>NW_016909914.1:154387-422592 GCF_001483705.2 Eufriesea mexicana
ACTCTTTCCTTTACGATCGTTCCCCTACTTTTTCAAGGAACTGCCGCTGTTTTTCCCGCACAAAGTCATCTTCACCTCATTTTCTATTTAAGGATAATAGCTAATTTCTCATATTCTGCAGCTGGTAGAAAATAAAGAAGTACATTTATCATTCTGAATACCAATATGGCGATTTTGACTGTTTTGTCACTGTCTCTACAAAATTACCAATATTTTCGATTTTTCTAAATTATACATATTTTATAACGTATATTTTGTCATGTTATTGTCATGTACACTGACTCTTGGTGACATTTTAAACCTTTGTAAATTATATATCTTTTATAAACTATATCTTATTATGCATATTATTGTCTCATTTGTTACTGTGTCTATAAAATTAATGACATTTTAGATTTTTTAAATTATCCATATTTTATAATTTACTTTTTATTATTATATATATTATTATATTGCTGATCATTTAGAAATCAAATAAATAAATGAATATGTGTGTATTAATATTCTAGAAAATTTGTTAAAACTAATTAATATGTAATTGTATATGTTGTTTTTTTTAGTTTATTATGAACTTCTAAATATTACAAACGTAAAATTGTTTGTAATTTTGGATATTTCATCGATATAATATTTATATCTGTTACATTTTATGGTTGTAGTCCGTTGCTATTTTCAAAAATATTTTTATACCGATACTTCTTCGATATGTAAATGTTAAGAGATTCGACAATATTTTAGACAACCATAGAATGTTTAATTATAATACAATAAAGACTATATTAAATTTACTTTGATATTCAGCATTCTATTGGAGTAAATATATTTTTTCCTTTGTGTGTTAATTTATTTATTCATTCAACGTATACAATTCAATCTATACAATTTTATTTATGTGTATGCTCATGAACGTGTTGAAGCGACATTTTATTGCAGTAATTTTGTCTTTGTTATTCCGTAACGAAGAGGAAAAATAAGTAGGAAATGTAATGCACTCTAAGAAACGAATTGATGTATAACAACTATTGTATCGGAATGACGTGGTTACGTGCATCCGAGTGTTAGATTACATGAATGATTTAATAGCATTGTACTTAGTTTGGTCAGGGTCACCTGAGACATTATAAATATTTCTGTGCAGGAAGTTCGGATTGCTATTGAATAAAAATCGATCGTGACGTGTCTAATTATCAGTTAGATAGGTTCGTCGTAAACACGTATACATACTACTTCAACATTTGAAAGCGTATTTTGAAATAAGTGATGATTTTAATATATTTGTTGGAAAAATTTCATAATTTTATGTATGGTATGTAATAAAATAGTTCCACCAATTCTAATAATATAGTAAATCACATAAAACAATATAATAATATAGATAGAATAAATAATCTTATATGAACATAAATAGCTAATTATTATTATGGTATGTTATATTATGTAAAGATTGTAATTATTATATAATTGATAATCAATAATTAACTATTAATAATTACTATTAAACAGATTATTAATAATTAATTACCACTAAATTGATAATTACATAAACAATAACTGTTATTTTCTTATTAATAATTACATAAATACCAATTGCTATCTTCCTATTAATAATTATTACATTATATAATAGTTATAATTAATTAAGTATTTAAATAATGATTCGATAAATAATAATTATTAATATAATTTTTAATTAAACAAAATATAACGACTGGAAAATATTCGAGTTGCATAATTTTTATTTCGAAATTTGTATTCAAGAAATGAAATAATATTATAGTCAAACGTAAAAGTATGTATGCTGAAAGAAAGAATGTCAGAGGTGACCTGTGGTTTCATTTCGACTTACGAGTTTTATGATCATTTTAAAATTAATTGCAGAATAATTTCCTAGATACACAATGCTCATATAAAGAAACATGCTTTATCGAGTATCAAGAATTACATGTTCCTTTTAAGTACATACATTGTTATAGAGTCATGAAATTATTACTCAAAATTTCAGGTTATTAATTTATTTTATCGACATGAGTTTGGAGTATCAATTTTCGGAATTTGACTTCTATCAAGAAATTACATAAATAACTATGTACGTTCACTCGAGTAATGACGTTTACTCGTAAAGATTTAGCGTTCTTTCGTGATATAAAATTTCAGATAATGAAAGTTGAACCATGTTATCAGAATCACACGTAAGAAAGCCCAATTTATCTTTTTATAGCGATCAATTGGTCGAGTTTCACGATCATATTTTCTCCTTCGTTTGCATCGCTTTCACTTTTACGAGTCAAGACACTTGTACATGTTGAATTACCGCGATTGTGTGTGTGTACACAGAGCGTCATCTTTGTCAGTGAAACTTTTATACGTGTATCATGTTAATGTTTCACATGTTCCAATTTTCTCTTTTTTTTATAGCATTTGATTTTTATTACTGTCGGTTCTTAATCATTTGTATCATTTCGTAGAAAGTATAATATTCAAATTAATTCCCATTTTGTTTTAAATATTTATATTTATTGGAAAATATTAGTTTCATTTTGTCTGTATTTAAATTCTATCAATTGAATAGTAGGAATAACGCAAAAATTGTTTCCATCATTGTTCTATTCATGATAAGGATTTTGTAGTAAATTACTTTTTATCTTATAATTTCAAATTATAAAAATAATTTCCTAGTAGTTAAATTCTATCTATTAAGTAGTGTAAATAAAAAAAGAATCTATTAAGGAACGTAACATAATTTTTCGATCAATTATTTTGTAATTTTGAAAGTAAGAATTTTGAAATAAATTTCTTACATATTTTATTTTATTTATTTTTATATTATTCATTTACATATATTATTCGTTTCTTTAATATTTCATATTGTATTACATAGATAAATAGTAAATAGTATTGTTATAGCAATAATAATAAAAAGCCACACAATTTGAAAACTTCAAAAAATGAACATTGTATTGTATATTGAAATGTTGGATATGTTTTAGTTAATACAGATGATTAGAATTTATTAACAAAGTAAGCCAAAATTTATAAAAAAATATTATAAGATTTATTTGATTTTATGAAAAAGCTTCATTTGCAAAATTTCATACGTTCTTTTAAATTCTACCGATTTAAAGACATAAAATCATTTAACGTATGTTATATTAATATGGTAAATTCAAATAAATAATAAATGAACTGATAAATCATATTAAAATAAAAACTAAAATTAAACCTGTAATTGCTGTTAATTTATAAATATTATTTCGATATCAATTTATTAAATTCAAATAAATAAATTTAGTGTAATAAATTGATAAAGTATATTAAAATAAAAACTAAAATGAAATTTATAACTATGATTTGATTATTAAAAGATATAATTTAGGTTAAATTAGTATACAATTATGAATTTCTAAATAATTAGTACAATTAAACTGATATTTAATAAAAATTATCATGAAACTATTTAATGTTTTAGTATTAATCTATTAAATTCAAATAAGCAAATTAAGGGGTATGATAAAATTTCTAATTATAGTTCCAAATTACAGATATTCTATACAGTCAAACTTATTACTCATTTTACGTGAAGTATTCCAGTAAAACATTCTAAATATCGCATAAGTTCACAAAACGTCACAATAATAGTATATAGCAATTTGATGTACAGTTTATACTGACTACCACTACTATTATTATTTCGTAATAAACAATCCTCGTATTATTCGATAACAATTACAATTCTCAATATGACGATCGAACAATCTTGTCAAGCGTTTCATGAGGCGTACAAGGGCCAGAATTCTTTTTCTTCTGTCTGCTATCTATTTATGAAGAAAACAAAAGGCAACACTGAGAAAACTTCTCATTACTGGTAAGAACAAACAATTGCCAGGAAATAGATAAAATCACAAACACGATCTCAGTCATTCTGTGAAAATACATATTGTCCAACATTCTAATATTCGCCTGTATGCTAGGCTTTAGCCTCAAATATTTCCTAGTGCTACCTAGTTTATTATCCTATTCATTCTATGGGAACGTTGAGAGACAATTATTTAATGCTAATGCACAATGGTTCGAAAATAATATGTTTAAAATATACGACATATTTGTATATTCCCATAAGCATGTATTAATATGTCTTTATTTTTAATTTGCGTTAATATTTCCTAAGGAGCTATTGTTGTAATCCGGCCTATAAAAATCGACTTTTTGGGGATTTTTAATACATATTGACATGCAGTTTTCGTACTTAAATTTATTTATACTTAAAGAATTAAAGAATACTTATAATTTGTTTTTAACGAAATTAATGAAAATTGTGGAAATTATATAGCCTCGAATGGCTGACGCGATTCCGAAGCATCTGGTTATTGAAAACGAAAACGAAAAGTATCTTAATTGGTATATATACAGGTATAGCATGAACCACCAAAACAAAGAAATTTCGAAAATTGAAAAAATAGCAGTATTTTGAAGTTTAAATATCGATTGATCGATAAATAAGCAAATATACTAATTAATTAATTATTTATTTAAATAAAATGGAAATTAAGAAATATTGATACATAAGCATGTAACTCAAAAATTACATAATGTTAAGGAAGTTAAAGTTGAAAACAGAAATATAAAATATTGAAATGAAAATAATTATTTAATTTTGATATATTACTGTTTTCGTATGTTTGTCGTTACACATATTTGATCAATACTTGTAATTTGTATCACTTACTAGAGTCATTATTTTTGTTCAAAATTTTTATTCGAACCCATACTGTTCTAAAGCTACGTAATAGAATTTATTTATAAATAAGTAAATCATAATAAAAAGTAAAAGGATAGAAAATTAATTAGAAAATATTGTTGAAGTATCTCCTTCTAATCTACAATATACCATTTAACTTTGTCACTGTCTATTATACTGTATTTTGAATAACGTATTAGAATTTAAATGCTTCTCGAAAAAGTAATTCGTCTTCTTTTATGTTTCTCTAATCTGTATTATTTCATTTCCTATCAGTGGCTCTAGTTAGAAACGTGAAAGTAGTTCTACAGATTGAAGATTACCTCAAATACTATATTAATTGAAACCTGATCATTATATGGTTACGAAACATTTGGAATATCGAATAGAAGAAAATTTCCACTGACATGTGCAGAAAAAATGGCTAAAAGTAGTCACAGAATAGAGGAATGAACAATTTTGATATATGATCGAAGTAGTATAGGAAACCCACATACTATTCAGACTTTGGGATACACAGTACCGTTATGCCATTGAGGTCAGTCGCAAAAGCTGTTATCCTTTTTATGGATTGGAATATTTCTCAGTGATCGATGATTTCGGCATAAAAGATATTCAGTGAAAACTATATTGAACACATATTTTGATATTACTATAATTTCGATAGGATTTGGTTACGAATTGAAAAAATAAAAACCATTGTAACGAATAGTATTATAAAATATCTATATATTGGTACCACGAAATGAAAGATATTGTATGGAATATTATAATATTTATTATAAAGATTTATGGTTTCAGTATACAATTAAAGATAAAGACTATTGTAATATATATATGCTATAAAGTTTTATAGTATCAATAAAGTATCAGTATCAGTATCAGTATCATCGTTTATATATAGTATCAGTAAAATGTAGAACCTATTATAATAAATACATGTTCTAGAATTTCTATAGTTTTAGTAATAAAAAATAAAAATCACGGTGATGAATATTATATAGTATAAAATTTCTATGATTTCAGTATATGATTGGGGTACTAAATAATAAAAATCACTCTGTAATGAATAAATGTAAGAAAATATCCATGATTTCAGTATAATTTGGATATCAAAAAATAGAAATTACTGTAACGAATACATATTACAAAATTCCTATAGTTTAAGTATGATTAATAAGAAATAAGTATATGTATATTACAAAATTTCTAGATATCAAATAGGCTTAAGATGTTAGTTTATCATCTTGCTTGAAGATGTTGCAGAGTTATTTGTTCATAGAGGTTAACGTTGAAATTGTATATTCAATACGTTTTCATGTCTCCAGTATTATAAATTAGAATTATATAACTTTCGTACAATAAAATTAAAGATGTAATTAAGATAAGATTAAATGTTATTACTACTACTATTTGAGCTGGCCATGACTGGTCCGTAATTTGCATTGAATATCTGACTTAACATTGTAAAATGGTTATAAATAAAGAACAAAATGAATGAAGTATATATCCGCATGGTTTGTACTGAATTATTAGGAAAACAAATAATATTAGACGAAGTACAAGCATTTATGGTACTAGCAAAAGTACTAGTAGCAGTTGTATTTTCGTGTATTATAAAAGTATACACAAATATATAAAAATAATATATAAAAATAAAAGTGTACACGGTAATAGTAAATTCAAAACCAAGAATTATTACTAAATACATAGAATTTATTATTTATTAGATTTATTTGAATTATTATTGTTCATCATATAAGATTTATTGTTTATTACTATTTATTATTATATTATTATGTATCATATCACAAATATCGAGTTTAGGTAAATTAAAAAGTTAATTATAACGCGAAATCTAACTTTTACATTATTGTAAGATAAATAGATGTAACATAAAATAAGTAAAAAATTAATTTCTTTTAGATTTTTGACTTACATCACTTTCATAACTACCGGCACAAATAAATAAATTATTACAATATAGTCGTATCAGAAATAAACGACAATAAAAATATAATCTTTTATCTGTAAAAAATAAGAACGACATCTTACGAAAACTATTTAAATATAAAAATAATAGAAATACTATATATTGATATTGCTAATATCGATATTGATATTGATATTGTTAAGCTGGATAATATATTTAATTTTAGTAAACGGATAAATAAATTCGAAATATTTTCAACAATAGGTAATTTACTTGACAATAAGTGATCCTAAAAATGACTTAATCATTGACAATATATTATTGTTGAATAAACTTCATCAGCAATATAAGTGGTGTAAAGATAATGACGTCATTCAGTATACCCATATTGGATTAAAATGAAAATTTCAAATATCCGCAAATTTTAACACAAATTTAAATTTTAGAATATTTTAATTTAATATTTTGTTATCGAAGGAGAATATAAAACTATGATATCGAAGTTAGGTATAGAGCATTGACACTTATGTAAACATCATTTTTATAAAAAGAATATTGCATTTTCAATTTTTTTTATTTCCATTTTTCAATTGTAAAGATGTCCAGAATGTTAAGAATAGAAATAACACTTATGAAAATAAGAGATTTTATGAATAGATATATATACTGTGAATGAAGAAATTATTGGCACAAAATACTTACCACAAGATACAATAACAACTGCATTCTTAGCATTTTCAATGGGTAGAGCGAACGTCGATAGTATGTATTAAAAATTAAAATACTTATTTTAATTCTTATTTGTAAAGGTATAGAAAGCAAACCTCTCGAGTCTAATCACAAACGCTTACTGATCCACAGCAGCCAAGTTGAAGTTGAATCACAGTTAAAAGCCTACGTGAACAAACCTACGTATCCGTACTTGGGAGAGCAGACCGGACTTACGCCTTCGCAATTCTCCTTTACGGATTATAATATCGTTGTGTATTTCACATATGTTTATAACACAACGGTACATAGCCAAACAATTCTGTACGGTAAAATTCTCTATCTCTGCGTTGTTTACAGATCTTTGTTTCGTTACTTCAAAAAGATACCACTGAAAAAGTGCTGTAAAATGAAACAAAAATTTTTTTAAGTAGATTTATAAATTTTTAAATAGAAGAATGTACATAAATATATGTCAAAAATGTGAAGTAGTCTTTTCAAATAAATTTGTTTCTATTGAATGTAATTTACAGTATTAGTATCATTGTGTGAAGATATTACGATTTTAATGGAAACTGAAAATAAAAATGAATGCAGTTTATTTTATTGTTCTATGATATCCTTACATTATTCTTTGGTAAACAACTTTATTTTGGCGAACGCAATTCTAAATAACAAATGAACATACAAATGCGATAAGGTTATGTTTAAGTAACGATATTTAAATTCATCTTATAAATTTTAGTGCGAATAAATATCTTAGAGTTGCAAAAGTAGATAGTTTTCTTTATTCTACCGAATATATGACTCTAAAGACTAAGGTATACATATAAAAACAATATTTGTATTATATAGAGTAATATAAATTTTCAATCCAACTGTAAGATTTTATATTTATAATAATATTATAATGTTACAAAAATACAAATGAAGTTCCTTAATTTATCAAATTGAACTTAAAAATTCGGGAGAGTATTAAGATTCTAATAATAGTTACTGATTTGAATAAAACATGTTTAATCAGCATTAAGGACACTAAAATTTGTTTCCAAATTTGTAAAAGGTATTCAATGCACCGTCTTATTTCGATATAAAATTGTAGTTGGACGTAGTGTTGCCAGTACTCGTGTATAAGTAACATTTCTTGCATTAGTAATAATTATGTCGATGTACCATCCAAGTCTAATATAATTTCAAACTAATAGTCTACAAATTTACTATAAGCTTCATACCCTATTTTTGAAATACTCTGTATCTAAACAAAATTTTTGTCTATTTTTACATTTGAAAGATTCTCCACTTCTTTTCGAAAAATATTAACGTGTGTCTATATAAGTGTATATTCTCTTACAATTTAAAGTTATCTTCAAATCAAATTATTTTTCTTCATCGTGTAAAAGCGTAAGAATAGTCCAAATGAGGTTATGTTTGAACTCGTTTCGACTGTCACCCTGTCCTAGGACGTCATCTAGTGATAACTATTAGAAAAGACTTAATTTCCGATAAATCGATGATTCACTCGGTTCTCAAGTTTACTATATATTGCATTTGCTATAGATTTTACTATAATCATGCGAGACACAAGTGTTTTTCGATATCGACACTGAAGTATTTTAGTGATGAAATCATAAACGAGGAAATCTACTATCGCATTATTCATCGATATCGTAATGCTTATTGTCGACAAGTTGAACATTATTCAAGAAATATAAAGTACTAAATTGCTACAGTTCGTCCAACGAAACGAGGTAGAATGTACGTGGTTAATGCGTGATCAGATCAGAGTCACCTTCGCAGTGTTCAGATCCAAATATCGATGATTAAGTGGACCCAGTGGTACAAGCAAAAAGAAGAAGACCATAATATACCATAAGTAACATTAAGAAATACCTCAGGAACCCTCAATAACTGAGCAAGTCGTCCCTGGAGCTCGAGAAAATGGACCAATAACTGCAAGTCACGTGACAGACGTTAACGTATCTCGCTTATGGTATCTCGTCTCTTTGAACGGATTATAAACAAAAACCTAACCTTACTTAAAAGTAAGCTCTACACAGTTTTAACTCAAATTTATATTGTGCATGGTTGAGGTTAGGTTAGATTATGTTAGGTTAAAAAATATGTTGAATTAAAGTAAATACTGAAGAACATGTGTTTCAGTTTGCTAGTTTTCATATCGTCACGGAATATTCTAAAGCATATCCGCATTCTCTTATAATGATACAGACTTTTGAAAATTATTGTACCATACGACACATCGCTAATTGAATATAAATATAAATATTTATTTCAGTTAACCCGAATTTATTTAAATTTATTTATATAAAAGTATATTTGAAGAATTTTTTAACTAGAAATATACAATTTTTATTATTGTACAATTCACTGAGCGTATAACATTACGAGTTTATAAAGAAATTAAATTTTATTTTAATTTTTTTCTACTTAGAAAAATAGTCATTAAAAGATAACGTTTAAAAGAAAGATACATATATATTTCAAAATTTGTTTTTTAACATCAGCAAAAAATTAAAAGTTAAAAATATTATATTTGTTTTATATAAATGAATTAATAAGTTTCATATTTGACAAATCACTTATTAAGTCTAGTCTTAAAAATTATTCGCTTATCTTTATAAATGTATATTAATCAATATTTAGTAAATATAATTGTAATATTAATGTATACAGAGATGTATATATTGCTAATGTGTAATTGAGTAAAGTATTTAAAGTAAAAGAAACCTTCATAGTAATAACTCAGTTCTGTATTTATATAAAATTGTAACCAATGGTAATAATAATAATGTTTTTTGCATATTTTGTTTCATATATGTATACATTTCGAAATGCTTCTATAAATATCCGTGTCAACATAGGTTTATATCATTCATACACATTATGATGAAATACTTAATTTTTGTATATATAATAACTAAAAATATCTTACTGATATTTAATAAAAACAAATGAAACACATGCTACAGATATTACGAACTTCTCAATTTTGATGAAACATTTATGTTAAGAATATTTTACCAAAATTAGTCATTTTTAAATGATAAAATAATGTAAATTGTTATCCAAAATAATTGATATGGAAACAAATATCTCGTTATATCACAAGGTATTATGCATATAAAAGATACTATGCGAAATTATTCCGTTGTTAGTAGTACATTTAATTATTATTATGTAATAGTAAGTTCGCAAATTATAATACACAGCTGAATGAAATTACGTCATCCTTATTCTGGGCAGAGTGAGAATTCCATTGCCACGCTCCACGTTGCCTTCACTTTGTCCTTGCTCGCATTTTACATTTACCTAGACCCGTGTAACTCAAGGAATCTATCACCAGAGTGGTAGTTATATAAGTGGTAGTTATACCCATGCCCACGTGCTTTCTTCGCTATGTATAACATATACTAAATGTTTCGTAAAAAGGTTTAAAAGTCGTAAAATATGAATCACGTATGAGTACTACTTCCATACTTGTGTCATTTCATTCCATATATGAAAATGTGTCTTATCTATGTGTGGATGTGTATTATGAAAAGAGTAGTTTTAGAAATAAATATTACTATTAATTCTATTATAATTTTAAACACTTGTAAGTGTGACTGATTTAATCCAATTATACTAAAAACATAGGCACATCCTTTTTATGCTAAATTACTTTTTTTATTTTAATATTTTTCAGCAAAATTAAAGCCCTTTTTACTAAAATAGCATAAATAGATCATGTGTAAGATAATAACTACGGATGTCTTCCGTGCTTTAACATGGCACCCCTAAAGCATATGATCAACCTAATACGACACGTAATGAGAATTTATTAGTGTTATCGATAAATCTTACAAGAAATTTGATCAAAAATGTTTTACAGAAATTATAGTACCTCGTATTTCTTTTTATTATTTATATATATTCAAGTATTTCTTATTTCAAACTGTCAAAATTATTACGATTTTCTAAATTAAAATAGAGATTATATTATTTGGACATTGTAATATAAATTGCAATGCGCTATTTGCATTATTTCTACTACCTTAATACTAACCGTTATACTAACCGTCTTTCGCGACAATCATCGCTGTTAAAAAGGCATTGAAAAGTATGATTTACGAGGCATTTGTACGTGTCATTGATTAGCATCGTTATTCGATCTGCGATTGTCTTTTATTCCATGGCTTCTTTCCGTCTTTCATTATCCTCACGTTCTGACGTTTATATAATTCGTTCATAAAATATCAATGATCCTAACAATCGATTAAAATCAATTTTTCAACGGAAAATGAACTTTCTGTAAGGTGATTTATTTACATTGAGCTTATTTAAGTTTATCTCTAGTTTACCTCTCAACAATTTCTCTTCTTCGAATTTCACTTTTCAATTTCACTTTTCAAATTAAAACCGGAATTTCTCTTCCAAACCATATTCCATTTCAATATAATGATTTCTCTTATATTCGGAATACCTTCGGAATTATTCAATAGTTATTATATATTAATATGATCGGTCAATAGCATTTAAATCATTTTTAATTTCCTTCTATTAACTGTAAAAGTTTTAAATTACGTTTTTGTAAACATTAAACGCCAGGTATAGCAGACGTTAATTAATTTAATTACAGCCACATCATCTCCATTGAGAGATTTAATTACTTCCTTTATCAGATCATTCAAGTGTGTGTCATAAAATACCGTTACTTCAATCAACGGCCACCATTTTGTTCAAATTGATTTAGGTGACAGTGATGTGTTCGCTAATTCTCTTCGATCATGCTTGACTCGATGTAGTGCTATTTAAATCTCTTTTCATTAACACAATCAATCAATTAAACCTAAAAATTTGCTCAGATTGGGCAACAATTCCCGTTTCTTATAAATCATTATGTAGCTATTATGTTTCTGGCGAATTATCAATTCTTGTTAAATATAACAACGAAACTAAAGGGTGTTGTTACTGCAAGATCTTCTCGTAATTCCACAAACATTATTTATTAAGTTTTTGAACGATTATTTGAATTTTGAATTGAAATTTTATCTCTATCTCTCGTTCTGGCTTCTCTTTATCAATCAGTATTCGACGTTGCATACTTTACCGACAGCTTTTTCAACTCGTGTAACTGACAACCGAAGGATGAAGTTTTGGAAAAGTGGAAAATTATGCGATTAAACTAGAAGTAAAAAGTGAGTGTTGAGATCTTAAAGCTGATAGATTTACTGGCCACATTGCCCAGAGGGCTAGAAAGTATACTTAAATATTCAGTGATCACTTGATTCTTGAGTTCCTGTTACATCCACTGGCTGTATGAATTTACTATTTTATATTTTGTTAGAATTAGGAATTTATGGAAGAATGACTATCCTTTTTGAAGGGGAGAAAGTTATCGAAAGGCTTCTAAATCTGAGTTTTGCAGCACTGAACAACTTTTTGGTGTAAGACGCAAATGAAACTAAGAATAAGTATCAACATGGAAGAGAAATGGGCTCTCCATTTTTGTTCTTTGCTTCTGTAGACTTTGAAAGGAAAAGAGATAGTAAAGGGAAAGGTTTCGTTCCAATTAGTTAATGGATTCATTAATAAAACTATCCCATTAGGTGTGTGACTTATGTTAGATGCTAAGGTAGCCAAGACCAAGTTAAAGGTTCGTATTTACACGGTATGAAACAAAATAAGAGCATGCCTTACAATTTTTAGTGTTTCTTGTAACTAGTATAATATATACGACAAATATTGCATACGTCACCATATAGTATATTCCTTCCTTAATAAAATGAAAAGATATCACCCTCAATTTTCAACAATTTTTTTATAAATTCCACTCGCTTGTGTAAAAAAATAGGTTCCATAAAATAATAATATAAATATGGAAAAAACAGATTTCATTTTTTGAGAATGGAAAAATTTCTTACATATTTTTATATGCAGAAATCGAATTTGGTTTAAAAAGTATGCTTATAACCTCAGATTTAGAAAATAAATAAATAAGAACTATCAATTTTTGCTGTATTTACGAAAATGTTTCAAACAGTATCATTTTTTCCAAAATTTGTATCAAATGCATCGTATAATACACCCAATTTTGTTTTTACACGAACTACTTTTACACGATTTTGATTTAACACGAATGAGGAAAAGAATTTAATTCTCTTTTTACTCGACTTATTTTGATTTAACACGATCGACCCAAATTTTTGGTCTAACCAAAACACAAACACAACGATTAATTACCGAGTTTGTTCTTAAATCCACTGAAACATCGGTACCACAGGAGGCTAATCCTAATTTTGTTCAAGAGACTACAGAAAGAATTTCAGCAATGGAGCTCGAAGACGATAACCAAGACATTTCTAACGATAGCAATAATATTGCAGTCTTAAGCAAACGTATGCGTTTATTGTCAGAAAGTGACAACGAATAAAATCTTTTTACGTGTAACTCATATTATCTTGCCTAATTTTTGTGTTCATGAATTAGTGACATGTTTTTTTCACTTTCAAATGATAATTTACTTTGTATAATACATGTGCAATCTTTATGAAATAAAATGTTTAAGATCCTAACATGAAAACTCATGGTTTATTGTATTATTTTTGCTGATTTCTTGGGACTGGAACCAATCCTCTATTTTTCCATAGATGCAATATATTTTTTTACACGAATTTTTTTTACACGTATTCGTCGGGAACGTATCTATCGTGTAAGAACAGAATTAGGTGTACTATTTTTTCTTCTTTTTTTATTTGGTTATTTAATATCGCATCAACTTATAGTTTATTAGCGACTTAGGTAAGTTATTGCCTGTTATACAGGTTAGTTTGTTTTAGATATCGTAACAGATTCTCCGTTGTATTGTTGTCCATCAGGTTATCTTTTAGAGCGGATTTTAAGTTGTATTTTAGTCGATTTGTGGTGTACCTTCTGCAGTTGAAGATAATGTGATCCACTGTCAAGAGCACTTTACATGCTTCTCAGGTTGGAGGATCTTCTTTGTAAAGGAGGTGTAGGTGAGTGAGTTTCATATGTCCTATTATGACTCTCGAAGTTTTGATTTGGCTGCGTCTTGGCAAGGTGCAGGCGATGCTCCTTCTGAAGAAGTCATTCTTTATTATTGTCAGTCATGGTTTGGATGAGTATTTCCTTTTGTTTTGTTCCAGTTCTCATTTATTTTCTTTTTGAGTATGTGGAGTGTAGTTTTTGCTGGTAGGCTGTTATTGTGGTGGTTGAGATTATTTGAGTTTGCCACTTCTTTAACCATTTTATTCGCTCTTTCATTCCCTGCAATGCCAATTCGGGAGGGAACCCAAGTTACAATGATCGTGTTGTTTCTTTTTATTGATTTGATGTAAGATTCTTGGCACTGTTGGATGATTTGGTCGTTTGTCCACGGATTCTGGAGTAGTGAAATGGCGTTTACGGAGTCGCAAAAAATAATAAAGTTTTTGTTTTGATCTATAGATGTAAGCTCAATAGCGTGTTTAACCGTATTGATTTCGCAGTCCAGAATGGATGTTTTGGGGTGGAGTTTTACTGATTTGTTTATTCTATTACCAATGATTGTATATCCAGAGCCGTTTGTAGTATGGAATCCATCTGTGTATATATGTGTGTGATTTGGAAATGTTTCTTCTAACTCAAGGAATAATGACTTTAAGATACATGGGCTGCTTTTTCTTTGACTGTAATTAAGTAATGCGGTGTTGCTTTCGATTAATGGAATGGTCCAAGGAGGTAAATTGTGTATGGATTTTTCCGTTGTAGGTTGGATTTCCATGTCTAGTTCATTTAGATAGTTCTTTATCCTGTAGTAGAAAAGGAGGGTGTTTCATTTTCTTCTTCGTGGAAGGGTGAGATTGTTCTGTTTAAACGTGTTTGGATAACGTGTGATAACGTGTTTGGTGGAGACTTTGGTTGTGCATTTAATGCTTAGGAATTTTCTTCTGATCTGTAACGGTGGTTCCGATGTTTCACTTAAGATACCTGTTAATCCGTGAAAGGTCGTTTTCGGCACTCTGATCATCCCATTGTTTATGACTGTAAATCTAAAAGTGAAAGCTCTGCTTTATGTCCTTACTGTCAACGTCCCTTGACTTTTCTACACTCGTTGTCACCTAAGCCACCACTTGGGTAACCGTAACAAGCAGCTATATATCACCCTTCAAGATAACAAGCACAAGGACCTAGATTGTTTAAACAACCACCACCACCGAAAGACGCTGGAGCTAGGATACAACCCCAATAGTAATCGTAACCAATCAGCATAGAGACGAAGATTACATAACCATCGACAGAGCAGTCACGAGATGAAATCAGAATAGTCATCCGAGAGTTCAGAATAGTTATCCAAGAGATCAGTAAAGTTATCCGAGAGTTCTATATAAAATACAGTCCATTATACACAACTTTCCTTAATGAACCATTCGTCATTAACCGTCGTCAACTAAAACCGACCTAGTGACGATATACAATACCGTTGATGAGGCTGACATGGAAAGCACTGACTACTATTCTAAGTGCACTGTTATGTATGGTTTCTAGTTTTTTTAATAAGTTGGGATTGGCGGAGTTGTAGACGATCGAGCCGTAGTCTAACTTGGATCTCACTATTGCTTTATATGTTGATAGAAGTACATTTATATCTGCTTCCCAGTTATTTGCGGCTATCGTCTTTAGGATATTGAGTCGTTGGTTGCTGTCGGTTTTGAGTTTTTCGATATGGGGTTTACATGTTACTTGTGAGTCAAAGATGATTCCTAATAGTTAGATGGAAGTTGATTCTTTAAACGACTGGTTGTCGAGAGTTAGTTTTATGTTTGCGAATGGTTGTTTTCTGCAAAAGGTTATTGTTTCTGTTTTGGTACTGGAGAATTTGAAGCCTGATATCTGTGCCCGTTTCTATAGTTTGTCCAAGGTTTCTTGGAGTAAGGTCTGGGTGGTATGGAGGTTTTTACCTTTACATACGAGAGTAAGATTGTCTGCGAATAATAATCCCATTACTAGGTTTGTCATTTATTGCAATCAAGAATAGGAATACGCTTAGGACGGATCCTTGTGGTACGCCATCTTCTAAGATTTTTGGGGAAGAAAGGATATTATTTGTTCTGATTTGAATGATTCTGGTGGATTGGAAATTGCTTTGATGGATTTTTAAAATTCGGTTTTTCCAGACCATGTCGTAAGCCTTCTCGGTGTTTAAGCCTACGGCAGTCACATGTCGTTTGTTGACGAAGGCTTCACATATGTTCTCTTCAGGTTTAGTAAGTGGTTGTACGCGGAGTGAAATTTCCGGAAACCACTTTGGAACTTGGATATCAGTTGTTTATATTCAAGGAACCACCGGATCTGTAGTTAACAATTTTCTCCATTAATTTGCACATTGTGTTTATTAGTGCTAGTGCCGGTCGGAAGTTGTTTGAGTCTGTTGGCGTTTTGCCTGGTTTCAGGATTAGAATAACTATTGCTTTTTGCTATCTGAATGGGAAAATATTGTGGGTCCATATTCGGTTAAATAGTGATAGCATATAATTATGCACTACTTGTGGAAGATTGATTAGAAGTTTGTTCGGTATTCCGTCCAGAGCTGGTATTTGAGAGCTGGTACTTGTTTAAGAAGTACTGTAGTTCTTTGAGTTCAAGGGACATATTTAGAGCGGCTATGGTAGATAGGTCAAGGTCTGTTAGTGGGAATGATGTCCAAGGTTTCTTGGAGTAAGGTCTGGGTGGTATGGAGGTTTTTACCTTTACATACGAGAGTAAGATTGTCTGCGAATAATAATCCCATTACTAGGTTTGTCATTTATTGCAATCAAGAATAGGAATACGCTTAGGACGGATCCTTGTGGTACGCCATCTTCTAAGATTTTTGGGGAAGAAAGGATATTATTTGTTCTGATTTGAATGATTCTGGTGGATTGGAAATTGCTTTGATGGATTTTTAAAATTCGGTTTTTCCAGACCATGTCGTAAGCCTTCTCGGTGTTTAAGCCTACGGCAGTCACATGTCGTTTGTTGACGAAGGCTTCACATATGTTCTCTTCAGGTTTAGTAAGTGGTTGTACGCGGAGTGAAATTTCCGGAAACCACTTTGGAACTTGGATATCAGTTGTTTATATTCAAGGAACCACCGGATCTGTAGTTAACAATTTTCTCCATTAATTTGCACATTGTGTTTATTAGTGCTAGTGCCGGTCGGAAGTTGTTTGAGTCTGTTGGCGTTTTGCCTGGTTTCAGGATTAGAATAACTATTGCTTTTTGCTATCTGAATGGGAAAATATTGTGGGTCCATATTCGGTTAAATAGTGATAGCATATAATTATGCACTACTTGTGGAAGATTGATTAGAAGTTTGTTCGGTATTCCGTCCAGAGCTGGTATTTGAGAGCTGGTACTTGTTTAAGAAGTACTGTAGTTCTTTGAGTTCAAGGGACATATTTAGAGCGGCTATGGTAGATAGGTCAAGGTCTGTTAGTGGGAATGTCACCTGTTTAGTTTCGATTTCCGTTTTGTAGTCCAAGAATTCTTTGGAGTTCTTTTGAAAAGTTGTTGCTAAGGTTTCGGAGATTTCGTTTGGATCTGTAGTGAGTGTTTTGTCTTCTTTCGTTAGGGTGATGGATCCCTTCATTGTTTTTATCTTTTTCCAGATTGTGGAGGGTGACGTAGCTAAATTCAAGGATGATACATAGTCCATCCATGCCTGTCTTTTGCTATTTTTTAAGGTTTTGCGGGCTATATCTCTGAGTTTTTTAAAGTTGGCGAGGTTTTCTGTGGTTTTATGTTTTTTATATCTGTTGAACGTGTGTTTATAGCCTTTTATGGTTTATGAGCATTGTTCGTTCCACCATAGGATGTGTTTAGATTTAGGGTTGTTAGTTTCTTTTGTTCTCGGTATAGCTGTGTTGGCCGCATTTATTATAGCTTTTTATAATCGTTCCAGATCTATATTTATGGTGTTAGGATTGACTAGATTTGGTTCTACAAATTGAGAAGATAAGTTGATTATTGACTCGCGGAACAGTTCCCAGTTGGCTTCTTGGAGTTTCCATTTTGATGGTTTATAGAATTCGAGGCTTTGGTTTTGATTCTATGTCATCTGTAGCGTCCTACGGTATCGAATCTCTTCGATTTCCAAGAACGCTTATCACGCGCCAAATTAATATTGCGTGACTAGTTGTGATAATAAGGATCCAAAATGTGTGTGGTCAAAAGAGAGTGTTTATTTACAGAAGAGCGCAGAATAGTTATAACGTAGACGTTAACGGAGTACCGTTTCGAACACGCGATTGTATGTGTAATTTAGATGTTTTAAGGATCGATGCCGAAGACGAACTGACTTCTCGATTTTACTCTATGTCCTGTCTCGTCGTGTTCGGTCCGGTGTTTTCTCTAGTTTAGTTCTGATTGGGTAAAATAGATGTTGGTGGTGGAAAGGTAAAGAGTTTTAATTGGACAGAGGGTGTGACATAAGGACCTTTGGCGAAGGAGTAGGAAACTGTCAAGGAGCCGATTTCTGATGGTCAATGACGTGATTTATAAGTGCCGTCCGTCCGTCGCTTGTTGGGTCTGTCACAAGTGGGTCCCATCTGTCGCGTCTGGTTTCTAGAAAAATTCCTAATTTTGCTTTACCTTTATAAGCTTAATCCGCTAGAACGGCGTTGAGGCACATCGAACCTCTGGAATTGCAGTCGTATTATAAAATATAAAATAAATCGTTAGGTCTGGCAAAAGTGCAAGCCCTAGAATCAAATTATGTTATAAACTCGCTCTCCGGGACGGAACATCATCTTTATTGGGAAGTGATCGCTGTGGTCGACTGTGTCCCAGGTGATGTTTTGAGTAATAGATTGACTGGTCTATCGAACTGAAACGATGCGATACTGGGCAGAAATGGGTAGGTGCGGTTGAGTTTAGTAGTACGAAATTGGTTGAATTAATTATTTTTTCTATGGTATTTCCTCGTTTGTCCGTTTTATATGATCCGCAGAGGATATTATGGCTGTTTAGATCTCCGAGGACAATATACGGTTTTGGTAGTTAATTCATTAGTTAGGTTAGTTCGGATTCGTCTAACTGTTGGCTATTTGGTATGTAAAGGTTACATATATATATATATACTTGTGGGGCATGCCATTTTGGTAACAAGGATTTCGAAGTTGAATGAGACCTTTGTTTCTTCACTATGGATAGTATTTCTGATAAGGGTGGCTACTTCTCCGCTTGCATGAAATTGTGGTTTTCGTTAAAGGTTTTATAGCCTGGTATTTGAAGTTCGTTTCCTGTAGACGGATTATCTGGGGCTGGAAATCGTCGACTAGTAGTTGTAAATGTTCGAGTCGTCCGTAGAAGCCATTTAGGTTCCATTGAATTATTTTGAGTGATGGATTATGTGTATCATGAGAGGGTTCTTTATTTGTATGGCGTCACCCTGCATCGGGATCTATGTTTGCATCGAGGAACCATCCAGCTTATCAATTCTCGAAGCCACGTTGAGTGACGTAATGGGTCGTCACAGGGCTTATAAGAACCTTGCTGAAGGTCTCGAGGGGATACTTTTTCACAATCCACCGTCTGCATCACGCATCTTAGAGGACTCGAGTCTCAGTACACTTGTACCGCAAGGAAAATAAAATATAACTAAAGTTAAAAGTTCGACTTATAAATCTGGATCTTTACTACAGTATGCATTTTTTTCTTTTTTTTTTTTGTTCCTTATATGTGGTTATAGTTTCAGGGTAGCGGTGTAAGTGCTGATTTTGCGGACAAATAGATTGTAAGGATATATTTGTAGTATGGTCCGTTTATAATTTTATAATAAGGTGGTGCATCCGATTTTTTATACTCGAGTCTTGTAAAGAAGGGTGGATTAATTTAACCCTTTTAGTGCCGCGCGAAGAACGGGTACCTATGCGAAGATAACCGGACGAATTTACTGACAAAAACCAAACTAAGAATGATACTTAAAAAATTCAAAATGCAACATATTATCGAAGAAAGGGGGAATAATGTAATGCCAATTGTGTTTCAATATTCATTGAAAATCGTACGAATAACATCGATATAAAACACGATAAAAAACATAGAAACAAGTTTCTCTTCGAGAAACAATATTTGCACATAAGAATAATCATCGTTTGATCACAGTTTTATGTTGGACACGTAGTACGAAGTATAAGTATTACATTTTCGATCATTTTTAATAAAACAACCAATATCAGTCCTGAGAACGAAAGGATAACTCCATGGCACCAATCAGCATAGAATATAATAAAAAATGAAACCTGAAAACAATTTTTTAAATTCTTTTGCAATGAAATTAGACCGTTTATAACGTTTTATAAATTTATTTTGAGATAGAGCTTTTTCGCAATGCGAAGAATAAGGTGCCATCGCATACGCAACGATATATCGTCGTTCGGCACTAAAAGGGTTAAGTATGTGGATTACGGCATTCGTGTCAGAACTGCAGTTTTTTGTGATATTGGTTGAGTTTTCATTACCAATGGCGTTCTCTAGGAAGCTTTTAAGTTGGGTATAGTTGAAGACGAGGTTATTAGTGGGGTCTTCTAGGATTTGTTTAACTGGTTTAATATTTAATTTAAATTTAAATGTAGTTTTTGGATTGAGTTCGTGGTGTGATTGACTTTCAGCTGAGGTTACTAGTGGTCTTTTATTTCTAGTGGGGGATCGAAAGATTTCTGTCTTGTGATGTGTCGCTGAGTGTATTGCTGGCGTTAATCATAGACGGGTCAGTGGTAGTGGTGTCGCGATTTTCGTTTTCTTCTTAGTTTCCTGTTTTGGTTATGTTTTTGTATGACATACTTATGGTTGCTTGCGTGTTGTTGAAATATGTTGTTTGTTTTATTTCCCTAGGTGTGTCGTTGTTGATTTCTTTATCGTTAGCTGTATTGGCCGTTGTTGGTTGGGTGTGTGAGGTGCATTGTTTTGCAATGTGTCCCTCTTGTTTGCACAAAAAGCAACTTATTTTGTCGATGGAAACGAATATTCGGTACTGTGTGTCATCATGGGTAAATAAGAACGATTCAGGAAGTTTTTGGATATATTCTGGGTTGTTAAGGATTATTAAGCCATATGCGTTGTCCCATCTTGGGACAAACCCCGGATCCAGAAGACCCTAACGGGGTCAGCCAGATTCTAATTGCTGTTTTATTTCAAGTTCTGTGTCCTTTCTTTCTTCATTTTCAATACATTTTCAAACAATTCTTTATTTTCCTCGTGTCACCGGACACGAGGCATTCTTTAGGCATTAATGTTAGAAAGCAGGCAACAACACTTAGGATTTGGCTGACAATAGGCCTACAAAGGAGACAAAGCAGACCTGGTCGCGGAAGACGTTCCTCTCTTCTTTGGGGGCATCTGATTCGCGAACCGAGGGCCCACCCTCGGTCCTGTCAACCACCATTGGGAAAACCGATTTCCTTTTGGCAATCATGGGCTTCGAAAGATCGTGCATCACACAGTTAGTTAGAAAGTATCCATCACTCAAGCAGTATCAAACTAAGAGGCAGTTAGTCCAGAACAGTCAACCAGTCAGTATCATTCCAACAGTCAGTTGGTCAGCACACATCAGCACACGTACATCAGTACACATCAAGCAGTCTGCACAGACAGTCTGCATCATCAAGTACTACATAAGCTTTGTGGATAGTCAATGCCGTGGATTGACTATTTGCTATATAATCAAATCGGGCACCTACAACTCATAACGTGTGGCAACGTCCAAGCATTGGACAACCGAGCGGAAGACAACCGAACCATTTGGTCCTTCACGCCCGTCTGCAGCACAGTTGGCCTTACAACCCAACAACGTGCCTGCCCCACGAACCTGAGCACCAGATTGTGTCCGTAACATGGGTCTACGTAAATTTGTCTTCTGAAACTCATTATATGTGCGAAGAAGGGTTCTTGTAATCCGGCTCGAAAGAAGTATAATACATCTTTTGTAAAATTATATTCCTTTCCTTTTTTTTTGCCAAGATATAGTACTTTAAAGTTACTTAAAATACAGAGTGTGCTATTTTGTTCTGTATTGTACGGGAATTACGAGAATCGTGTGCTCATCAGCTTCCCTCTGGTGGCAAGGGTAGAAAGCTTGCTGCAATTCTATAGTAGACTTACAATCACAGCTTGTATTATAACCTCGTAAATTATTTCTATGATTGAATATACAATCTGATCCAGGAATTCTGTCTAGCTGAATATCTTCGTTACTTCAAACATGTAAAAATGTTACTCATGAAAGTTATACAGTTCGAAGAAATACATGCCATTTGTAATTTCTTGCAGATGAAGACGTTGAGGAGATATATAGGGTGTCTCAAAATTCACGCAAGATTCACGTTTGATAGAAAACACAGGTTTCTGATTAAAAATGATAAATATTGGTCAACAATGAAGACGCGTTGTTCTTTTGTGTAGCTCTCTATTTTTAATAACGCTGAAATATCAGCTGTAACGCTGTCTTTTTTCTCTTCATTAGCAACACTTTACCACACAAATAACATAAAATTTAAATCTTGCGTGAATTTTGGGACACACATTAAAAGTCAAGTTTGTTTTTTTATATATAACTTTTTATACTCTATTTCAAGAAATATCTCCTTTCTTCTACTTACACTTACTTTACTTAACAGCTTTTTATGTTTTCTTACGCTTTTCCTTCGTTTTTTCTTTACTCCGTTCTGAATATTTTTCTTTTTTTACGCACTTTTCTTCTTTCTTCTCAATACGTTTCAAAATCATAATAGGATAAGTACTAACTAACAAAATGTAAGAAAGGAGGTAATGATTTGCAAAATTTTGTACATTCTTTATTTTTTGAAATACGTACATTGAAATTAAAAATAGGTTTTATATAAGGTATTTAAAAGCGGTTAATATAGGATGTCCCAAAATTCACGCAAGATTTGAATTTTACTCTGTTTTTACGGTAAAGCGTTGCCAACACAAAAGAGAATACTAAGATACTAAATATACTGATGTATAATTTACGAATTTATAAAAAATTTACAATTTTTAATTAAAAACCTGTGTTTTCTATCAAAATTACTTCTTGCGTGAATTTTGGAACATCCGTTAGGTGTATTATCTTTTCATCCTATTTTGAATTTTAATATATATATATTCCAAAAGATTCGCAAATGTTTGGTTTGTCTTTAAACGTTTACAGTAAGGGTCAATCCTACAGAAAGAGAGAAAGAGAGTGGTTAGGAGGGAGAGAGGGAGGGGGGAGGGAGAGAGAGAAGGTACGATAAATACAAAATTTACATGTTCTAAGTTATGAAATTTATTTATTCATTTATTTATTTTTATTAATTACATTCTTAAAACTCTAGGAGGTATAGAATTTTAATATGAATTTAATAACATAAAAATTATAGCAAGCTGCAAATTTCTAGCCTGAAACACTTGTTTATCTCGAGTTATGATAGTTTCCGGTTTCTTGAAATTTTTTTAATTAACAGAAGTGTAATCTACAATGTATATGATGTTTGTTCAGGCTGCAATAAATTCGAAAATAATATTAATACTGCTAAAAGGAAACAAATACTTCGTTAAATATATTTTTAATATAGAATTACAGAACTAATAAAAATTACAGTAATTTTTACGTTTTTTGTTTGCAATTACTAAAAATATATAGCTATTTCTGAAAAACATTAATATTAATTTGTATTGAGATAAAAACATAATTAGATGTACCTATTTATTTTCATCGTACCATTCTAATTATTATCATCATTTACATATAGATCACCTATTTTCCAAATCGATTAGCTATACAAAATAGGAACCAACAATTCTTTTTTTAAATATAAGAAACTAAGTACCCAATTAAATGCTTTAATTCTAAAATTTCAAAAGATAAATATGAATGTAGTTAATCACTTTGGTCCCTGAATAAATGACATTATATTTATGTACATGTTACAAGTCGATAATTTTAGTGTTAAATAATATAGAGGAAGAATTATGACTCGTAATTACAAGATTCTTCAAGAAAAATATCAAGATATTTCAAGATATGTATTGTTTGAATAATGTATTACATATATCTGATACATAGATCTATGTATGTAAATTATCTGAGAAATTTTCAAAATAATTAAATAAAAGATAAATTAATTAACGTCGATAATTAACAAAATAAAGAAATATCTATATCTTTAATATGCAATATAATCTTTTCTCTCTTTCATAAATGTGTTACATCGGAGTCTTTGTAAAACTATGGAAGAAATTCCCATAATTGTATTCGAACACTTGATCACTCTTATCTGAATCCTTTCAAAGGAATTTCACTTCAAAAGGAATACTTAATATCGTTTCAGCTCAATTTATGTAATTTTATTATATAATAATTATATAATTTTGTTCATGAGCACCAAAATAAGAAGAATGCTATCAATATTAAATGAAAAGTTAAAAATCATTAAATGTATAAAAGAATAAGAAATGTATATATGGTAAAAGTAAGTTTTTTCTTTTAATTTATGATTATTGAATATTTACTTTATAATCATTTATAACTGTAGATAATGAATCGAAATTATTAAAATTTCGAAATAAGTTCAATAAATATATATTTAAGAAATACATATTTATAGAAATAAATTTTTATTTTAAATTTTTATTTTTTATCAAAAATCTAATTATATTTGAAAATTATTAATTTATTTTCTATATTTCGTTTTTATCATGTACTCTTTCATGTAGACATTTTCCAAAATTCTTTCGTTTCTTATTATTCATTTTATTTATCAATTATTATCGTTATTATTATTACTTTACGCAACTCTGTAAATATTCACTTAACTTTGTAAACTTAATGATCCCATAAAATTAATATACTTTGAACTCACTTGAACACTTTTATCGATGAAAAATGAACGTAAATACGCCATAACTACGGAACCAATGTACCAGGCAGAAGATAACTGAAACGAAATAGTTGATGAACTTGTTAGAACACAAATTTTATATTTATTATTATTTAATTATATATATATATATATATAAGTAAAATAGATATAAATTTTATACTGTATCAAATTTTTAAATATTTAGTTGATAAATATTATTTCATGGTTTTATCCATAATTCATATGAAGGATAAGGAAAAGGAATAGGAAAACAAACTTAGTGATTTTAGATATACATTTTGGTAATAACAATTATACCTACAGCAATTAGGTTTGACACTCTCTTTTTTGATCTATTAAAAAGAGTAGAAAATTCAAGCCGTGAACGATATAGTTAAATTTGTTGAATCTTGTTTCTTTATTAATAGACTCAGAAATATTAGAAACTGATTTTGTTTATAAAACTTGTAATATTCTTTGTTTTTCCCCTTTACTCTTTATATATAATTTCATTAAGTTCCGATAAATTATTAATTATATAATATATAGGGTGTCCCAGTAACAGTAGTACAATCGGGAAGAGGGTGATTCTACATGAAGAAACAAATCGAAAATAAATAATTTTACGAAGTTTCGTTATCGAGAAAATCCACTTTGAATGTCCATCGAGTACATGTGCATTTAACTATTACTTAGATGAATAGACTATCAATACACGAGTATAGCTGGTACAATCGAGGGGGCGCTGATTCTACGTAAAAAAACAAATTGAAAATAAAGAATCAAATTTTTTCATTCGAAGTTTCGTTATCGAGAAAATCGACTTTGAATATCCACCAAGTACGCTGATATACTGATGGTCCATCTGCCTTAGCAAAAGTAAGTGCACGCGTACTTGGTGAATATTCAGCGTCTATTTTCTCCATAACGAAGCTTCGAATGAAAAAATTTTATTCTTTATTTTCGTTTTGTTTCTTCACGTAGAATCACTCCCTTCTCGATTGTATCGCCTATTACTATTACTGGAACACCCTGTATACGAATTTTATGTAAATACCTAAATTATAATATAATAATATGTAAACTATTAAATAAATTTATACAAACACATAAACTAGGCTCTTTTCCAAAAGTATTAGTATTTGAACTCTTTTTAAATTTAATATTCTACTTTTTGTGCTGGCTGATAACGAATATATCGAAAATTTTTCATAGAATATCATTAATAACACGCGAACTACAAGATACACATATAACCAGATATAATGATGATACACACGAATACAAGTAATGAAAAAGATACCTGAACTCATTCGGAGCAACTTTCCTTTACATTTTTCATAAATCGTGCCCATCAGGGGCGGATCTAGGACCCTCTTTTCACGAGGAGAAATGAATATATTCATTTTTTGATTTTTTTCAGTAACCTTAAAATTTGCTTATAATTTATATTGAAAAAAAATCAAAATAATTACAATACATTATATAATTAAATAAAATATACAGCATAATATTTTGGAAAATTATTCTGAATCCACTACTGATGCCAATAAAGGCCTAACACCAATGTTTTCAAATTTTAGTAGAGAAACCTAATTTTCATTTCTAAAATATTTGTCTTTTATTTTTAGAAAGCATTATAGATATTTCATATCTATTTGTTAGTTTTATTAAGAATACTGATAATATTGAATGCCTGCAAGATATCTGAAACATCTTGTTTCAATCAAAATAAAATGGCTAATTTTTGCCTCTAAACAGAAGCAGGTTATTGTTGGATAATGACTAACTGAGGTGAAATAGAGAACCTTGTATTATACGTAGTGTTATCTTCCATTGGGGTAACTGGAACTTGATAAGGAGCTCTTTCACCCCATGGCTTCTCAACTGGAACTGTATTCCCTACAGGCTGATAACTCAACTGCATAATAGTTTCCGCTTCCATAGGGATATCTGGTGGACGGCATAAGTGTACAGGTGCATAGTTATGAATTGGTGTCAGCGACTTATCATTCTCTAAATAGGAGAGTTTGTATGTGGTACAACCTGCAATCAAAAATAAATATTTTTTTTTTTTTTTTTTTATTTATTCAAATCGTACGTTTATAAGGTCATTAGCATATGTCACAGAACGAAATATAAGGTGATTAAATAAAAAAAATAAGGGCTAGATTATTTCTATATTTGTGGATAGAGGAAAAGGATACAATGCAATTAGAAAAGGAGTAATTTCGTATAAAAAGAGAAATCAATATTATGCAATAAAACTTTAATTTCATACGAAAAAAATAAATTGATAATATACATTTATAACAAATACTCATCTAAGTATATAGTAATTTTTAACTTATTATTAATGGTAAAAAATACATCTCATGAAATGACATTATTTTATAATATTATTTTGGATATATATTCTTCCTCATTTATTATCAACATTAATTCCTTTATTCAAGCCCCAAACTTTTCAACTAACAATAAGTCTTTATTATTCTTAAATCGCAAATATTCATTCTTGCTTATTATATATTAGAATATCTTTATTTTTGATAACAGATAGTTGAAATTTGGCCAGTATTATAGAAATTTGTTATCCCCTTCCTTTCTTCTTTTCTTGTTTCTTAATAATAGTAACATTTTGATCAATTATCAGTTTTAGATGCGATGAATCAAATTTGAAGAAGAAAAAAGCAAAGGTTATTTTGTAATATCATTGCACATAACGAAAGAATAATAAAAAATTAGATGGTTCAAATTATAACTGGAAAAATATTAGACTTGCATTATGCGATACTAAATCGAGAAGAGAAAAAAAAACGTTTTCAAAAAGTAAAATAACTTTTGAGGTTAGGTAAAAGGAACTTGTCTGATGCAGCAGAACTAACTGCGACATCTGTTGGTCGTTTAAGTTGAGATGAATCGAAAGCCATGAATAATAAAATTGTATTGAGTTTCGAAACAGATCAAGTTTTTAAACTTGGAATTTCGTTAACCTTATATGTATACAAAAAAATAATTTATATTGTACATTTACTTCTATACCAAATAACTCTGCCAATAACAATTTTTTCATATCCTTAACTGCCTACGTAATGTCCCTGTATGTCTAGTTAAGAGAAACATACTGTATGTAAATCAATCGTGGTACCCTCCAAGTAAAGGCTGTCGCCCACATAACATATCAAACCAGCAACGTATAGTTGTCCACGCACCAAAGCCGTTTACTATGGATTGACATGGATACAATACCAATATTACATTAGTAATATATATGTTAGCACACGAATTTTATAAAAAAGAGGATGTCATAATTTATTATTGTAAAAACGGTTATGAGTCATAGATTTTTTGTCATCACTGAATGAAATTGAAATAATGAAAGAAAAAGAGAAACTACTATAATACATAAGAATTCACAACTAAGAAAAAATAAAGGCGAATTTCATACATTATATAATAAACAAAATAAATTAATTTTATAATGAAGAAACACTAAATTGATATCATGGTAAATATAGATAATCGTTATAAATAATAATAATAATGTTCATATTAATACATAATAATATAAGTTAATGAATAGTAATATGAATATATAAGTGAATAATTAATGGACATTAATATTATAAATATTAATGAATATAATAAATAAATAAATAATATCAATTCTAATTTATATTCGCGAGAAATTCTATTAATGCTTTGTTATTCACTATACAGAAAACTATAATACAGTGTCACTAGCGAATAATCATTTTGTTCCCACCATATGTAGGAACAACTAGCCAACATGTAATTACTGACTAGTCAACAAAACAGTCATACCAAGAATCTTGTGGTTGTATAGGTGATGCAAAAACCATATATACTATAACTCGTTTTAAAATGTTATAACATTTTCTGTATTTTTTTAAATGGATTTACTCATCTTAATACATAGTGCAAATTTGACACTGTACCAAATCAAATATTCAAAAATTTATAGTTATGAATTTTTTAACGATTATTTATATATACTGCAATTTATCGTTATTATGTATTAGAATATACAATGAATTAATGTTACGTACATTCAATGGGTGAAGTGGCAGGAACAAGGTTGTCTGCGCGACGATGATCTGGTTCTAGTGGTATGCTCTTCCATGTATAGTCATGTTTTTGTGTGGTCACCTCTTGTATGGGACCTCTCCCCAACAACTGCTTATTACAAGGTATAATTGAAGGTTGTTGTTCGACACACCAGTTGCCTAAGAAACTCATCTGAAATATATATGAATTTTATGTACATGTATTATATAAATATTAATATATCAATATAAATGCTATAAATGAATTAGCAAAGAAAATTTTGTAACGTATAATGCTAAAATCGACAAAATTAGAAATACATTTACTTGCTATGTAATAACAATGTAATTATTTCAGCTATAGTAAAATCTTCAGTATGGTCATTCAGAAAAGAAAATTTTCAAATAAAAGAACTTATTTGTTTTCATAGTAATTATTTTATAATTGGGTAAGAATAATATCATTTGCAAGAACAAAGAATAACGTGTAATACAAATGTAATATTATTTTAATTATTTATTTTTCTTCATTACTATTACTATTGTAAGATTCGTATTGTACTTCTATTTACTAAATCGTGTTGAGTTTTTAACATAATACATCATTGTTATCAACGATCTATTTATTTTTCAAATTATTTAAGCACTATTCTTTTGATATCATAATTATTTTAAAATGGAAATGTCTTTGATGTTGTACATTCTGTAAACTTTTAAAATTTTTATTATTTCTCCGAGAAATACTATTCCCGTTTCATTTTGAAAGGTAGTAAGTACGTATTATGCATTTTCCCTTTAATGCTGTTACACACGAGGCGTTCGGGCGCATAATGCCCATTTCACACTGGAGTAACGAAGAAAATATACTGTTCGAGTAACGATATATTCGAATAGTGAATTCTTTAGACAATGGAACATTTGAGTAATTTAAACATTATAATATTGGAATATTTGTCTAGTAGAAATTTTGGACATTGCAGTATTCAAATAGTAGAAATTTTAGATATTGTAATATTCGATTAGTGGAGTGGTTGGATAATGAAATTTGCGAATTATAGAACATTTAGACATTGAGATATTCGATTATAGGAATATTTAGTTAATGAAATATTCAAATTATAAAATATTTGAATAACAAAATATTCGAATAGTAGTATAAGAATATTTGGATATTAAAATATTTTATTAATGGAACTGTTGGTAATAGAATATTTAAATTGTAAGTCGTTTGAATAACGGAATCTTTGGATTTTGAAACACGAATATTCAGTTAGTAAAAATTTTAGATAATGGAATAAAAATTAAAAATTTTGCATTAATGAAGCTTTTAGGTAGTGAAGCATGTAGATTGCAGAATATTTAGATACTGAAATATACGATTAGTAGAACTTTTAATTATTAACAATTTTAGATGTTGGAATATTCTAATTATAACTTAAATAGTGGAAAATTAGAATATCATAAAGTTCACATAAGATCTTCGCGAAATGGAAACTCTAACATTTTAATTGCAATAAATATGTTATAAAATCTGCCTTCTATCAAGAGTGTCATCATAATTTCAGTTATGCATACAGTCATTATTGAGCCCGCATAAATAAAATAATGTTGTATAACGTTAACAGCATTTTGCAAATATTTCGTAAACTGAACAAACTATTCCTTATATACAAAGGAAAAATTATTCCAAATTTTCATTTCTACAGCATACTAAAAAATCATAAAAATTGAAGGGTAAATGATTCGCCGACAAGTTGATCATAAATTGTTTAGATATGACACCTCTAAATTCTGCGACACGAAGAAGGAAGTATGATAGAATTCTGATAATCTAGCATTCAATCATTCGATACACTCGATACACTCGAGTTTGACAAATGTACGTCATTAAAACGATGACAATACCCAACGAATGTCACTCGACAACATCAGTGATCAGTCAGCACATTCGAGACCGATGACCCAGCTTATGAATCACGTAATACTTTACCTGGGTAGTGAATGACTCCGCATGTGGGTGTGTATTCATGAAAAGTCCCGTAGGACAGTTGAGGTGTAAAAGGAGTGCTCACTTCATTCCGTTTGACTCCTCTCAAGCTCATAAAATTTCTAATTTTAGATCCTTGCTGACATATGCCAACAGACAAAAATTAAAAATCAAAATAATAATTTATGAATTTTTGTATATTCTTTATTTTCTGAGGCATATATATTAACCCTTCGAGTATTTCATTTAATTTTGATACTCTACATCTGTCTGCTTAACTACTTTTTATGCGACGGGGAGTATACACGACGAAAACAGAGTAAGTGCACTATGCTGTAAAATTGAAAGGAATTCTAAAAAGGTAAAAAGGATAGCTAGTTAATTTTTTGAAAAATTTATATTTTTCAATTCGTAAAGGAAACGATATTTGAAATCAAATATACAGTTATATTAAACGATCGAGTATTATTATTCAGAAACGTGTCAAAATTTTAAAAATGTTTCGATTTTACATACATTGTACTTCAAATAGCGAAAGTAAATTATTTTTTCTCCATGACGACCTTTTCATCGCGAATATCCTCGACATACACATCGAAAGATTTAAAATTAAAAATAGCATGAAGGGATGCCAAGTTCTTTTTTTGAATATTTTCCATAAAGTCTATTTTGAATCTTTATCTACATATTTTAGAAAATAAAGAATTTACAAAAATTCGTAAATCATTGCTTTGTTTCTTAACTTTCATCAGTAAATGTATATACATAGACATGGTAGCAGAATAAGTTGTAACTTGTAAGTCAATATTCGTTTTATGTTATACTAATTCTGTGTCTACGTCATTGTTTTGTATCGCAAGTTATAATTCTATTTTGCTTGATCTCTATGTGTTCTATTCGTTTTCTTCATCACGTGACGCTATATGATCTAATTTGTTCCCAGATAATAATGAAAATTCGTGTACATTATAACAATTATTATCGTTAATTATCCTTCTTAATCGATCCACTATTCAAATCTCTAAATTCTACATGTTTGTATTACTGTTAGAAGTTCCAAAATCAAAATATCATTTAACGTTTCTTATTATCCAGGATTGATTTAGTTTGACGTTTGTCAAACTGATTAGTCGAATTTAGAATGAGCTTCTGTTAAATCTGATCTTTATAATTTCCGATGTGCCGATCTGCCAGGAAAAAATTTGATTCGTTGTTAATTTGTTTGTTCTAACGATCCAATCGCGATATTTTTCCTAGTAATGTTATGACGTAGAGACCTGACCACTGTTAGACCTAGCTTGAGACAGGGGTATGGTAATAGATGACACTGCATATCCACCAATTTTTAATAATAATCAGACTTTGCTGTTAATATTCCTTTTTTTCTCATCATGTACATACATCAACAATAACGATTGAAAATTTTATGAACTAACTTGCTGTCTCAAGATTTTAATCTTGGATCCTATGCAAGCTACGATGAAGACTCCACCAAGGTATCTCAGTTTGGCCAGAATTCTTCCAATCTTCCATAATCCCATTTCTGTAGAAGAAGTTGTATAATGGGGTAAATATTGTTATCTAATTTAGTGTAATTGTTGACACTGCATTCCTGTACAGTATTTGAATTTAGCTAATTTAAGGTTGATATGGTTATCTAATTTTGTGTAATTCTTGATATTGCATTCCTGTGTAGTATTTAAATTTAGCTAAACTGTCACTTAAAGTTGTATAATCCTGCTCTGAATATTCAACTTTACAGGAATTTTCAAGTTCAACTGTACAATCGACAGAGTAACAAGGTTATAGAATGACAAAAAAATAGACTAAAGTCGTATAGAATTCAATTAAATATCAAGATTCAAGTTGTCAAAACTCTAAAAATCTTAACATTTTCAATTGGAGACATACTTTCGAAATCCTGTCTCGATCTCGAAAAAAATTCCCGATATTTTCGAGACCACGTATAGCTCTAAAAAATACCAACAAATCAAAATAAAGAAATATTAAATGATAGTGCTTGAGAATTTAAAAATTCTCATTGCGTGCCACTATTAATAGTGATTTCTCCAATTTTCGAATTATATTAGAACAAATCCATATTCCAGGAGTACAACTTTTGTTTTAGCGTCAAACAGAGGATACCAATGCTTTCACAATTTCAATATATCCGTGTCATCACCTAAAACGCGAATATAGTTTGACTCTGTATAATTCTGTCTTCTCTTTCGACAATATATTTCCAAGTCACAGTTATGCAAAATGTAATGCATAATAGCCTGAAAGTTGTTTTGATTATTCGATTCTCTTCCTCGTTTTTTCGGCCAAGACAGGTTTAACAACATTCCATATACCGGATGCAACTCGATGCTCTATTGTTCTATTGAAACTCTTCATACATCCTTCCTTCTATAACATTTGTGCACAACCACTTGAACAGTTCAGAGAGGATGAGGTCAGGGCCAACTGCTTTTCTGATGTTGATCTTCTTGGCATCTCGGAACTCCTGAATTTTTATTTGTTCCTGTGGAAGTACATCATTGCTTTGCCTGTCCCTATAAGACTATCTTCTTCCTCCACGTTCACAATGCGTAGGTAGACTACAATATATACCAGATCATCGTCACCAATATTTTCACACTTATTAGACGTCAATGCTTCAGATCTAACCAGTTGAAGTCTTTCGGAACAATAAAAATCGATTTTGCATCCCAAAAGTCGATTATAAGACCTAAATTGATTAGACACCTTTTACTTCTCTCACTGTCAGTGAGTATTATAAGTTCTTCGTGTCTTCGGCTCTACTTTTTAAGCACACTTTATATTAGAAATGAAGCTCGTGTCATGCCGATTGTATAGGCTTTTTATCAATATTACGACTTCGCAAAGAAAACAAATGTCAACATCGAATATCTTGAAACACAATTTTTACAAGTGGGCCCTTTTCTCAATTAAGGAAAGAGTTTCTCAACTGCAAGAACTAAACAGAGGAAATAAATATTCGAAGACCTGAAATTTGCAAAATTTCTCTTGCTTCGTTTTGCCATTGTTTGCATGAATTTCATCAATAGAAGTTTACATATCACGTAACAAGCGACAAATATCTAATCTGGTGAACAAATAATATTAATATAATAATAAAACTAACGTTACGTGGAATGTGTTACACAGGGTATCTCAGGAACGGCAGTACACCGGGGAAGGGCGTAATTTCACATAAATAAACAAATCGAAAATAAAAATAAAAATTTTTCCATTCGAAGCTTCGTTGTCGAGAAAATCGACTTTGAATATCCATCAAATACGCTGATATACTGATAACCATCCGCCATATTGTTAGCCAATGTTAAGTGCACGCGTACTCAGTGAATATTCAAAGTCGATTTTCTACATAACGAAGCTTCGGATGAAAAAGTTTTATTCTTTATTTTCGATTTGCTCTTCCATGTAGAATCACCTCCTCGATTGTACTATCGTTGCTGGGACACCTTGTATAACCGTAAAGGGCTCAAAATAAAGATCACCAATCCTGATAACTTTTTAATTTGTCGATAATAGCTTTATAAAGCTATTAGACTTATAAATCTTATTCGAACATCCCTTTTTAATGTAAAATGAAAGTGTGCTCACATACATCAGAGGCGATAATGTATGCAGCAATTCCAATGTGGTTTTCCCATCTATATATTTTTATATAGCTTTCTCTTTAGCACAAAATGGCAAGAACAAGCTTTGGTGGGTTAAAATACTGAATCTATATTTTTAAATTAAATTTTAATAAACTTGTTGCGATGGTAACATCGGAGGTTAGATGTGCCTTATCGTCCTTCCAGCCTATTAAGCGGATTATTTAAAAACAAAAGCACAGAACACGTACAACCACCAGACCCAACAGATTGGATCCTAGTGCGACTGACCCACTGAAGCGACAAACAGACGTTTGCTGATAAATCACGACATTGACTACCAAAACAATACGAAAGTGTCAAGTTTCTTAACAGCTTCCTACTCCTGAAATCTGAACTTTTCCAGACACACACATGTCCAGTCGAAAAACACTATTTTTCCTCCATCAACATCCACCCTCAATCAATCATGAAAAACCCGGGGTGGCACTGAACAGAACTCGACGAGACATCATAGAACACAATCAGAACTCGAAGAGAACGCATTCAGAAATCAGACAGAACGCATATAAAACGCAACACAACTCAGCATAACGCATTTACATCGCACTAATAACCACAAACAACTATATCATGTAATAAAGTGTACATAAGGAAGAAAGTGTCCTTTATTGCATATCCAAGGTGTTCGATATCTCAAATTGGTAGTGTATACTGAGAGAAGGCAGATAACCCACATCAACTTCGCTACCTTCGTATACAGGACTTGCATCAGTATTCGGTTAGAACTTATTAGAATCCTTGCAAAATATACTTAAATATTTTAATATTAATATGAAAATGAAAAATTGACATTGATTGTAAGATAAGAATAAACTTTAAAGTTCATATGATGAATTTTGTATATTTAAACTTATACCATAACTAGAGATTATGGCTCTTTATAACAAGATATAAATGAATATTCGCATTCCACCTCTTACTTACCCGATGAATAGTATCATAATCCAAAGGACAAGGTGAGAAATAAATGTTATCAGGTTGTCGAATCGGGCTTCGCTTGTCTCCTCCGCAGCCAAAATAACTGAGACGGTAAGTCGTGTTATCGTCAGTGCAACAACCAGCATTTAGAACATTGTCATTTTCCTCAGTTACTATTGGTGAACGTTTTTTCTCCGAATGTGGCCAATAACTTAATTTGTAAGTTGTACAACCGTCCATTGGCTCGACAGGAGGCACGTATTCCCTTTTACCCCACGGTGGATCTTCCTAAGTAGCAATATAACGAACTAAAATATTAATTATTAAATACTAATTAATATTTTAAATTAATGTTTAAAATTACCAAACACATTTGCACACATTTGTTATCCAAAAATGATAAACTAAAATCAACCCTTTGTTCTTTCAAAATATTTTTATTCGATTATTTTATTTGTGTATTAGCCTCACTATACTTTAGAATAAAAATATTTGTCTATTAACAACTTAGTGTGGTAGTACAAAGTACAGTGTTTGAAATAATGCTTACTTTCTGCGGAGCATCAATTGGCCAATAACTAAGATTGTACGTTGTATAGTCTTCCATTGGTATATCTGGTTTGACGTAGTTTCTTATAGGAGCATAAGATGTTGTAGGTAGGTGGCAACCAGACTCATAGTAGCTTAAGTTATACGTTGTATCACCTAAAAGACGTTGAAACTTTAATCAACGTACAATTACATATAGTTTATCTGAAATAATGAGTGTCCCAAAATTCACAGAAGAAGTAATTTTGATAGGAAACACAAGTTTTTAATTAGAAATTGTAAACTTTTTATTGATTCATAAAGTATACATCAGTATACTTAGTATCCTAGTATCTCTTTTTTTCGTTGACAACACTTTACCGCACAAATGGCGCAAAATTCAAATTTTGTGTGAATTTTGGAATACCCTATAGTTAAAAGTAAATTAAAATCATAAAATAAAATCTTTCGAAATACAATTTGCATAAATATCAATTTTGAAAATTCATTCAGAACCATCTGGACCCATGGATAAGCATTCTTCTCGGCTATCACTTCCCACTGAACAGTACATGAAACATATTCTAGTGTTTCGTGTACTCACCGGCGAGCGCCGCAGGTTCGCAATATATATTATCCTCTGCTTTGTAAGGTTCTACTTGTGGTACACTTTTCCATGTGTAGTCGTGTTTCTGAGTCGTAACGTCTTGCATAGGACCTCTACCGAGCCATTGTTTCTCACAGGGAATACAAGGTGGATCGGGTTTTGCACATAAATAATTAAAGTAACTAGACTGAAATAATGAAAAACACATTTCCCTCTTTAACATAACGATTTTCATTGACATTAATTCGAGATTCATTCGTTACATTAGTTTGTTCGCGTTTTCTTGATTCATTCGTGAAATCGATCGAAGTTTTTGATACGTTAAATTTGTTTGTAAACCTTAAAAAAATATTTCTTAATATACTTATTTATAGTATAGTCTTATTTATAGTGAATATCCAAATTACTTTTACTGGTATTGAAAGTATCAGTCTCATGACATGGAGATCTGTTTCTAAGCGGTACTAGCGCCACCAGTCCGGGTGGTTCCCCTTCCATTACTCCTAACCCAACCAATCACATAAAATCTAAGTCAAAGTATAATATCAAACTTGGTAAACATGCATTCAACCCTTAAGATGACTATAATGAAATTATATCAACATGTGGCTAATAATAATTCCAAACTCTTTGAAGAAAATGAACCTAACCTATACCGAAAAAGAAATTTCAAAAGTTCCGTAGACTAATTCCTAGATGCAAGAAGATTTAGAAATTGTTCGTCATGGTGTGCAATATAAAACAACAAATTTCTTCTTTTATAAGAAATATGGCATATATCATATTTATATTTGTAATAAATTAAATTCTATAATGAAAACTTGTATCTTTTAAATAAGCTATTGGTTTGCCTTTCTTATACAGAATAATTAATAATAAAATCGATTACCAATTTTTACTTCCTAAAATTTCTAACTTTTCTTTCCACTTACAAAACTTATCAAAAATTTTATATTTCATTATAATAAATTATTACAAACAAAATAGTCGATTTTTAATTTTTGATGTATACTTTCATTTTACAACATTATTATATATTATTAATCGTAATTGCCTCTGTCGACAAGAATGCACATCTGCGAACAAACATATTAATACTTTCTTATAAAAAGTTAACAATATGAAATGCAATAAATTCATTGAACTTTTTATGTTACTCTCCTTGATACACTCTTCCAGACAAAAGCCAAAAATCCAACAGAGGCAGAAAATTTGAATTGTGGAAAACGACCATTTCACTTGCAACAACCTAATATTTATAAATTAAATTTTATGTACTCTAATCTTATAAATCTTTAATTGTCACAAATAAATTTGCTTCCAGATCTAAAGTATTTTTTCATGAGTTGATTCGTATATTAAAAAAATCATTACACAAGAATTAACAAAATAAGAATGTACAATATACTATGTTTGTTCGACCACCCATATGAGACCAAAGTATTTATGTTTACATAGTCACGATGCTCTCAACTCATTAAGTACATACAATTAAGTACAAATGAACAATGTTTTACATTATCATGTTTACCCACCGTGTCTAAGTACACTTTCTTTCTCTGCAAAATCTCGGCAAGCTATGGGTTTTGAAAGCAAGCCTGTCGCTACGCTCGAATTAGTGAATAATTATCACTATATTCTGCTCACAGCTGTGTTCTACTTTCCAGCAAATAGTTACGAAGTGTTGACAATTAAGATATATTACACCTGAAAAGGCACCATTGACTAAAATATAAAAGTCAAATTTCATTTTAACACGTCAAAAAGTTGATTCTCGAATCTTTTTTACCGATATACGTTAATATCACGATCCTACAAAACATTCAAAGGAATTACTGAACAGTGAAAAATAGAGAGCAGTACAAAAAGAAGTTAAAAATATTTAATAGTAGAACACAAAATATTAGATAGAACATAAGAACATAAGATATTAAATATAAACATAAGATATTAAATCATAGTAGAAATAGTTTGTAATTATATTAATAATATATGTAACTTGCGGCATAAAACTATATAACAGGTAACACCAACTGGAAGAAACTAATTTTAAATGAAATAATAAGTTAAAGATATAAAATAAGATAATTTCAGTATAGGGTCTTTTTGTGACAAATTTTAGTCTAAGTATACTACACAGTATGAGAAAATATACACGTTATGTGTATATATAGATGTGTGCATGTACATAGTACGGAACATATGCAATTAATTGGAATAAATCTAACAATTTTTTAAGTAAATATTATTTCATTTGTGGAAGAAATATATTTTGACTTATGGCCTTATTTTTGACATCTTACTTTGTACGTTGTTTCGTCAGATATTTCACCTTCACCAGTAACTAACCAATTTTCTGGTCGAACAGGGTCTGTAGAAACACTGGGACATTCCCAATAGGACAGTCGGTATGTAGTATTATCATCCATTGGTATAAGTGATTTCCAATAATGCTGCAATAACATTAAATCATATTATAACACAATGTCACCATAAACAATAATTTGAAATATTTAAAAAGTAAATGAGGTAACAGCACTGAATTCTGACAAATTTTAATATAATAACAAAATTTTTTTAATTGTCCAGTATGAAACATGAGAATTAAAAGAGTAGAATGAATGTCAATAACATATTCTGCATTACCGACGGTATTAAGTAAACTACGGTTATTCATAGATTAAAAAGTTCATGCAATAAGTGAAAATAGATGTTTTTCAATACAGAGCATTTACTAAAATTGATACCTAGTTGGTAATACTTAAGTCAATCAATTTTAGACGTAAAAATTGATTAATAAGAGTTATAAAAAGCAATGCAAATAAGTGGATTTTATGTTTAGGTGAATTCTTTGAAATAGTTTTAAATTTAATTCATATGATTGTCAGAATGTACTAAAATTTTGTAAGTAGTTTTTGGAAATTTATGCATCTCACAAGTAAAAAATATTAAATGTATAGAATAATTCGAATATCAAATAACAACTCAATGTACACCAAACTGTAGAACAATAATAAAAAAATTTATAATGCAGCATTACAAGCAATCTTACGACTAATAACGTGTAAATAGAAACGATACTTTGATTAAAACTTCTTTTGTACTTACATGAATTGGAGCATAAGACTTCGGTATTTCTGGTTGTATATATCTCTGTAAATGAACGAATTCTTAAAAGATATTTAATATGATCAAGCACAAAAATTGCGATAGTATAGTACTTACATAACATATACGTTGCTTAGTACAGCAGCAGCAGTTACAGCATTCATCGTGATTTATCTAAAAAATAGTTCTTTATATTACCATCCGTTAATCACAGAATATTACCTTCTTTGCAATTGACATATGCAGTATAATCCTTAACACAAGCTATTGCCCTGGCTCTTCACTTAAAAGGACCATCACTTATCGTTAAATACTTCTGCATATCGTAAAAATTAAATGAATGTAATTGCAATAACTGAAACAACCAAATTTTTAACATACTTTTACTACTACGTACGTCGAAGAAATTCTTTAAAATTAAAATTACTATACTGTTTTAAATAATTTCTTATTAAAGATTCCATTGAAAATATGAAGGTATTGCTATAGAAAATTGAAAATTACTATAAAAATTATACTAATCGAAACCTAATTATATATTTATAAAGTCTAGATTAAAGTTAAGGTTGACAAAAATTAAAGACTAAAGCAATCATTTTGCTAGATGGACATGCTCTCGAGATTTCAAGATGACCTTGGTTCTTTTTAATAGAACTCTTTTTTATGTATGTGAATAGTGCATTTCAGGGTAAGTTCATTCCCCTATAATACTTTGGTCTTTGAAGATCTTAGATTACTTTAGTATAAGTAAAGATACTTACATATTTCGAATCCATTTTTCAAATGTATCTTATATGATAATCGAAAATATTCAGAAGAATAGTATTATAAATTTCTAAAATCACTTTATCTAATGAAATCTAATTGATGCGCAGTGTTATCATTTTTACACTGCTTTACCGACAAGGGTGCAACTCCAAATGTAATACTTTTTATCATTAGAGATAGTACAAACTTTAGAGACGAAATATATGAAACATCATTTTGAAAGAAAGATAGACTATTACTTTGCATAGATATAAATATCTATCTAAAATTTCGAGGAACAAAACATTTTTCTATATTCTCTGTTCTTTTACGATCTAATACTTATGGATTTTTATTTTTTCAAATTTATAGAACAATTTTCTAGTGATCATATTATCATCTTGTAACGAAAAAATTGTAAAAGTAGCATTCAAGGAATGGTTTAATTTTGAAACTATTAGTTTTTATTATATAAATCTAAAGTAATTTTTGTTGAATTTAGTTAATTTTTGTAAAACTTGTACAGAAACATATAACAAATATTTTGTTGTATTATATGATATTTATCTCGTTTTATCTAGGATAAAGCTGCTTTTTCCCCTATCACCTTATTACTCCCACTACATTTGTTTGACTCTTGGAGTGGACTACGGCAAACACAGAAACTATATGGGAACACAGCCTTAGGTAGGGAAACTATTAGACCAGTGATGGGAGTAATACAGCGACAACCAGTAATAAGTTCAACATTTCTGGTTTTATATGTAAAATTTCATACAAAATGGAATATAATTGAAAGAAAAAGATTAATCCATCCTCCCTAGATTTGAACCCGGGTCCTAAACACGTAGGAATATTAGTCCGTTGTCACTGCACTAGAACTTTACATGGAAATAGTTCTAAACAAAACTGAATTAAACCAATGGTCATCTTCAATTGCAAATATCTTAAAAATTATTGAGTAGTGGCACCTATAATCATATACCTTCACCATCGGGGGAACTAAATCTAGCATCCTACTAAATTTGAACGAAATCGGTGACCCCGAAAGCCTTGCAGTCTTCTTGTAAGAGAATATTTTATAAAGACCATTCTAATGTTTCAAAATTATATTTTAAGTTACCTTAATTTTATTTTTCGCCTCAATAACCGATTGCTTTTGCTCATGCGGTTTGGCTATAGACCTACAACATATCGCGATGTTAAACTTAATCGTTCATAACGAATCGAATTACGATTTAATGTATAATTTAGGGTGAAATAACAGCTCACGGATCAACTGCACAGATCTGCATGATGACAACGATCGTTCATAATAAGGAGCAACTATGGAACAGTGTTATTTCATGACACTAAAGAAATAAAATATGTTTTGATTTAATCCAAAGGGTTTAAAAATATCAATGTCAACCAAGAAATAATGGACGATCATACCAGAAGTAGGTAGCTTTGCATAATGTTACGTTACATAAGGTTAATAACACAGTAGGCTACGAAATAATAGTTGTAGAAAATGTTATTTAATTTGTACAATATTTCTCATAAGATATTCTTCCTTTTACGTTAGTGTACTTTTACTTCAGAATTGCAGAATATCGAGTTACTCCTTACAGTGTGTTTACATGCATTGTACCGGCTTATGTGCTACTTATATACAGTTTTATACAGCTTTGCTGGGTAGAGACCAAGAGAGCTTGGTTATACAAATTTTAAATTTAAACTAAATTATCGAACAAATGGAAAATTAACGAACAATTATATGGGCAACTTTCATCGCTACCTATTGTCTTCCGGCGGGAGAAAGCCCTTCGTTGGAGTTCTAGGAAGACATCGCACAGGTCCAAGAATAACAGCCACAGATGGAGATGTTTAGACGCTGAGCTGGGGCACCTGGACCGGAGTTCAACCGAAGAGACTACCAACACGTGAAGACGAGGCCACGAAGAGGGGACACGCCCTATGTTTTTTTTTTTTACAATTTAACATAAGTTTAATATGCCAAAAACTAGATACAATAATATACATATGAAAGAACCAAAACGTACAAAAGAGTTACAAATGAATACTAAGACTATGAGATCGATGGCTCCAGCGTGAAGCACTCGCGATATAGAATCAAACTTACTCTACCGCGCTTATCGCTATAGGGTAATATAAACTTAAGAACTATCTTATATAGTATGCGGGTTTGCCTATGTATAGAAAAAGCACGAAAACTATACAGCTTTTGGGGACACGCCCTATAAGACTGCAGGGGGATGCGTTTTTGACACATTCGCCTACGAGTCAAGGAAGGAATAAAAAATTCACCTACCAAGCAAAACGACACTTAATTAAAATCTCCTACACTTTTATCTCTGTTGGAACCCGAATGAAGAAGGTTGTAGACCGATTAATTTCTTTAATATTCTTCAGAACGTTTCTATTTGCAATACGAATTCTACAGCAAGGCTATGTCGAAAAATACAATAATGTACTATATATCGGCGGGGAAGGAACTGGGCTTGTACAATGTTCGGAGGTGCTTATATATATTTTTAGTTTCTGGAGGGGTGAAGATGACGAATTGACCCTATGGTCAAAATAGGAATAAATAAGCTGTGTTGACCGACGTTGGCCTGTGTTGCGTGGCGATTGAATTTTCGAGAAATTGTTGTCGGGTTGTTAATCCGTCTCGCGATCTCGTTATGTTGCCCGCGAAATTAATATTGGACAGCTGTTTCAATTAACACGAGCAAAAGGAAGATCTCGGCTGGAGTCGAGCTCGGTTTTTATTTCTAATATTTCGTATGGCTCTAACCACTCTTTATCTAATTTGTACCTTTTGTGGTCATTATGTAATGATACTAAATCTCCTAAATTATATAAACTTTCGGGAATAATTTTCCTGACATATTTTTAAGAGTAAGCGACTCCCTTTGAATAACAAAACAGATTTATTTAAATTAAAATATTAGACTATGCTTCCCGCAACTCTAACTCTCAACCACACGATTCTCCACTCACTACGTCTCGACTACCCTTATTTAGAGACTATCACTCTCTTTTTTCATACACAAGCTCTCTTCTTTAATCACTCATTTCCCGCGCGACCTCGTCCTAGGTGGGCCAGTACTTCCTAGGTCCCTAGATTCCTCCTGTGGGCAACTTTCACCGCGGCCCATTGTCTTCCGGCGGGTGAAAGCTCTTCGTTGGAGTTCTAGGAAGGCCTCGCCGAGGCCCAAGGACAACAGCCACAGATGGGGATGCTAGACGCCAAGCTGGGGCGTCTGAACCAGAGCTCAGCGGAAGAGGCTACGAACACGCGAAGAGAAGGCGACGGAGAGGGGACACGCCCTATAAAACAGCGAGGGATGCGTTTTGGGGCACTATCCGACCAGCGTACGGAGAGAGTAAAAGAGTTACCCGGGCGCAAAGAGCCTAGTTTACTAAAATCCTGTTCCTACACTCGTAGGTCTTATTTTTTCCTAGGTGTTGGGCATGGTTATGGTTTCCTAGAATTATCTGTTTCTTTTCTTCAGTTGTCTATGTCCTTACAAGTGTCTATGAATAGTGCAGTTTCTTGTCGGGGTAATCTTTTAATAAAGATCTGAACATTAACTGAATCTCTGTTATGTGTAACGATTCGATGTCGTGTTCTATTCCAAATGCTATATATCATTTATCGTTTTATAATGACATTAAGTCATGTAGTCTATTTAGCCAAATTCTTTTATCGTAAGATTCTAAAATTTCTTTCGTCAGATGCGTTCAGTGTGGTCGAATAGCCATTAGACTGATTGGTGCAACAGTAGGTGTCGTTTTCCAGTTCAAATATTTATCATGCAGATCAATTTGAGGAGAGGACATGTCTTGGGTCTCGGGGAGTCCGTCTTCTGCTTCGGGAGGTGATGATGGTTTTATGATTTGGATCTTTGCTTTGAATGGAATGTCTTCGGTTATTCGTAAAGAGTGAAATCAAGATAAAGCGTCAGCTACTGCGTTTTCTTTCTGTTGGATGTCCGTTGACTCTTAATCACTAAAAGAAATATCGTTTGAAACCGATCCACAGCACACGTACAGGCGAGGTCAACGTGATAGTGTGAACAATTTTTGCAAATATCTCGGAAATTAAGGCCAAGCGGCAATTATTATTCAGATAAAAGGTCTTCAGAATCTCGTCCTCTGCAACATGTCCAAAAGTCATAGGGATCGTCTCATGCATTTGGCAGTTTTTAACAATTTTATGTTTTTTGTCAAAAAATTAGAAACTTTTTCAAGCTCCCCCGATCTATATTTCTTATTGAGGCACAAATAGAGCCTTTTGTGAAAAAACCATTTAGGGCAAAGTCACTAAACTGCATATTTACCTCCCTTCCTTGTAATTTATCTCATATTCATATTCTTCGAGTCAAACACCATCTCACGAGTCTTGATTATGGATCTTTTACATTGTGCAACCATTTTAACCCTCGCGATAAGGTAACGGGGTCTTCGGAGACCCTGCTATTTTTCAACTGTGACGGAACCGCGTATGTGAATGACGTAGCAAAAGAGTGGCAACGTCCTACTCTTATCGCTGTAATATTAACAACTGACTGCATGGATAGTTTCAACGTCTAGTTTTCAACGTCTTCAGCTAGCAGTATTTAGTGGGACAGCGAAAAGAATAGATCTGTCAAATATGTCTTCATTTTATGAATTATTTTATAAATTATAATAATATGAAGCATATTATCTTGGCTACTGAAGTTATAGGTGGAAAACTCAACAAACAAAAAGAATCATCACCGCATGAATCGCGAAAGAGGTCCAGGTGTTATATACATATGTATGGGTAACGACAACAAATATAATATGAAATGTGCCAAATGTTCTTGATTTATATGTAAAGAACATGTAATGAAACATGATAATGTTATATATACCCAGTGCACATAAATAACAAATATGTTTATAAAATTTTACATTTTTTAAACAAACTTCTCTTCTCCCCATATTATAAATATTATTAGATAATATTCGATAATGTAATCATGGAATATCGGTGTGGGGTCTTGAGAGACCCCGTTACCGTTCCGCGAGGAACCATGCTCCGAGGGTTAATGCTCGATGGTCGATAAGTATGTAAAATTACTTCCCGAGGATTACTAAACGACTGTGAGCAATTCCTTTTCGGTAGTGGTGTAATTTTTTTCCGCGTTATTAAGAGTTCTAGAAACGTAGCAGCATGGGTAGATCGTTTTGTGATAGTACGGCTATTATTCCTTCATTACTGGTATCGGTCGTCAGAGTAAATGGTTTGTTGGCACCGACAATCGCTTGATCCATTCATCGATGTCACGCATTAAATACAAAAGAACACAAGAATAATTACAACATAAATCGAAAATGTATAATAGATAATTAAATACAGTATATGCGAAAGAAACATTTATATAAAAGGCATATAACATGCTTTACTATTACCCTACTACAGTAGAAACGAACTGAAAATGAAACAAAAATGTGACACACGCTTGCCTCGTTTTATTCAGTCACCGAATGGTGGGGTAAACCGGAATTACTCCTCCCTCTCTCTTCAAGCGTCAACGCGCTGGAAAGAGCTGTATAAAACGAAATTGTGAAACCAAGCGTACTCGGTATACATGCTAACTTACAATTAGAATAATTCGGCCTTCTCACCCTTCCTACATTCATTCACTCGCAGTGTGAGTATAATGGTGAAACGAAATATTGAAACTAAATGTACCCAAAGAATAGCATCGTTCGTGTTTTACATTTTATTTCATGTCAATTCCTAATTAACCAACTCACATTATCACACCCTAAAAGATTTTACATAAAAAAAGACGCAACGCGATGGCATGAAATTTCACTTTTACTCCTAAACTGTATCCCGTGGGTCAAGGTAAATATATACATTTTTTATAGTCATGTACCCTCACATTCCTACAATTTTTTCTTTTTACCTTTTACAGCCATATAATCGACCCTTATTAATGACATGTAACCTCTTGAGGCGGAAAATCTCGTAATGAGGTAAAAGAATTGACAAAAATTAGCTGTAGTCATCTTGAATGTTCTTGGATTTCTCTGTTTTCCCTAGAACTGCCTAAATATGAACATTTGTATCTTAATAATTTGCGATAATGTTTATTTAAACCGAATCATTTTGTAAACATCATGCGCATGAACGGATAATAAAAACGACCTTTAGTCATATAATATATATTATTAGTAATACGACGCCAGCCTACACTTTCCACTTCGCCACCAGATGGATACTCGTTATAAACTCGTTTCTCGAAAATTCTCACTGAAATATCTTTTCCATGCAAATAGGTATTACTTCTGTTTTAATAACTGCTACTTTAATATTTAAAACAGACTTATCGATGATAATAAGTCCTCGTAGCAAATTGTATTAAAAATTTGAAAATTAAAAAATACAGAGTTATTTATCATGTACATATAACCTATATGATAAGGTTATTTGTCGTATAAATTTGTTTATCATTTTTGTTTAAAACACGTAGAATAGAATTAAAAATGTTTAAATACTTACAGAAGGGAAAGATGTAGTTAAAATTCAGCAAATATGCTATAATATTGAATTTTTTCTCAAAAAACACCTCATATAAGAAAATTTTATTTTTGTCTGTTTTACTCTGTAATATCGGTTACGGAATATCATATATAATATTATAAAATAGTTGTGACATTATAATAATTATTTTTGTGTATAAGATAATATTATTTGTATTATAAAAATAAAAAATTAAAAACCAAACAATACAATTAATAAGAACATCGATATATATTTAATATTATAAAACGATATTTTGGCAGATATTTCTTAGAAATTAATTAGATAAAATACTGAATTCTTATTAATTTATTCACATTAGGAACTTTCTATTAACTCAAAATAGCATTGATTTCCATCCTACCAAGAGCAAACGCATTAAGTTGAAGCATTTCTATTATTAAATATAATTATACTTTCTGTTTCTTTGTACACTTCATCTTTATATTTATTGAAAAATCTGCTGAGCTAGTGTAACTAAAAACATTAATATATGATATATGATATTTGACTTTCGCGATTTAAACATTATAATTTTATGTTCTCTAAACAAATGTATAATTTTTTGCTTTACAGCTACTTAATCGCGATTTATAATAAGAAAGTGTTTATATTATGTAAAGCGAATTGTAATATTTTTGTAGACCGGATTATAAACTATTAATTAAAAACAAGACTTAAATATGTCAAAATTATATACAAATATAACAAGAAGGCTTTAATTAAATGCGATTGGGAATCAAATGCATCGAATTTGTTATGTATATCTAATTATTTTATTGAATAAACAATAACATTTTTTATTCCTTATTTAGACATTCGAATTGATAAGAAATTTTGAAAACATTGAATATTTCTCTGTTAAAAAATGTTAGAAAACATTTTTATCATTTAAAAAATAACCAATGCGTCAGTTAAATATAAAAAAATATAACTTATAATTTAAAATTATAATTAAACAGTATACTTACTTTCATAAGAAAGTACATTCAGTTAATGCTAAATTCCTGAAAATATGGAAATTTCAAATCTATAATTAACATTATTGTTTAAATAAAGACAATAGGATAAAAATAAAGATTATTTTAACTTTTTGCATTAAAATTATGTATTTATATGCAAATAAATAAATAAAACTAATTAGATTGTTTTTATTTAATTTACAAAGATTTTATATTGGGTAAAATATCATGTATTTACAATTTGTTCAATATATCTATAATATAGAAAAACTGGTATTTATTATTCAAACATATGTGTTTTCTTAATAAAAATAAATATAATTTTGAAGTAAATTTATCATCATTTAAGAAAGTATATTTAAGTCTAACAATGATGTAAATTTTATTAAAATTACTAAAAAGTAACATTAAAACAATCATTTATATAAGATATATTTCTTTATATAAGAGTTTACAGTATTAAGTGTAATTTATGTGTTGTTTAACAGAAACAAAGAGAAATAATTAATTCTTAAAATAGATCAACAAATTCAGTCTTTGTTATGACTGATTTTTTTTATAAAATAACAGTCCTTTAATGTTTTAACTATAGCTTTTTTGTAAAAAATTCTATTATGTTATTTACAAAAATAATTAGTCTAATATGAAAGCAGTGTACAATGAAAACTAAACAATCCAATATAATATAAATGTCAAATTTCAGTAAAATTAGTCCTACAATGTTGATATGTCTGATGTTTTGAAAAATGTTGTAAGAATATGTTCAAAAATTTTAACTTCAGTACATGTACATATTATCATCTGAACTATATGTTTAATATATAGAAGATAACATAATACAAAATATTTTTGAAAAATCGATTTTTTAATTTCAACTCAATGCATATAGCTTGTTAAATGAATAAATTTATGAAATTCTAAGTTCAATAAAATTTTGAAATAATACAAGTGTGTTCATAAGTATATTTTATTTTTATGGTGACGACAACCACAAGAATACAATCCTGAGGAAATAACATTTTAACCGAGTAGTTACATGTGACATTATTTATAATACATGATGAATTACTCAAAGCAAAAATAAAAATGTATCATGATACATAAAAAGGTCATTAGGTTCTGTAAATCTAAAAAGTAAAAAATCAGAACTGTTTGTCAAATGTATGAATAGGACTATTTTTTCAGTTTTTCAACTGAATTAATGTAATACAAAATTAAATAGATACGTACAGCACATTGAAGTTAATTGTTTAGAATTGAAATTTTTATTTTTTATTGTGTTTAGTTGACACTTAAATTTTGTAGCCTAGAGCTCACAGCAGTGCTTATTTGTTCCTCATCTGCATCGCTTATCTTTGCACTTGGTGTTACGTTTTGACCTAATCTGGTACATGCTTTTTTATGCATAAACCAATGAAGTCTTTGACATTCCCTGTCACAATATTGCACCACTTTACATTTGCTACACTTTTTGTTAGCTTTATCTTCTCCACAAGTAATGCAAACTTGTGCATTATCTAAGAAGGCTCTTTGACCATCAATTACAGCTGATACTACTGATGCAGCAGATGGTGGATCACTAGCTGCAAGAGTTGCTACCATTTGACGAAAAATCGTACTTTCTCTGTACGGAAATTCTCTTACACTTTCCCTCAAAAAAGCTTCTTGGTACTCTGGTACGCCATCACTTTTACTACATTTTAGAAATTTTCTTATCAGACCTTCTATAGTATCTGACTTTTTCTCTTCTCCTTCTTCGTTTGGTTTATCAATTTTCTCTGCCTTCAGTGCTTCTTGTCTTTTTTGAAACTTGATCACTTCAGCTACAACACAACTTAGGTAATGATATTTAAATGCCATTACTTCATTTGTTTCTGCACCTCTTGTCATTTCTTTATGATGCATGGATTCTAAGACCTTTTGTATCTGTAAATTAGAACAAAAAAAGTCTGTAAAGAAATATTATTTGAAGAGTCGTGTTATTATATATAGTCTTTACCTTTGCAGCATTTTCTAAAAGACCAGGATATCTTTGTAAATTCATAGCTACACGTACAGGATGAACATTGATTTGCATTATAAATTTGTGAAAAGAATCTGCTAGATGTGGTGGAAGCATTGATTCAGTTTGTAATCCTTGTGGTTTAACATAATAATCTATGTCAGCTTTTGGAATAAAATTATTGATAGTTGCTACACAATTATGATTTCCAACAAATGCTGCCATCTGAGCTGGAGTTCGTCCTACACTGTTTGTTGCTGTCAATCTTGCTCCATAAGACATTAAAAGATGACAAAGCTCAGCATTTCCGCTGAGAGCTGCAAAATGCAAAGCTGTATATGCATGTTCATGTTGACAAGCATTTACATCTGCTCCCTATAATAAAATATTTCAATTACTTCAACCATGTAATTTATATGAGTTGTTCTTAATAATTTTTAATAATATTTTATATCGATAATTTTTAATGTTTGTCTACAATAAATTCAATTTTTCGTAAATAATAAACTTCTTAAATATATTTTATGATAATTCTAAACATCCTTATTAAAACGTAATCCATTTCCAAATGTATTATATAATAAACTATTCTCCAAGTAATCTATTAAAATCTTCATATTTTATACTATTTGGTTCTTATGACTTTCCTTTTTCTCAAGATTCTTCAAAAATACTTTTTGGAAAAAATTGTTTTATCTTCAAATTTGATCTGCACACAAAAGTTAATTACATTTAAAAATAAATATTTATTTGTTAAATTACAAAATAATAATTACTGCGTTTTAAATTGATAAATTGATAAACAGGTAAAAAAAGAAAGTCAAAAATATATCTAAAAGCATATAATCATTTATTTTTTACTACACATTAAGAGAAATCTACATATTAAAATTATATACACTGTTTAAATTACGTTCAATTGTTTTACGCATTCTTAAAAAGTTAACCTACCTGATCTAGAAGCATCTGCACTATTTCCTTGTTTCCTTTATAACAAGCATGTTGAAGTGGACTCATACCATTTTCATCCACGAAATCCATTTTGATTTTATTTACGGCTAACAATGTTTTCAATTCGGACACTTCATTATTACTAATTTTTGTGAAAATTTGCTTTTGTACTGCGATTAGACCCTCTGGTGAAGGCGCCATTTTTCCTACTATCGATCAAAGTAACGAGATTTCAAGCACAGATGAAGTATAAAATAGACATATCACCTTATAGGACATCGTGTTATACAAACTGAAACACCGATCGTGCACAGAATCAAAGATTTAATAGTGCCCTCTACAATTTAAAGCGGTAAATTTAGATATTATAACAAAAATATTTATTAAGGTTAATAAAATCAACAGATATAAAAATATTTTCTTTTCTTATATTTGCATACAAGAATATACGTATTAGATTTTATAGTTAAAATTGTTGACAGCTAAATCCAATTTCTTTAAACATTTTTATTTTCTAATTAATACTTACATTTTATTTGATTTAATTAAATTATACCATTTGATGTTGGTTTCAACTATATCAGCGAAAGGTAAAAGGCAAAGTAGTTTAGGGTAGTGTGATGAACTAAAAAAATTCAAATTAAAAATAAAACTATGAACAGAATTGTTAACGATATGTTAACAGTAGCATAAAATTCTTTTGTAAAATAAAATATCCACCAATGAAAACTAAATTTCTCGTATGTTTTAATAAAATATTATTTAAATATTATTATACTGTTGATATTATTACAAATACAACATTACTGTTATTAATATTATTACAATATTATAACAAAAACAGATAATATTAAAACATTAATTTCAGAGATTTCCTTCATCGAAATTATGAACTTATAAAAATAATTTTTACTATAAATATTGTATTTAATTATATATACATGAAATCATTGTAAATTTTATTAGCTTACATATCTCTTATTGAGTTATGCTTATCCTAAATGGTATTTAAATATTTCTGTTCGGTTTTGTTCAAATTCAGTATAATACGATGACCTTTGTCACACATGGTGATCAAAATGGTAGTAAATTGAACACAAACATGTTTGGAATTTCAATATTCATTACTAATAATTACAACTTTTATATTTTTTACTAAATATAAATTTGTATTTGAATTATGTTAATTTATAAATAAATTTAAATAATTTATATGTTATTATCATTATATTTTCTACGTCAGAAAAGATTTGCATTATCACACTTTCCGTTAAGAATTATCTTTCCAATCAACTATTTGTTCATTCATATGTCAACAAGTATTATAAATATTTAGTATTCAATTTTATACTTAATTTCATAGCTACGTTTAATTTTAATATCAACCACTACTAATATTGTAATTTTAATCTGCGTTAAATCAGTAACATTGGAAATGACGTTAAAATGATATGGGGACAAAAGGATACATTGTGTAATAGATCTATTCCATACTTTTTCTGTGACCTTATATTATTTATAGCTTGCAATACAATTGTTTAAAATATACACCAAATTTATTCAAATTAAGTAACTTTTTTATAATTGTTAATAATAATTAAATAATCAATATTGGAAATAAACAATTATTTCGATTGTTCTACTATTTAATTTAGTTTATTTTTAATTTTTAATTTAAAAACAGTACTCACTTTAGTATTTATTTTAGTATTATTACATTGTTAATTATAAATTACATTGTTATGCCTGGTTTTAAACATTTGTAACAAGAAAGAAAATGAGAAGAAAAAAACATTTTTTACTCATATGATTTCAAATCAATTACTATGCACAGTGATTGACGAAAATATTCGAACACTAAGGTATACCTGAATTAATCACTTAGTATCGCAGATACTTATACGCAGATCGTGTTCGTTATTTATTCTGGGGATATGTTTATTTAAGTTAACAAAACCATATGATTTATTTAATAAATTTGTATGGATTTACTATAACAAATTATGAATAAAATAATACCCTATTTTCACGCCACAAAAACATTCGGACACTTGGCATAAATAATATTATATAACTCTAATTTATTTATATAAACACATTTTTTAATATTTTATCGCATAGCCTCTTTGTTTCGATACGTGCCTCAATCTGTTGGGCATATTAAAAAATGATTTTTTCCAAATAATTCGTACCGATAGTAGCCCACTCTTCCAGCAACCTTTGTTTTATTTCCTCTTTTGAGTTAATTGCCGTTTTTCGTATTCTGCGATCTAACTTATCCATAAATTTTCAATGGGATTAGGTTCCGGCGATTGTGGTGGAGGATGAAGAACTTTCGGTCAACGATAAAGCAAGAATTCTTGAATAATGCATGCTTTATGTTTGGGCTCGTTATCCTGATAAAACTTAAAATTGTTGCGAATTCCCATTTTTTCTACACTATTTAATAAATTATTTTTCAGTAGGTGTAATTGACAGTTTTTGTCCATGATGGTGTCAATAAAAACTAAATTGCCAATTCCTCTGGTCGAAATACAACCCCAAACCATCACGCTGCCTCCGCCGTGTTTTACGGTACCTCTCGTGTTTCGATGGTGGAACTCTTCATTCCCTTTCCGCCACGCCATTCTTTTTCCATCTGAATTACGGATGTTAAAGGAATACACGTTCATCTCGAAACAATTCGGGGAACTCTTAAGCGACACGAGTACAACGTATATGCGATACAATGTGATTAATTCGGACATACCTTGATGTCCGAATATTTTCGTGAGTCATTGTATATAAATATCTCTCTATGGATTGGAATTAAGAAATGAAAAAATATTATTTTGTCTATAAGACAACTGTCAAGTCCTTGTGAATGTTTATTTATTTATTTATTCATTTATTATGTTAACAAGGCCCGAGCTGCTACCTATGGCTGTGGTTGCAACTCGGATGCGATGTATAAAATATAACATACAATTGTACAGGAAGGTTCGTCTTAAACGAAACATTAGAGTAATTTCCTCGAATATTGAGAATTTGGAAAATATCGAATACACAATTCTAACACATGTTTAACAAAAATATAGTTCTAAACAAATATTTTTCAAGATAACAAATATTAACATAATTTTTGTAGTTTACGATAATCTTTCGAAGTTAACTTAAGAATAAAGAATATAAAAACAATCATTGCATAATTTTTATTTATGAAAAAAAGAATTGCTAATATTTTATGTTAAATTACGATATTTCTGTTTTACAATACTTTTGAAATGTTTGCAAATATATTTTTGAATGACTAAAAACTTAACTAAATAATTATTTTTTAACATTTAATAATATTTTTTAGCAATATTTCTAATTTATCTTCATAGCAAATATTTAATTTATATAAATAATTACAGGAAAAGATTATTTTCAAAGTAAGTAACAAATAAAATCTATGGTTCTTGAAATATATCATTTCTCAAATGTCGTTTAGTTCTTGAACATTTTTTAAATCATCCGTGATATTTTTTCAAATTCTCATATTTGTGGAGATTTTACTTTTAGCAGTTTCCTCTGTATATATAATATATATATGCGTATAACTATACATACATACGTACCATTGCATCTAACAACAATAACTATATACTATATGGTACATACATGTGTATCTGCACATAGAATATTTTCTAACAAGTTTACGACGATAATTTTTCAAATACTTAACATTTATTCAATTATTTACGATGTCGTCAATTCTCGCAATGTGGACAGACAATTACTATTTTACAAACTAATATTTCTGTATAAAAAAAAATAAAAACCTAAGAAAATAGGAATAATTTTATTTAAATAAAAAAAAGTATAAGAAATAGTTGTCACATTTAATTTAATATTTCTGTTGGAAACAATAATATCGTTAAAGAAGAAATCTGTTTTAGAAAAATAATTATTCAAAATAATTATTATAAAACATAAACAAAAAAATGAACTGAAATCTACAAGTATACATATAACTTAAGTAATTGTACCGTCAATAGTAATTACATTATAATACTTTGTTCCTGTTTATAATACTGTTAAAAATAAAATAATATAAATAAAATAGTTTCTTTTAATAAAGTAAAAACAATAATTATTTCGAACAATCGAAATAACGATAAGTACCATTCACTATTCGTGAATTAACAATTATTAAGAACTAAAGAAACTTAACATTTCGATTAACACGAATACAAACCACTAAACAAAAAAAAAAAAATTAAAATTAAACAAGTAAACGAATTTAAAAAACAATTGTTCTAAGATGAAAATAACTATACAAATGTATAATAAAAATTAGGTCGAAGAATTGAAAACAGCGATATTGCGACCATTTTTCTTTAACATAATTCTCCATTGTCACATTATATGCAACTCGTTTCACAAATAAATCATTCTTATCTTAATAAAAAATTTCAGCCATTTTACAAGTTAATCTTTCAGGTATTGCCTACACGAGTATCAGATATTGTATAGTTAAAGCGTGGTTGCTTTTTAACACTAGAACTACCGATTCGTAATATATCCCTAAACATAGTATATATGGATAATAATAATTAAAGCGAAATGACGAAAATAAATAGGTATATATAATTATGTTTCTATCTCGATAAAGGTCAACATTAATTTCTTTAAAAACGGCTATTTATATTAACCCTTTACGGTCCGAATGAAAAGTGTCCACGCGACGCCGTATCTCAACTGCTTCATAGTCATAGCCAAGAACCTATTTAGTAATGCTACTTAAAATTTCGTTCTATTTTCATATTTTATTATTTATTTCTATCTCGTCTAATGAATAACGTGTCTATGTTGAGATATTTTTCTCGCATTAAATTAAAACGCAAAATGCCTCGTTTCATTTATAAAAATTACGAAGAATCGAAGAAAAGAAAATGGAGGATGCAATTCGACGTGGAACCGCAAGGGGTTAAATAATTGCGAAAAGGAAAAATTCGAAACAACTCATCTTGGCTAGTTTGGGAATTCTAGTGTTAACCATAACGCTTGAAATTCACTACTTTTTAATGTAACGTTTTACACCTGATCGGTGATTACAATTCGCGTATAGTCTACACAGCATATGCGCCTGGTCGAACCAGACGGTGTAAGAGAAACAATTGGAAGTGATTATGTTTTTAATACGCATCATTCGTGTAAAGCACGTGTTAACCCTTTATCACGAGGAGGAAGTAATTATTTCCTGTAGTTGTCTTCGACAAGCTGTCAGTGATACTTTTGGAGCATTTATACTATATATAGTATAAATATGGAATATATATTACATATTAATACTATATGATATTAATATATAGTATTTATATATCATAGTATATATTTATCCAATTCTTCAACTTTAATCGGTTTTAGAATTACTATTCTATTAACATTTACAGAGTGTTTATTTAGTATGAATTTATCTATGAATTTATCTATGAATTTTGTCTAAGTACCTACTAAATTACGAAGTTATTGCAATGTTTCATCGATGAGGAAAGAAAAATATAGATTCGAGATATGATGTATAAATGTACGTACCCCATGATGTTTTTATAGTATTTTGTAAAGTTAAAGAGTTAACACTGTGATTCAGAATGAAACGCAAGTCCAGATATTCTTTTCCAAACAACGACGAGTTCAGCAACTTCTCGAATGAAGAATGCTTTACAAATACTCGATGTCTCTGAACTAGACAAGAAGTATCGCTATTATATCGCTATTACAATCATTCATCTTTCTTTATCAACTATTTATATTTATTTTGTAGTTTATAGATCTAACGTTCATATAGCGAAGGCTTAACACTTTCCTGTTTCCGTTTCTAACGAAACATTTTTAATCGATAAAAGATTAAGTTTTATTGAATGTTAAAGCTGTCGTCCAAGAAATTTCCTTGCTCGAAATAATTACAGCCTTACATTCGCTAGATCTAGAATAATATCCATACTCTATTTGATGAATTTACCTAGGAAATTTCATAATGCCTGTAATATTTACAGGTTGGACCATTTGCAACGTGTTCTTCCAAACACTTGAGGAAAATTTCACAAACATAATTTCACAAAGATATATATACTGTTTCAGAAATGTAGAAGAGTAGGTAAAAGTTGTGTCTATGATAATATTCGTAACTTTAAATTATACGAGGAGGTGGAAATCATGTATGTAATAATATACATGATTTTAAATTATACAAAAATTATACTATTCTGCATATAACAATATACGTAACTTTACGTTATACAAGAGTAGCTGAAAATTATGTATATTATTGTATACATATATATTAGATTGCATAAGAGTACATAAAAATTATGTACATAACAATGTAATAACATTAAATTATACAAAAGTGAATACAAATTATTTATATATAATAATATACATAACTTTAAATTATACAAGAGTAGTACAAAGTTATTTATATAATAATAATAATTTGTGCGATTGATTTATCTCAAAAAGAAGATCGTCAAAGTGAGTTACTCTTTCAATGCACTTAACTGTTTTGCTACAATGCTTCAAACTCAATATAAAATCTTATATAATCAAGAAATTCTTCTTTCTACCTTTTTCAAAAAGAATAATTTGAAAAAATCATTAATAATCATAGCAAATTCTTGTTATTTTAGCAATATTGATTATTTAATCTTATTAAAAATAAACATTTATTCATGATATTACTTTCACTTTATGTTATATTATTAACAGTATTTAATATTCGTAACTTCTGCCGCTCAAATGATACGGAAGAATGTGTCTTTACATATTCAAGTTCTGATGTAATTTATAAAAGAAACCAAAATTAAGATCATATATCATGATATAAAAAAAATTATAAAATTATATATGTACATACAATAATAATTATGCAATTACAATTATAATATATAATTTTATAATTATAAATTTTATAATCATATCTATAACCAAATTATTTCTGAAGAATAATAAACTCGAATAATAAAACTTAAAAATTTGGCTGATGAAACTTAAACAAATCTCAAGAATTCTTTCATTTAATCTTTCCTGTGTCATTAATTAAAACATTTCCACAATAATATCTAAATATTCACAAGCCAATATATTCTCGTTAGATACATATCTTGCATCGCTAATAGTAAGCAAGTCAGTAGTGCATTAAAAAACTAGTACTCGGAGTATGACAACTGAAAACTCGCCAAGATCAACCCCTTACAGGTTATTCAGAAGATACAATTTTTCAACTGATTTCATAATTTTGTCTAATCACTGACTACCAAAGCAACGTCCACATTCATTTATGTGATGCTGCCACGCGTGAAATTTGGATTTTCAATGAAGATATGCCGTTGCGTGAAAGTTTCCCCGAATCCCCACCAATTTGACAAAATTATAGAAACAATCGAAAAAGCATATTTCCTGAACTAGCCATTACGTTTCACGAGAGACACGATGATATTCGCTTCGAGAACTTCTGGTCGATGAATGACGACGTGTCAAGGAAAGCTCCTCTTCCTCTGTCGAAAAAGTAGCTGAAGTCCAACTCGCAAGAGTCTCAAAGCTTCGTTCAGAGAGCAAGGAATCATCAGATGGGTTTGTTATCGTAAAATCTAAGTGGGTGCGTTCGAAATCCTTGTGATTCAGTGCAAATAGTTTCGCGTAAGACTACATTCCCACGTTGGAATATTAGCAAAGATATACTTGGAACCGGGCACCGTGCAAAATCACAACCGCACTGTCCTAGACTGGCTCCGGGGGTGGATCTCCGTTAACACCTTCCCTGGATTGGATCATCACTTCTGTTTGTTCCTTGGTCAGGTCCTGTTGTTCCTTGGTCAGATTTAAATCCTGGTCTGCGATGAAACTACGTCGAACAGCGCCATTCGCTACTGAAGACAAGTCTGCGTTTCTTTGCTGAGTGTCTCTCCAGGGAGTGGTGAGAATCTTCAATCTCTGTAATTTCGTAGATACAATAGTCTTTTGTGTGTTTATGTGCTTTGAGAATGGTAAAATAAGAAAGAAGATATAATTACAGGGAATTCCAAGAATGTAATTCTCACTGGTTGATCAAAATAATTTTCAAATCGCTCGATATTATATATATAAGTACTTTTTTAATTATTTGATATTATAAACACAAGTAAATTAAAAATTATAGATATAAACATAAATATTATTAACACGAATAATTTAAAGGTTACTTGTTATTATAAGTTGGTTGGTAAGTCGATAAATAATTTTGAAGTATAAATTATTTTTAAATTACCTGCATTCGTATTATAGATATAAGTAATTTTTAAACTATTTAGCATTATAGATTCTTGATTTTACATTTATTTAATTTTTATTTAAATTTTATTTATTATATTCATTTATTTTACCTCTATCTAGCTTCTTTATTTAACATTTTTATCCAAAACATATACAATATATAACGTATATACAGGTGGTCTTTGCAACAGTAGTACAACCGGGAAGGGAGTGATTCTACGTGAAAAAACAAATCAAAAATAAAGAATAAAATTTTTTAATTTCAAAATTCGTTGGTAAGGCGTCCATCCGCCTTATTGTTAGCCAAAATTAAGCGTACGCATACTCGGTGAATATTCAAAGTCGATTTTCTTGATAACGAAGCTTCGAATGAAAAAATTGTATTCTTCATTTTCAATTTGCTTTTTTACGCAGAATCACCCACTTTCCGGTTGTACTACTGTTACTCGGACATCCTGTATGTAATATGCATATTATATATAGTCAGTTTAATATAATTAGTATATAATTGTGGGAATTGAAGTCCTGATCCTAAGAAAATGCTAAGAGTGTGTGGAACATAGGACGAAAGTGACCACGTGTGAGAAGATCGGTTGCAAAGAATATTTATGACAGGGTCAAATGCGAGCAATGAGCAAAGTCTAGGAATACGTTTGAGTGTTTCGAGTACCTGGCAAAGAAGACAGTGTAAGGTTAAGATAGAGGTACAAGGATGCGGGCGAGTCAGTCGAAAAATAGTAGTTGTGGGGCAGTAATTGCAGGTGCGTTGCCAGGGTGATAGTTGTAAGAGAGTTGTCAGAGTCGAGTGAGAGTGTCCGAGAGAGTGTTAGCGAGTAGAATTAGTTCCAGCGTATTTGTAATCGTTGAATATGATATATATATCTGTGTAACTCCCTAGCTCTTTCTTTATATCATTATTGCCTTACACTCTACATAATGTATGTCATATAATGTATTTAACTGTATTAATAGATATACAATTTTCAAATGAACACACTGTGTATGTAATATGCATAATACGACATATAATGCATAAATATTGCATTAAATTATAATAATATTATTATTGAATATAATATATAACACTTACTGACAAGAATTAAGAAACAAAGTAATCATTTGCAAATTTTGCTGGAATTATATTGTTCGTCTCTTTCAGATACATAATATCGAAATTAAAAATAAGACGAAGATATAACATTTTATACGTCAATCAACTTTAAGTATTTTTTCGAGTATCTTCTATGAAGTCCACTTTTAATTTTAATCTATGTGTTTCGAGAAATAAAGAATATACAAAAATTTGCAGATTATTACTTTATTTTCTTAATTTAAGTCCGTATTATTATTTAAAATGGATTTATTTCTTTAGTATTAGTAAAATGTTGAGAAAAAGATAAAAACAATTGCATTAAGATAAAGATATTACCTGAATGAAACCGCCGGGCGTGACGATGATCTTGTAAATTGCGATGCCGGGTATCATGGCAATTGAGGAAGTCGCAATTAGCCAGCCTAATACATTTGCCCAGACTGGGTACACGTAATCCTCGTAAGTCAGTGGTTCGTAACCCATTAAACCATAAACGATGATAAACTGTGGTAATATAAAAAATTTATTTATAAAGAATGACTCAAACTTTTCTTTCTTTTTTCCTATCTTTGACTTTTCGTGTAATTTATTATTCGTTAGAAATAGAGTGGATCATTAATTAAAAACACGCTGGATGTTCTTTAAAGAAGTAGCATCTTGTGCCAGAAATATCACTCAAATTTGAAGAAAATAAATTTGTACCACAAAATTTAGATCATCGAGAAACAGTATCGACGTTAATGACCTATTAGTAATCATAGATCAGTATGTGTACAGTAGTCGATGTAACGTACAATACGCACAGAAGAAGAAGAGGAAAAATAAGTAATAGATTGTAGACAAACTTCCCTTTCTTTCGCAATAAATATAAACGCGATATAATTAGTGTACCATGAGAAAGATTGGAGCAACGAATTTCCAGCAGACTCTCCAGTAGATTCCAGGTGAAAATCCAATCATATCCTTGATATCTGCGCAAAATCTGTCAGCTCCGTAGATCCAACTGACAGCGATCGCTTCGGCCAAAACTGCGAACAGCATCGAGTATCCTGCTGCATATCGATCCAGTAGGTGGAAGAAGTAAAAGCCACCCTATATAAACACAAATTATTCTTGATAGATATTATTTCAATATAACAATTATAAATATTTGCTTGAAATTGAATACAGCTTATACCGAAATTAAATATAGTAGAATTCTGATTATCCGACCTCCGATTATATGAAATACACGATTGACCGGTACGTTTATCCTATTCTTCGGCAATTATCCAGAATTATATTTCATGCAAGAGCTCACAGTTGATAGTCACGTTCATACTAAAAGATTAATAAACAAAGCTGTAGAATTCGTCAAATATTTGATTTCAATGTAACTGAAAATCTATTCCATTGTTAGTCAGTGTTAATTCAAATTTAAGAGACTACATAGCATTCTATAATTCTGGCAACTCATTTCCAAATGTGCTTAAATTTCATTTTATTAGTTAAAGTTATGCCAATGACAGAAACTAAAGCTATATTTATTTATATATTTTATTTTTGTCGGCAGATCGCATTACTATGTTATCCATAGTTGTATTTTGATTAGATTCTTCACTTGTATCACTTCGTGTCTAGGAATAGTCCAATTATCTGGCATATTTGATTATCTTGCGCCGTCTCAGTCTCGATTATGTCGGATAATCGTAATTCTATCGTGTTATTTTAATAATTCTAATTAATTTGGTAAATTTTATTTTTAGTATTTCAGTTTGGATATTATATGATACACTCCATCATTTGCGATAATTTTTGTATTATCTACTTTAATGTTTCATATTTAATGTAACATATAATAATTTTGTTACTTGTAATAGCATAATAATGTAATATAGTACTATTATAATAAAGCATGTTAATAGTATAGCAATAGTGTTATATTAATAGAAATATAACGATACCAATTGCAAAATATCGTAGTTTAGCAATCATAATAATATAGCAAAGGCAATACAGTGGCAATAATAGTACAGTAATAACATAGTATTAATAATAGTATAGTGTCATACCAGTGAAACTATCATAGTAGTGATAATATAATAGTAACAATAATATAACAGTAATGATAGTATAGTAATAGTATAAAATATATTTACTATTTTATATATAATATAATATATATATATCATATACCTATCATTTTTACAAATATTACTATAATTACTATACTATAATTACTATATTATAACTATTTTATAACTAAGTTGAATCGACTCGAGAATTATTCTATTTATTTCCTACTACTGCCCTAATATTCAGTATTTACTTTATTGATGTAAGTACAATGCATATGATTATATCGTTAAATGCTTTGTGTCATTTCTTTACCTGGGAACACGAGGCCAAACCAACGAGGAAATATAGTGTGAAAAGCGAAGCGACGAAAATTTCACGATTATTCCCGATAATTGGAAACTCATCGCTCAGAGCAGTTATTATCGCCTCAGAGCCCCCGAACTAGAAAATTAAGAAAAGATTTCATTATATTATAACGTAAAATGATTAAATTATATCGGAATTCGAAATTGTATTAAGACAAGTCTGATGAATGCATAAAGATGGGATTAAAACAAAATTAATAATATGAAATAAAAATTTTTTTGCCATTTTTAGCCAATAAAAACGAAAATCTATAAGATTTACCCGCAGATAATTTCGTCTTTTTAACAAGTCCTAAAGTTGATTCATGTAATATATTGTACTGTAAATAAAGAAGGTACTAACATTATAAGACAACGTTACAAGAAAATTAAGAAAATTTTGGTTTTAATGAAAGTTTTTGTTCATGTCGAGCGCAATGTACATATATATGAAACAATTTCTTTTATCACCGCAAAATTTCTTCAAGGAAGTGAAATTAACCACCCAAGATACAGCGTTTTTCCATGTTTTGAATACAATTTTATTTGGGATGCTTTGCCAGATAATAGGTTAACTAAAAATTCAACAATTTTTATATGAAATGTATTGTTGTATCTTGTATTAATAAAAAATTAGATTTAAAGAAATGAAAAATACATTGAAAATGAGGCCGTTAATTCCACCACTATAAAACAATATTCCATAGAAAAAAATAACTACATTTACAATTTATTAAAAAAATTTATATTATATTTTTATATTTCTAAAATTTTACCCCAACGTGCGTATTCCATTTATTAAAAATTTGGAACCCAAGGTATTTAAACACTTTTGTTAGAGTCTGTACGTATCTATTGTTTCAAAGTTAATCAATAAGTACTATTTCCTCAATTTATAAATAAAAAGATAAAAATAGTTGGAAGTGATACACAAACGTATAAAAATAAGATACGTTTGCAAAAATGTTTGACAAAATTCCATTAAATTTGTTCCTACTTTTTATGAAAATTATTATTAAAAATTTAGGAGTTCTCTGGAAGAAGGATCTATCTGTCGAAATCGTTCATGAAGATGTTCAAAGTTGAAAAGCTCAGAATACAAAAAGAATAAAAAGAAAATAAGAAAATAGAAGAAAGAAAAGAAAAGAAAAAGGAAAGGCAAAAGAATAAGAAAAAGGAAAAAAAAGAAAAGAAACAGAAAAGAATATTAAAAAAAAGAAAAGGCAATTTTTGTTTGTAAAATCGCCATATTGATAAAGAGTCTATAAGATCGATACTGTATAAACTTCATCTCGAATACAGAAGAATAATGTAATAAAAAATAATCTGAAAACATGTGATAATCAGAAATCTAGATTGCTTATGTCTAGAAATGCCTTTCTTCCAGAGTGCTCCTGAATTGTTTGATAATCTGTACCGAGCTGTCCAGTCCCAATGTAAGCAACATCATGAAAAAGATGAGCGCCCAAAACATCGATCCAGGCATAGTAGCGATAGCAGCAGGGTAGACGATAAACACTAGACCGGGTCCTTCAGTTGCTACATCCTGGATAGATTTTCCACTTGCTCTTGCCATGTAGCCTAGTACAGAAAAAATCACAAAACCAGCGACGAAGGATGTCGCGCTGTTTATCAGGCTGGTTAATAAAGCGTCCCTGGAAAAACATGTAAGTGACAAATAAATTTTCAATTTCATATTTACAATTTTATATACACAGGGTGGGCCGGAATTCGTAGTACAACTGAGCAAGGGGTGATTCTAAGTGAAAAATCAAATCGAAAGAAAAAAATAAAAGTTTTTCACTCGAACCTTTGTAGTCGAGAAAATCAACTTTAAATAATCATCGGGTACGCGGGCACTTAAGTTTGGCTTACTGTTAAATAGATGGAGCATCGGTATACCAGCGTATCCCGCGAATATTCAAAGACAATTTTCTTCACTACGAAGCTTCAAATAAAAAATTTTATTCTTTTTTTTCGATTTGGTTTTTCACGTAGAATCACTTTTTTGTCGGTTGTACTACGAAGGGCCCACCCTGTATATGTATATAACTACACAATTTTACAGATAAAATGACGATTTTTATTCGAATTGCTGATTTGTAAAATTGATTAAATCTACGAAATGAAAAATAAAAACTTTATTATCTCTCCTTACAGAAATATAATTTCCCTTTCGTAAAATTTTCTATGTTTCTTTAAAAAAGAATAATATAGTCTCTTACTCGACTATTAAACATCATTTTATCTATTCATTGCTAATAACAAATATGAAGCTATACACGTGACTCATTACGAATAATTATCGCTAACAAGAATCCGTTATTTAAAGCAAACTTTAAATGAGACAGATTTAATTGTGCATGCATTACTTACTTGTAAACGTTGTTGTGATATTTATTGTAACTCGCATAAGCCAGGAGCACCCCAAAACCCGGCCCGAGGGAGAAAAACACCTGCGTTGCAGCGTCTACCCAGACCTAAACCAAGATTAAGGATTCTTAGCGAAGGATTCCGGGTAGTCTGTACTTTATAATTGAAACCTGAATTTTACTTAAACTTCCGTCGATCTCGAACAATGAAACATTACTCCGCGTTCATTCGCTTTGCTGTTCATAGAAATATTACTCATAAAAAATTTTTTATTTAACTCGAATAATAGATATTTGTTAAAATAATATTGTATTAATTTGCATGAATTGCGATATGCTGAAAATAATCATAATTTATTAAATTATTTTGGTTACATTATACTAAATTATATATCGACGTGCTGTTGTATTTATTACAGATCGAAGTTTAAGTTTGATTACAGGTTAAAAATAATTAAATATTAAGATTCATATTATTATCGATAAAGATATTGAGATAATATTTATGTAGCAATTTGTAACTGTTGTATTATCGAATTACTGTATACAATTTGAATTAATTGCGACTTTAAATGATTATTCGATTAATTAGCATTCGTTGTTTTAGAAAAAAATTTGAAATAATTTCAAACGCGTGCAGAAAGCAGAAAAAATCATTGAATTGACAACTAACAATAAGAAAAAGCGAGGAACTAGAATGGATATCGAAGAAAATTATTAAATTACTATAAAATAATTATTACAATTATTCGATACAAAAATAATATAATTATTCGAACGACTGTCACGTTTTGGTTCCCATAATCGAAGTTCTAATGACCGAAACACGAGTTTGAAAATTATTTAGAATATCTGTATGTAATATCCTCATCGATAATTGTAAGTTGCAATTTAATCGTGTAATTCAATTTAACTTAATGAAATTTTCAGCAAAAAGGATAATATGAATTGAACCGATAAAGAGTACTAATTAGTAGGAGAAAAATGATCAAGGAGATATGCAAGTAAAAAATCAGACAATGATACAAATGAATTAACGAAGAAATCATTGATAATAAATTGTAACGATTCTATTTCAATAATCCACTTTATATATTCAATTATCCGAATAGTTTCCGATAATTGGGTTCTGTTATAATAATATTGTATTTAAATTAAATACTACAATAATATTGTATATCGTAGTTAAATAAAACTATACTTTAATAATACTCTACACATCGTAGTTGAATAAAAATATATTATAATAGTACTGTATACCGTAGTTAAATAAAAATATACTACGATAATGTTGTATATTGTAGGTAAATAAAAATCTATGAACCATTTATCTATATGATTTGTACACTTCTATGAATCAAAGCTCAAATTTACTAACAACTGAATTAATTTGAAAACAATTTATTTCCTTTATTCGACCCTCCCCATAAGACAGCATCAAGTCGCACAGACGAGGCAATAGTTCATTCCCTTTACGAAGAAGATCTACCTCCGTAAGAGGAAATGACACAGGCGATTCACCGTAAATCCTCGGATTTTTGCAATCAACAAATTTCCTTGGTCGCTGTATAAAATCTATTTTAGCGGTCTAGAAGCTGGTGGCTAAGCCGCTCAAAAGAAATGCATTTCGCTTGCGTGTCGCAGGGCTCGAACGTGCGATTCCCAGGCCTGTGACTGGACCGAACTCTAATGGTCATTATGACAGGTACACAGAGTTTCCATTTTCAGCGTCGTCGGTTAAACTTGGCACGTTTCCCTCTTTCCCATTTTTCTCGCGATGCTGTCCGATTTTTTCGACCCTCTTATGCCGGTGCATTAACTTCCTGGCCTTCGGATTTTTATTCCTCTCCACGGCCACTGTAAATGGCCATTTCATAACGCCGCGATCATCCGCTGAAAGGCGATTCGCTAAATCCAGAAAATGAAGTCGACAAACGCGCGATGGGTCACGAAAGTGAGAGTGGGCTTTAATAATATAAAAGGAGTTAGAAGATTTCCTTTTATTTATTCTCTTATTTACGAAAGATGCCACGTACCGAGGGGATAAACTGACAATAAGCCAAATTTTAGAGACAGAAAAAAGTTGAGAAATTTTTATTGGTCCTGTTCCTGCTGCTTGTTAATAGATGAATAAGTTGTAGCTATCCAATTCTTATTTTTTACAGTTCATGATTTGTTATAATTGCTATTCTCTTCTGTCGTCTATGTCTCATACGATAGTTGTAAAAAATGCTTTAGTTTTAAAACTGATTATGTTATAAAGTTATAAAAATAATTCCAGTCTTTAATTTTACATATTTATTTCATTCGTGTAATAATTTTTTTTCTTTTTTTATTATTTTTTTACGTCCCTCCTTATTGAAATTTTTGATATGGGTGTACAAAGTACAGTATTAATTTGAAAATATTTTGGACTATTTATAAACAATGAAAAATTGTTTAAAATTATTTATTTTTAATTGAACTTTCCATTTTTGCATAACGTGAGTAACCATAATTTAATTTTCGAAGTACCAATTACAAAATTTTATATACAATAATTTTGAAATTTATTAAATAATAATTTTATAGCTACAATTCTATACTGAAAGAAAATGACAGTAGATATGATTGTCTCTTTATATTTAATTTAAAAAAAAAGTGATAATGATATTTGAAGAAGTATTTAATTTTTTGATCAAGTCAATGTAAGATATTCGAATAATAATTCCAGAATTTATTAATTATTTTGAAATTTCGAATAAGTTTCATCTTTTATGTTATAATATTTTATTATTTTATTATTATGTTATATATTATAAAAAAATTATATAATTGTAATATATAATAATATTTTAATATAATATTATATATTATAATATTGATATCACAATTATATAAATATTGTAACGTTACGAAAGAGAGATTATTCTCTGTACCTCTGCTTTTGTGATGGCAGAAAAATTCGGGTTGAGGTAGTAGCGAATTCCTTCTAAGCTTCCCGGCAACGTGACTCCTCGTAGAAGTAGAATTAGTAGAACAGCATAGGGAAACAACGCCGTGAACCAAACTACCTATAAAAAGAAATAAATTGTTTTATTATCACATTCATCGAAACAATAATTTTACCTTCGTCACAAAAGCTAATTAAAATTTTTGTTAGGTTAATAATCAATGTCAATAATTATATGCAATTATTATTTACTAACGTCAATTAATATTAATTAATATCAATGTTCATAATATTATTTGGTATTAAATGATATCCTTTGATAATATAATATCCAGAAAAATTGCAACTTAAAATGTTTAACATATTTTTAAAAAGACAACTTTATTTCTTTCTCATAGCTGTATGAAAATATAATACTAATTCTAAAACATTAATTATATTCAAAAATTCTAAAATTTTGAAACTGTTAATGCTTATGAAATTTTATTACTAACAGAAGTTAATAATTTTCGTGACTTTTAATGTCACTGAATGACATAAATTTTCATCTTTAGAATTGTATACGTAACTACTTTGTTAGTTGATCCTATAATAAAATAATAATAAAATAGCATTTTATATTTCTATAATCTTTAAGCGATTTTTTTTATATAGTAAAAGCCACATATTTATTAATACTTTATTAACAATTATGTTAGATATATATATATATTAATATATACATATTATATACTGTGAGCTAATGTAAATTCCGCAATTGCTTTTTTTAAAAAACGTAATAAAATATACCGAAATTTCTTTTACATAGTCGTTAAAATAATATCAATTTCTAAATAAATTTTCTAAAAAATTTTAAAATAGCGTTCATTAAAAATGTCATATACCATGACCACGTAAAATAATTTCTTTATGTTTAATAATGTTTTAATAATATAGGAGAATAATTAAGAAAAAAGTCATAAAACATGTAAGGAGAAAATTCCTTCTCTTATGGTGAATTTACGAGATTTCAACGATATTTCGAAACGATAATTCAACATGGCGTACTTAAAGGATTATGTTACGACTTTGAAACTTTATGAGAATAAAAATTTTTAACGAGGATGATCGGTATTAAAAATGACTATAAAACTGGAATTTAATAACGGACTAGAGCAATGATAAAAATGAAATAGCGCTTCAGTTATGCAAATCGATATCACTCTAGCACTTGGAATTGGAAAATTACTTTTTGTGAAGTCAAACCGCAACAAAGGGGCCTTTTTGAAGTAACAGAACCAAATGGTTATAGAAGAGTTAAATGCATAAAACCCAGAAAAAATTATTATCCATAACATACTTATATTCAAAGCTTTCAATATGATTTTTCTAAAATATATTTTAAAAATCGATACGTAGGATTTTTCTAAATTTTTCACATTATTTTGGAATTTTTAACTTATCCAAAACACATTTTCACATATGTTTCACATCCAATGTATGACTTTAATGTCAATGTAAACTTCTCGATATTTTAAAATTAATTATTTTTTTAATATGAAGTTTTAGTATCGAGCAGTTTTCAGTACGAAAAAGTTCATTTTCATGAATATAAAACATATAAAACATATAAAATAAATTATACGTTTTTAATATGCAAGATATAAAATATGTAAAATTACGTCTTTTTAATACAAAAAAATATAAGATATAAACTATATTATATTTTTAATATAAAAAAAATTCAATTTTTAAAGAACTTGAACTGTAAAAGTTTACTTTATATCGTGCAAGAGAGCAAAATTTACCTTGCCAGAAGTAGAAATACCCTTCCACAAAGAAAAGTAACAAATCACATAGACCACCAGCAGACACAGCGCGATGTCCCATTTAATTGTTCCAAGATCATGCAAACCTTCGCTTTCATGAAGTTCCAGAATAGCTCGGCTTTAAATAATATTAACGAATTAATTTTAGTTAACTACATTTAAATTACTTTTAATTAATCAAGTTCTGTTCAACGAGTATTTATTTTTACATAAATATTCCTTTTCCATTATCTTTTAATATTTTGTCGTATTTTTTAAAGATGTCAAATTTATCAAAAATTATTAAATAGGATATTAAAAATATAGCAATTCGAGTATATGACACATGTAATTATATAGCATTATATATGAAATTACTCTTTAATAACAATGTAAATTAGTAAAACAAGAGACTAGAAGGTACTAACTTAGGAACTACTTTTCCTTAAACGAATACTTATATTTTCTTTAGAAATATCAAATCTTCTCGTTATTCTGTATAAAAAGATGTTTGGATGACGTAATCAGATATAAAATATAAAAATATTTATACGTATAGACATTATAAATAATAAACAATTGAAATTATAATATATTGTATATTAATTTTAATTATTTACAATTTATAATTAAAGAAAAAGAGTACCAAGACTCACTTGAAGTATTCCTGTGCAGCGCTTGTGTACCACGTGTTGTTATAGCCTTGATTCGAACCTCTGTCCGAATGTTCCTCAATTAAGGATGAATTGCTAAAGTCTGTAGAATCGAGAGATACATCGTCGAACGTGTAAGAAATATTGGCATCGAACGCGCGACAATGTGGCGTGTTCCACGGATTGTCGCAGGTGGTCCAAGGCAGAAGACTGGAGAACGAGGCAAAGAAATATCTCAACGCCCAGGCAATGATTACGTTATAGTAGAAGTCTACGTAGAACGCGATTAGTGCCACTGCGTATCCAATTCCTATACAAACAGAACATTATCACGTGTTTTTCATTTTTTAATAAATTTCTAAGTGCTATTATTTTTAGAGTTTCTTATTTTTTCCTTTCTTACACGTTAAATTTATTTTGTTCATATTACAAATGGAAATTATAATTAAAGGAATTATTTTCAATTAAATTTAATATTACAATATGTGTCTAAATGTAATATACATAGATGATAATAATAATTGAAGTATTTTTCGAAAAATAAAATATATATATAGAAGTATACATAATTATATTATACAATGTTGATCAAATTGTTCTTTACTGTTTATTACAGAAGTGATTTTTAGTAATTCATTCTCTAGCTTTAAAAACTCTGCCACACGTTTAATTTCCTTAATAAAAGAATCTATTTTAAAAAGAAAATTACAAATAAGATAATTGTTTTCAATCGAATTCAAAGAAAATAAAATTTCCATAACAAATCCAACCTATTGCTACAATTATTTCTGAACTACATTTTACGATACAACCTTCATTGTATAAAACTATTAATCTCTTAATCTCGTAACCAATCAGCAATCCCTCATTTCTTAAATAAAAGAATTTCATCCCCCGCTTTGAAACGTTAGTTGTTCCATTTAATTTCGAAAATGATAAGTCCTAATACATAGAAAGCGATTCATTTCAGGGGGATTAAAAATCTTCGAGGGCGTGTCTTATGTCCTGATTCTTGAGCTGGGAGAATATTCCATTATCCCGTGGGAGCTGTGTCTTCAGCGGCGAATCAATTACGTCGTTCATCGATGCGGATCAAAAGGAAAAAGCCCGCGGAAGACAAGAGTTAAGAGAAATCCTGCACTTCCATCGATCATCGTGACGGTCCCGGCTGAAATGGTCACGATCCAGGAAATCGACGGAAATGGAGCCTCTCCCCGAGTGGTCTTTCATCCACAATCATCCACGAATTTTCCCCGAATTTATACGCATTACATAACCGTATAGGACATGGAATAGAGGAAAAGAAAATATACCAGCCGTGTCTAATGCACAGTACCTTTCAGAGAAAGATGGTAAAATGCTTCGAAACGTTTTCAGAACTGTCCTAAGAGTCAATCAGAAGAGTGATTCAGGGAGTACCATTACCTCCATCGTTGGAAAGATAATTTTAACGCGATTATTTCTAAGCCAGTACCGAGACATCTTTTTTTCTTTTCTTTAATATTTCTTCAATTTAATATTCGTCGATTTAGGTTTTTAACCTTTTACATTGATATTTAATCCTAAAATCTTATACAGTGAAAAAGAATTTAATTTTCTATATTGCTATATATTTGTTTCGGTAACAATAAAGTCATACAAGTTTTTAGAATTTATATGAATTTTACTCGTGTTAAAACGTGTTAATAATGTTATTCGTGTGACTTAAATAGTTACTTGATATGATATGTTATATTTACTGTAACAATAATGTTGGATGTATCTGGATTTATTATAGTTTAACTATATGAAAAGTGGTAAAAGCAAGAATAATTTTTAATTTGTAACAATAATTATACATTTTTTATATATATTGTATAATAATTATTAAAATTATTATATGAATTTAAGAAGATACACGAATTTAAGAATTTAAGAAGAATTTAAATAAGATTGAAAAATTTGGAAGTTAATGTTTAAATAACGAATGCAATTAATTTCATTAATCATCTTTACTATTTTAAATTTTCTAAATTCCAATAAAATCATAAAGTCTTATATACATTCCAAAGAATTAAAACTATCAAAAAACTATTAAAAGGAGAGGTTATTAATTGTAAGATTAGGAAATTAATATTTTGTAAAAATAAATAAAGGAATTATTTTGGTCTTAAATAATTTTTAAAATAATACAATTTTTAAAACCATTGTATTCTCAATTACATAATCAATGTAATTAAATAAATATAGAAACTTATATAAGAGAATGGAAAATTGAACTTTAAAATATATGAATTATCTAATTAACTTGAAATTTTAAATATCTGACTAAAATATATTATATTAATTTTATAAATTGACATCTCAATTTCAAATTTATTAATGTCAATTTTTTGACTCTTATTATTTCCTATATTGAGCAATTTGATGTCCTTACCTTTCAAGAGTGGCACCAAACGACCCCAACAAGTTATTGCGCCTTTTCGATTGAACTGACCCAGGGCAAGCTCCATATAAAATAGTGGAATTCCTCCTACCACCAACATTATACAATATGGAACCAGAAAGGCCCCTGAAAATATAATATAATATACATATGATAAAAATTTGAAGTATGACAACTACACTTTTTAAATGTTAAATACGTAAACACTAAATAATAAATATTAAAGAACAAGATTTTTCAAATATTAAATAACAATTTTATTAATTGTCTTTAAAGTTTCATTAAAAAAAGGCTTTTAATATTAATTAATATCGTTAAAAATTTGTAGATAAAAATTTTACAAAAAATTTACTTTGTTTTAGTTACTATATAAATAAAATTCACAACTAAGGATACGTTTACCTTAAAAATTTTTCTGTCATATCAAAAGTGAAGAAGTGCTACAATAATATAATTTGAAAATGTAATAAAACAAATATTTCTACTTTCAGTGCTTTTTAAGAAAATTTACTTTACCCCAATATATTTTATTTTCTTAGCTACTAACAGAAAATTAACTAACGAAAATAAATTTGCCTATATACTGCAATTTTTCGTTACAATTTTGAAGATATTACGAGTGTAATTGTAATATAATTGAATTATTAAAAACCGCAATTTTCATTATATTGAATTGATGATTGAATATTTAAATACAACTCGATTTATGATTTAACGTCGAATCAAATAGAATAATAAAATATACTTAAAATTTAATGGAAAATATAAAATAGAATATTTAAATTCCAGATGAATATATTTTTCCAAGAATTATCTTTCTCCTGTGACCAGTATTTAAAATTCTCTTTCTCTCTATCAAAATAATGATGATCAAATAATTTTCAACAGTAATATCTCACTATTGTAAGGAGTGAGAGAGAGAGAGAGAGAAAGAGAGAGACAGACAGACCTCGGTTCTAATAGTCATTAGTCAATTCTCGGTGGCTGCTTTACGTAATTCTTCTCGATACAGTATACGTCGCTCTCTTCTCTCGCGTAAGATTCTCTGGCTCGCTCCTCGAGCTGCCCTTTTAAAGGTTTTGTTCATTCGTCGCAAAGATCAAGCAGTTCGCCATGCGGATCAAGCGGATCTCCGCTTCGATTTGAGACCAGTTATCACTGCTACGTGCTCCTCACTCACGCCACCTTATCGATAACCAGAGCTCGCATAATCTTACGTACTCTTACAAATTCGGCCAATCCTGACTATGTCCGTCCTCGGATATTGATTACGCTCGTATTTGATCCGACGATGATATTACGATGTTTATCGTAATACTTCTTGTTACATTTTTGGGACCGTAAAATTCTATTTTCCGCTATTGCTATTAGATGCAAGCCGTCTTTGGAATCGCGTAAGCTAAAGTATTTTTTGTCACGTGCCACGTTCAATTGATCTTTGATAAGCGGCGAGGGATAGTGGTTTCTAGCGGTGATTTTGTTTAAGGAACGATAGTCGACGCACATCCTAACTGAAGCGTTCTTTTTCTTCGCTGAGACGATTGGCGAAACGTAATCGGACTCGCTTGGCCGTATGATATTCCTTTCTGTTAAATAATCGGATATTTTCTGAACTGTGCCCTTCTTCGCGAACGATAAGCGTCGGGGCGAAGAATGAGAAGGTACATGATTTCGTAACTTTCAATTCGGTTCTTTCTTTATTTTCTTCTGCTCGAAGTCACGATTCGGAGGGCGATGACTAACACGTCGGTTTGGTTATCGATAGGCTCACACACGTTTAAATTCATAAACTGCCGACGAGCATTCCTTCGTCTGACTCTACCGATCGGAGTACATAAACTAAGGTTGGATTTTTTCATGAAGTCACGGCCTAATACAGCGGAACCATCGTGCTGTCGGGCATCACAAATAAGCGTACATCGTAACATTTATGGTCATCGAGACTAACATTAGCGAGCACCAACCCGCGCACGATCACACGACTGTTATTTATTCCGAACAAATTGGTGTTTACCTCTTATGTCGACTTTATGTTGCTCGATACAAAACGCTTCTTAATAAAACTAACTGCACTTCCCGAGTTTAAAAGGGTGTCTAAACATAAAGCGAAAGGTTTGCTATTCGAACCGATTTCGTATGTCGCCTTCTTCATAAAGTCATGTTCAGCCAGGTCCTCGGACACATTGTTCACCTCCTATGTCTGAATTCGCCACACTGGTAGCAGCTTCCTCGTTCTTTCTTCGGGCGCGTACAGTTCCGAGAGAGGTGACCTGTCTCGTTGCAATTGAAGCAACGACGACTCGCTTCGATCTTCTGTCCGAGTCGCCCTGCGTCGGTCGTCTTCGTGGCCGTCGAGTCTCCTTCTTGCGGTGCCACCTTCCGTTGCGCTGACTCGCTGGGCAAAGTTATATTTTCGAACGTCTGCAACATCTCGTCCGTTGTTTCAAAGCGCTGCATACTCGGCTGATTTCTCAGACTTTCGTTCGGAATTCCGTATATCACGTACTCAATGATTTCGCGTTCTTGCAGTAGAACTCTGCCGGCTAAAATGATCTTGTCGCGCAGATAATCCGCAAAGACTCCCCCCGATTGTGAAGTGTGCTTTTCGCACTCGTAGATCCACGGTGCACGCTCGATGTCCGAACATCTTTTGTATCCTCGCGAGCAGTTATACATAACTCAAGTCCACGCAGTCCTTCTGTGCGTGATACCATCTCAATGCCTTGTCTAATAAATAAAGTAACAAATAAACCTAATAAATACCGATATCGCTCGAATTACCGCATCGGTCCGAGTGGTGCCTGAGAAGCACCGCTCGAGCTGTCGCATCACATCGGGTGGTAAGGGGTTAAGTTTCGAGCGCAAAGGGTTAAGTTTGCCGCATACAAATGTCTTTGCCGTGTACTCGTCCAGCGCATATGTATGAATGAACTTCTCTGCTTGCCGTCTCCAATGATCGCAGGTGCCAGAGCCGTCATAGTCGCTAACCTTCGCGTCCCTCTACGTAGCAACTGTAGACGACGTCGACGGTCGGCTTCCTTCCACGCTGTGGCCACTCCATCTCGTAAGTTCTAATTCTCTCCTAAGGAGACGTACCTCTCTTTCGACCAGTTCGTTCACTCGAAGCAATAACTCCCTTTCCGTGACCTGGGGCTGAGCAGGGGGTGATAGCGGACGTTCTATCCGCACCGCATCGACAGGCATGGTCTCGTTCCCATCTGATGGTCCCCCTTCAGTTTGATCCATAATATCTTCTCGCAGGTCGTCACGCGTGCTTGCAGTAAACAGTTCATAAGCTCGCTTTTTAAACCGACCGATAACATGTTCAGGCTTCGTAACTTTTTCTTCGCCGCTGCCACCAAAATTTGCATATTCGTTCTCGAGGCCTTCCTAAATGCACTGCGTAACTCTAAATCCAAGTTCTAAATCACTCGTAATAGAGTCACTTCGTCGTCCAACACGTAAATTCGTACGGGAGAAAAACTAAGACGAAATTCGTAATTCGCGTAACTTGTGATATCCACTCTGGTAGACACATAAAGTTCTATCCCACTTCTGAAATTTGTAAGGGAAGAGAGAGAGAGAAAACTCGACTTTAATGATTCTAACTCTCGGTGGCTGCATTACTTAATTCTTCTCGATACAATACACGTCGCTCTCTTCTCTCCGGCTCGCTCCTCGAGCTGCCCTTTTAAAGGTAGGCCTCCTTTGTTCATTCGTCGCAAAGATCAAGCGGATCGCCGCTTCGATTTGAGAATGCCGCCTTATCGGTAACCGGAGCTCCCGTAATTTTACCAACTCTTACACTATCAGGTGAAGCAACATATATCGAAGAATTATGGATAATGTTTCTAAATATTTATAAATAATAAAATGCACTTTTTCAATACATATTTTACTTCAGATGCATTATTATTTTCGAAAATTGAACTCCAACCCGTGTATTTCATTTATTACGACTTAATTAATAAAACAGAAAATATCCTAAAATTTCCAGACACTTTTATATATAATATTAATATTCTCTCACATTTATACAGGTATTTGAATACTTTTCTGATAACTATAATCGATGTGTCCACATTTGATATTTAAAAATTTCGTATTTATTATCTGATTCTTTTACAATTTCTTCAACACGTTCTCAATACGTGTATCCTACTCCAAATGCAAAATTATTTTCAAAATTTCAAGTTCAATGTGCATATTTCCTTTATCAAACGTTTAGAACGCAAACGTACTTTCATATCTTTCTATCATACAGAATGGACCACTTAAGAACATTTCAATTGTTTTTAAAAAATTTTTTTTAATTATATGGTATTTTAAAGCTTTTTCGATATACTATTATTTACGATTTTTTGTTGCTTTTCTAATAACAAAATAATTAGAAATAACTGAGATGGTTACCTTAGATGGTCCATTCTGTATATTACACCTCCAACTGAAAGCACAAGTATCTAAAAATTTCCAAATATTGAATTTTTATTTATAAAAGTATGGTTGAGAATATTCGGGTTGTTTCGTGCTGTTCAAGTATAAATAAGAGGGAATTGAATTTTGCCGGAATACGAGAAATAGATTAATATCTTGAATAAAACTGAACGCGGTCAATTTATTTACAGCCACTATGGGAAATGTCCATCTTATCATCTTATCATCTTTGATGACATCTGCCGTGTGACAAGAGGCCGATATGAAGAGCGAGGAAAAAGTGATGTGCACGCCACTCGCATCATCGTGTTAGCTGCATAACTGAATTGCAGAATATTTAGAGCACCAGTGGCAGCAAGGTGCTTTTAGGTACGTAATTCGATAGCGAACTTTCGAAAATGTAGCAAGGCGATGGCTAAAATAGTGATTTCGATAAAGTTGATTTATCAAACGATTAAACAAATACAAGTATTGCGAATTTTTATATATTATTCGTCGTTCGAGCAGGATTGTGGTTACATAGGAGAAATGAAATTAAGACGAACGACCATTGCGATATTTTTCAAAAATAATATTTGATAATTATACTAATAGTTACTATAAGAATTTTTGTATTCTTTGTTGGATGGACGTACATAGATATGCACAAATTGTAATTTACATGAGTATACTATCTATAAGATCTAATTTTGTTAGTTAGAATTTAATAATTCTTATGTATATATAATTGTAATATTGTAATATTTTAAATTTTTAAAATGGTGCCTCAGATATTTAATCATAAGTAAAAAATATATAACTATAATAAATAATAAAGAAACAATACTTGAAACTAATATATTCGATGCAATATTGTATAAAAATTAATAAAATAATAATAAATATATAAATTATACGTAAATATAAAAAGCAATATTTTTAATTTTGTTAATTAAAATTTAATAATTGAAAAAGTTTCTAAACCTTGAAAATAGAGTCTCAGAAATTTAATCATAAGTAAAGATATGTAATGACAAATAATATAAAAGTAATTTATTTTAAATAATTCTAAATTTGTAAATAATTTGCAAATTATGTTAGAACAAATTTGCAAGATTTACAATCTTGTAAAACCTTTAAAAGACTTGAATGAAAGATTCCGAGGATGAAATGTGCGTAGATATTGCTTCCTAAGACTAAGCTTTAAATATGAATTTCCTCAGATATGTTGCACATTCCTACTCATTGTTCCGTCTTCGTTTTTTCCAATAAATTCTTCTTCGTAACCACGGAAACGTAATCGCATTAAGCAAGAATATTCCCTTCTTCTCATGCCCCACAGTTACCTTGATTAATTTTTTTCTCGCTCACGAACAAATTCGATGTTGGTGCTTTTAAATGCTTTTGTTCGTTCAAGAACAAGAATCTGTCGGACTTTGATATTTTATAAAAAGGATCTTTATTTCTTTCTATAGTCTACTCTAGCTAATTACACTAAGTTTAAATACGAAATATTCGTAATCCTTCAATTTCCGATTTCAAATGGTTGCTATTTTTTTGTGAAACAACTTTAGAAATTCTTATCACTGAGAATGTGTCGTATTAACTATATTTTCTATATGCTGGGAATATGTATCTTATTAACTATGTTAATTTAAAGTGTATTATTTTTATTATGCGAATCTGTGTTATACGAAGCAAAGGATTAATACTAAAAGTAAAATTAAGTTTAAAAAATGAGCAAAGGTTACTAGGTTCTTTTCATATTTAGGAGAAATATGCTTATTGGAACAATCGGTAATTAAACAAGGTTATTGCACATTGATATTAAATAATGATTTCTTTGTAATGTTTTCTTTGAAATTTTGTGAAAAAGCAAGATTATAAACTTTGATATTCTATATTACGATATTTATAGAGTAACAACGAATTAAATATTGAAATAAAATAGCTTTATGCGTTAATTTATGCATGACGCCGAGTTGGAAGTTTCGTATGACTATTTCCTTATAGCGACAAAATTTTCAAGTCCAAAGAGTTAACCCTTTGCACTCGAGAGACGACCCTCAGTCGCCATTTAATCAGATTCTAAAGATCGATGTTAATTAATATACAAAATTTAAAATTACCCAACGATGCGTGGAATGTCGAAATAAAATAATTCTACGTCTTAATTTGCATACGATTTCTGAGTTATCGTTTTAAAAATATCGTCGACTTTATGGCAGAAAGTCTTCTAATTACTATTTTTCTGTAACGAAAAAATCGCCGAGTGCAAAAGGTTAATACTACGTGAACTAAAAATGAATTTAAATTACTAATTATCAAAACTATATCTCAAAGATATGTATGTTCAATGTAATTAATTAATACTCTGTATTATATTAAATATTTAATGTCTCCTTTTTTATTCAGCAAATAATATTAAAGTAAAACTAACACGCTTGACGTCGATTTATAAATTTTATCCTTAGAAAAATCTGTAACAAAATCCATTAAACATTTTCTGTGGAAATTTTATCATTTCAGAAATTTCATGGCGAACTTTGGAAAAAAAAAGATAAAAAAGAGGAATAAAGTATAACATTTATAATAATAAACTATAAACATAGATATACAAATCAAATTCTATATTTATTACGTTTTTATTATACCTTTATTATATTTTTATGTTTTTATTATGAGTTTATTGTACTTTTATATTTTTATTATATATCTATATTCTTATTTTGTTTTTATTGTTACAAATTATATTTAAAAATTTTATCTAGTTTACATAAAAACAAATTAAATATGCATATTTACTTGTTATTTAACGCAAATATTTAATTTCCCTACTGAATATTGAATATTTCGAAAACATATTCAAATTTAAAAGTATTAATAGAATTAGTACTTTGTAAATTTTAATCTACAAAATTCTATTACCTAATGTGTAAAATGCTATACTATTTTTAAATTCTTTAGAAATTTAACATATACATACATTCGTTGACACATTATAAAAATATTTTTAATCTTTCTAAATTTCCCGAAAAGGTATACAAACACTTTTTACATTCAATTCTTTTGTTCTCGCTGATATTCGTGATACTATTTAAACATCCTATTAAACACCGATTACACTTCGATTAGCATATTTACGAGACACATTGTTACGCACCATACTGAATAAATATCGACAAGCTCGCAATAAATGTACATTATTTTCTATAAATTATGTACAGGCAAATTGTTGGAAATCGATTGTAGCGTCAATTAAACGTTAAACCTCAGAGGCATTAAACCGAAAGAGCTCGTTTAAATAATTATAATGTATCTCAATATCATAGCCGTTTCGTAACAACTTCGTAAGAAATTTGCTTTATCAAAAATAGAATTATTGAAGCAATAAGTATTTGTCTAATGTCTCGGTATCATCCTTTAATAACATGTTAAAGGACCTATGTATTTTAATTTCCATACAATGTATATATCTATTCATGCAACGTCTAAAGAGACTTCCACCTTTCATGGACAAATGTCCGGCTTTGTATAACATTTCCGCTTAATTTTGGTCCTTTGAGGGTACAATCATCTTCAAAGACTAATACTCCACCCTTCATTCTAATTTTGGTAGTTTGTTATTAAATTGACTTGAGAAATGTAAAATAAAAGTAACAATAATTGGAGATATTTATGTACTAATTGTTTTTATAATTCTGACTTTTTTTTTAAATATATACATATTATTTGTGTTACTAATAATGTACAAAGTGATCCAACAATAATTTATGTGTGATTCATTCATTTGTCACATTAATTAATTCCGTAAAACAACAGAGATACAACAACGAGACAACAAAATTCTTAGCTATTCTCTTTTCTTTTAATTTTCATATTTATTACTCTTATTACATTATTATTATTAGACTATTGCATCATCATTATTATTATTATTATTATTAAATTGTTATATTATTATTGTTATTAAACTATTATTTTATTTTTATTACTATTACTTTCTTTTTTCTTTTACTATGTCGTTTAGAAACTATATGATGGATATTTGTCTGTCATACGTCCCTTTATTATTATTATAGTATTTTTTTAACTATTGCCGTTGTTTTAATTATTATTGCTTATTATATATTTGTACACATATAAATACTTAAACCAATTGTTACGATATATGTTAAAATGTTTTCTATTGTTATAGTTTTTGCTGGAGATTTGACTATTAATATTATTTCCAGACTTAATTAATAATTTGACAAATATCGTTTACTTCAAATTTAATTATCGCTGCGTGTCTAACAATGAAATACGTTATTTGAGCGCTCACTGTCACTTTCCATACATAAAAGCACAAAGAAAAAGAAAATCAAATAAAACCAAAGATACACTCTCATTTCAAAACTCGCCAGTCACTTGCGAATAATAAACAAAATTCTATCAATACATATTACTAACAGGATTTTGAAAATTGTTAACACGAAAAGTTAACAAATGTCAACTTAGCCTCCTAATTATAACATTAATTTATCTCTGTACCAAAATACGCTAAGAGTCCAATAACCTCTGAACTGGAATGTATTACACGTACATAAGTATTATGAGTCATGGCGTCGCATAAAAATACGTAAACCCACACGATCTCGTTAATGATACGAACAGAACTAGAAGCAGGATTAAGAGTAAAGTACAGTAACTAGTAATGAAACATGAAATACACAGAGAATACAGAAACGTGCAAATTGTTAGACTCATAATGTTCTCATTTATTTACCAATCTTCCGGAAAAATATGGAGAAATTGCGGGTGGAAATAATGTTCTCATTTGTTGTTTCATAATTGGAGATATCGCAAATCAGTGAAATTAATGGTAAGTTAAATTGTGAAAAGGATTCTCGGTTTTTATCATTATTATTTTAGCCATCAATGGCGTTAATTTTTTTTTTTATTTTTTTATCCCAATTGTCTTTAAAAGTATATTCCATCGCACTTTAAGTCCTCAGCGATAATTCTGATTTCGTTGTAATCGATGTTTTTATGTTTATTGGTTCTATTTTGTCACGTAAAATAAAAATTCTTGAAGAAATAGATTTATATAAACATCTCATAAAGTCAAATTTATGTCGATAAATATTTGATAAAATGTTATTTATCAAATGCTACGATTATTCATCTCTTTGTACCTTCAATAATTTAGGTTGATCATTTGCACACTTTTATATTATGCTATTGCATACGTTGATATACAATATTATTTTTTACTAAATTAAAATATTGAAAAAAAATATTTTATAGGTATCATATAATTATTATTGTTATATTTGTATTTAATTATTATTATAATTATTTATTATTACATTCTATATTATAATATAATTCATTATTAATATATTAATATCACTTGTAATATAACTATATATTATAATATATTACAATATTAATTTAATAACAAACTTGAAAATATATTCAAATTTTAAATTATATCAAATTATATTTTTAGAATAGCTTCTAATAGTATCAAAGAATATTTAGGTACCACTAGAAATAGGAAGATAAGTCTGCTTCATAAAAAGATTTAAAAAAGACTTTTATATGAAAACTAGAATATTATTACTATTTGCTTTAGTGAAATAGAAAGTATTTCCGTGCCATTTTTTAAAATGGAGTTACATATACTCTGCAAGTACAAACAATATCTTTTTGAAGTACATACTTTCATTACATAATATTAAATAACCAATAAAAAACATAAAACAAATAAGTCTGGAATGAACAATAGAAAATATAATAGACAGTTATAGCATACAGGTATAATTGTATCAATTCCCTTCGATACCAATTTCAATTCAACCTAACTCAAACTTATCTGCTATAAACAGATGTCGCTGCAATCGATCATAGGTATTGTCTAAAAGGTACAATGATAGTGAAACTTTCCTTCACTAATTTAATACGTAAACCAAGATAACAATATACTATCATTATATTATACGATACACTATATTATATCGTACTAAAACCTAATAATAAACGTGTTGCTGTAATTCTTTAAACCTAACCCTACTTCTTGTACTATCCCTCTATTCCATGTAACATGGCTTCGCAAAAGACACTATTTCTTCAAAACCCAACTATTATGTTATCTAAAAAATATCTGTATGTGCCTTTACTGCTAAAATTTAATAAACAAAACAATCATTCGCAAATTTTATCTATTCTTTATCTTCTATTATGAAATACAATATATATACTAAAATTAGAAGTATTTCGAAGAGATAACATCCAATACATATATCCTTTTCGAATATGTAGCAACGTTTTCTTAATTTGAATCGTGCAAGATAAAGCATTTGAATGTCGCAAGATAAAGAATACAAAAAATTTCGCGAATGATCATTTTGTTTCCTTAACCTTTTTCAGTAAGCGTATAATGCCCAGTTTATAGAATTTTATTTCAATCGCGTCGTTAGAGAATTTTTCTCTTAACGATGCGAAGATGATAGCAGCGAAACCGCGTGGGAAATTCGCAAATTTCCGCAAAGAAGAAGCGCGAAACGTAGGACGAAATCATGCGACATAATGGATCGCGTACGGTGACATGCAGCAGGCAGAGGCGTCGCGGACGTCCATGATCAAAGGCCGGCCCGAATGGGAAATTATAATTAATTAAGGTAATTGGAAATTAGCGACCGATCTTGCCGGTACTAATGGTGCGCCCTACTCTCCTCTTAATTGAGTTAGCAGCCGCTTTTGAGGAGGCCCCGTATCGCTGATAGCTGGTCCTAATCGTATTCCTACGAGGGACTCGATAGAACAGGGCTAATAGCGTCGTCATCGCCGTCGTCGTCGATGAGTCCAGTCTTCCAAGTCGTGGAGTTGCTTGCGAGAGTTGTTGTTAGAAGGTTTGCAAAAGGGTGACGAGTTACGTTGTGTCGAAAGGCGTTTGATTTACCATCAACATCGTACGATGTAAAATGTAATTTAAACCGATAATAACGTGGAAAAGTGGAAGACGATTATTCTTACTTGTTGTTGGGCTTGTTAGCAATAATGAAATAATATTTTAACTGTTTTTATACGTGATTACGCGATTATAAGTTTTACTTAATTTTTGAACCTGAAAATCATATATTTTTTAATCAAATATCTTTGCTGAAAATTAATTAAATTGAAACTTAATGGAAGGAAAAATTTATATCATGTATAATTGTTAAAAGTAGAAAAACAAGCATAAAATAGTTTTTTTTATAAAATATTATTATTAAAAATAAACATAATAAAAGCATAATTGAGTCATTGTTTTTTTGTAGTAAAAGAAATAGATGACGGTTAAAATAATTTCACAGAAGCTAAATTGCGATTGATTTGATCAAATTTCTATATTCGCGTTAATAAACGTAACTCGTCAAATATTCAAAAATGACGTTTAAAAAGCCGTCAAGGTTGAAAACAAAATTTACATTAACCTTAGTCGTTTATAATATTTTGTATGGCAAAAATAAAAATGTATTAGTATCAACATGGTCAGAATCATCACGATTAGTATGATCATATACCATCGTATATTCTTAAGGAACTTGACATCGAAAAAATACTTGGAATTTTGTAATTACAGAAACAGGAAATATTTAATTTTATATTGTTATTTCCATTTTTATAAAACGAGAGTTTAGATATCAAGGTCTTCTAAACTCGTAAACTTTTTTAAAGCTAGAATATGAATTATATAACGTCGTTTTAATAAGAAGGAGCGAAGGACATCGATTACGTCGAGGAAGATGATACGACTTAACCAAAGTGCTAAATCGAAAACACGACATAACTGGGGTAAGAATTAAATCTACGTGGACGATGCAATCTCCCGAGTCGGTGCGTGACTCTTAAATTGCTCTTTCGCTTTAATTTGGGCCAATTTTGAGTCCTGCAGATGCTTTCACGGATAAGAAGAAGCCTAGGGTGAAATCTAAATCTCAGGGTCATTTTCCACGAGGTAAATGCCAATTACTCGACCGGTTAACGCGGTATTGCCTGGCTGCCGGAGTGCATTACTTGATGCATCCCCCATTGCAGCTGCGAAATAACTCCTTACAATGCTGCTAGATACAAACTGATAACGTGCCAGGGCATCCAAATAAAAATGCTCGATTACGAGAAAAATAATGAAGTTATTTTATTTAGAAATTAATATTTAGAAATTGATATTTAGAAATAAATAACTCGCGTTATGTGAACTTTTAGTTATTTAAATTAACTGTATATTATATATTAATGGTATAATTAATGGTAACCTAGTATAGGATTTTTAATTTATTACAGAAAAATTTGACTTATTCTCAAAATATAGAAATTGCTACTTGGATTTATTTTAATAATATTTTGAATATATAAATATAGTGATAAAAATATAAGTATAATAAATATTTAGATATGCGTGTGACAATATTGTTGATGTTGTAACAATATTGTATATGTAGAAAGAAAAATCTCAAGAGTATAACAAAAAAATATTTTAAATATAATAAGAGGTTCAATTATAAATAAAAAATATCAATATGACATTTATCCATCTTCTGTTACTATAACAACCATACTAAAATTTTCTAATGGTTATACTAGCACCATGATTCTTCTAATTAATGCACTATGAATATAAATCTTGAAACTTCTCTTTTGTTATGTATAGCTTATCATTTGAAACACATAGTTTTAATGTTTATTATAAATGTAAGTGTTTTATTACATTTATATAAAAATTTACAAATAACTGTATATTATATAAGATCTTATAAATTTATGATTATTATATACACCATATTGTTAATATAGTATATTAATATTTAATTATATAAAACGTATCCTTTATTTATATATCGTTTAGTATTACTGGAATTGTTTATTTCCGAAATTTTTCATATCCCGGTCTCCGTTATTATCATAAATCCATCATATAATTAAAATGCGATTATTGCAATTTTTGAATAATTTTCATTACAATTTATAAAATCAAAAATTTTTAAATATTTTAAATAAAATTTTTAAATAAACTTTTAAACAATAAACTTACATTTTTTAATGTTTAAATAATTTTTCCTGAAAAGTATTTTCAAGCCTTCGTTTCTCCTTCAAAACCAATTTTATGATGTTATAATCATTAATTAAGAAACAGATTATAAATCTGACAGAAGAAACTACATTTTTCTTTTCTCTCTTATATACTTTATATTCTTTACGTAAAAATTTGCATTCCGTTGAATCGACAGAATTTGTCCGTATTATTTTCTAAATTGGAAAAGGAATAATCCAACGTTTTATTCGCTGAAAATATACTCCCTGGTAATCTTCAATCAACCGTGATGCGTAGAGTCGATGATTAGAAAACGACCTCATCGTTGCGACATCGCATACTTGTTAATATTCTTACGTATGCAGTAATTCGAGAAAACGACATCTGTTATTATCACATTTCGGATAAAAATTATAGAGGTGAAACTAATAACCATGAAGGAAAAACGTGATAGAAGAATATTAGAAATACGTGGAGGAAAAACCACTATACGACTGAAATAATGCAAAATACTCCTCTAATATGCAAAAGACTGAAAACAGCTGCATTAAATGATTGCGAATGCAAAAGATTATGATTCATGTCTGCTAAAACGAAGGTGATGAAAATTCATGAAATCAGGAATGTATTATTCTTATTAATGTTGAGGAATCATGTTTCGTTCAGAAGAAATTTACAAATTTTTCACTTAGAATAAATATTTAATTTAAACTCTCAAATTATATAAATTACAACGAATTACAAATAATATCATTGCTTTACTGATTATCTGCTCATATTTTATAATTCTAATTATAAAAGATGAAATACAGGTATATACATTATATATACGGGTATGTAAATTTTACTTCGAGTCAACTAATGATTATGTAAATCATGGTGAGTATCTCGTTCATATAAAACAGTCTTTCGCGATTAGTTATGTTAAAGAAGTTTTTATTTATTGGCACTTATATAATTAATACTGATTCTATCATTATTTGACGAATTTATGAGAACTCCAAACTCTGATAGAACATAAATTTATCAATTTTTTGTTAATTAATATTATCGAATTTGATAATATTATTTGATACATTCAGAGTTATTAACGTGAATTCGTGTCAACAGAGATATCCTCTAGTATTTTAAGATAAATTTTGTCCTTTAATTTTTCAACAAAGAATTTTGATTTCAACGTTTGTTTTAAAAAGAATAGAAATCTGCAGCAAACTATTATAGTTTTAGATGTAACGCTGATTCACTTGTTGCTTATGACAGTCGTAAGAAGACTCCATCGAGTACATTAGCGTCACCATGATAGCTAAACTATTTTCTACTTTTACTGATATTATTTTGAGATTTTCTCTTTACGACGACGTGTTATATCGTTTTAAGAATTTCGATTCAACGTAGATATACAAGGTCAGGCCGAATAACATGCAGAAACGAACGCGACGTAATCTTTTATGGAAAAATAAAAAGAAAAATATAAAATAAAATTTTTTCTTTTTTAGTCCAATTTTCGAGAAAATCATATTTGAAAATCAGTTGCCTATGCATGCTGTTATGGCTGAACAGATATCGATAATTAATCGAACACAGGTATGTATCCGACAACGAGGACAACAGTTCCAGCAATACTCTAATTGATAAAATAAAATTTTTTCCGTAAAGTAAAATTTTGTTACAAATTTTCTTTCCGTTTTTACTCAAAGTTAATTACTTTTAAATCCCATGTAAACTTTGTATACATACACTATATACGTAATGCGTCGCTCGACAAATATGTCCCGACAGTGAATATTTTAACAGGATTTTCCCAAAAACCAAGCCAAAAATGTACAAAACTTACTCTACGTCTTTTTCTCATTTCTCCATAAGAAATCATGTGAATCTCGCTTTTGCATGTTACACGGCCGGACTCTACATATTTCGCGAACATACATATTTTCGAACGTAGGACATACGTGAAGCATGAGCTAAGAGCTTTCAAAACGTTGAACACACTCACCGCCGCCATTTTTGTAGCACAGGTAAGGAAATCTCCAGACATTGGCAAGGTCAACGGCGAATCCAATGACAGACAAGAGGAAGTCGACTTTGCCGGACCAGGTCTCCCTGCCGTCCACGCTGCCATTCAACTTTGGATGATTCTTCACCACCCTCGACGACATGTCTCGTTTTCCTGCACCAAACAGATCCATAGATTAATACCAATTTCCACAAATACTCTACCCGACCTAACCTGGAACAAAAACCCGACGCTCTACAAAAGCAAACCATTTTTTTCAATCTCTGATGCAACAACCCTGCGTCATAAGTACACATGTACGTGGAAACTTCTAAATGCACGCACCGTTGCATAACCGGTAATCGTGAAGGATTCGAATTCGCGAGACAAAGGACGCACTCCATGAAAATCCTGATACGAAACAAATCGAAATCCATCGAGCAGACAGGGGTATCTCGATCGAGCTGACAAGCGTAATGGGTCCTCCGGGTAGGGGGTGACTTTTTGCACAACCATCGTGCCAGCGAGTTCTCTAATTCTTGGTCGTCCGAGTCCTCCGAGTACTCTCGTTCTCATAAAGATTAGATACGACAAGGTGGCGAAAGTTGGGGTGTGAGCAGAAGGAAAGAGGTAGAAGAAAAGAGGGTGGTGGATGGAGGCGCGTGCGGGTGCGGTCACGTGTAATTTGGCGACGACAAGTTATCGATAGCCCTTCAGGCGACAACGCTTAACCCCCGAGCGAGGCTCATTGTGCCCTGGTGACGGGTTCCGGACAAACAGCGTATATTTCAAAGGCGGCCGCGATGCCGGCTTCGAGGGGACTCTCGACGAGGGGTTTTCTGTCACACGCACTGATCCACGCTTGTCTATAGGTCGACCCGATTAATTGATATTCGACGGTTATTGCCGAACAACGATAGAACTCTCTCTCTCTCTCTCTCTCTCTCTCTCTCTCACTCTCTCACTCTCTCTCTCTCTCTCGCGCGCGCTTACCCCCTCTCCTTGACACTATCGCCCTCTATCTGAACAGGTGCGACAAAAATCCTGCTTTGACGCCTGGTGTTTTTTAAATCGGATTAGCTGCGACACTGAGATAGCTCTGATCGTGGGGTGTCGATGAGAATCTACTGTGAGAGTCAGGGAATAACTCTTCAGTGTCTTGCATCGATTTCAACTCGATAGTTTTATTCGATTTAGTTTAGCTCTGATATATAAAACATGGTCTTTGGAGTTGCGATTTAATTTGACGAAGGTACGTATGTACTAGTAGATACATCGTTGGTTAGAGAAGTATGAAAATACAGTTCCAGAACAGGCCCTTGGCTATAGACTAATTGTTAAGCATCGAAGATCTGGCATATCAAACCTGATCTCTCTCACTATAGGAAAAAGTGGAGTAAAATCATTATGAAAAATAGAATACCATTATTTTTCTAAAGTAAACGATGTAACATGCAGCCAATACGTTGTGTTAGATTCAAAATGGCTTCCCGAAAATACGAGATCAACTATGGATTATGGTACAGCGTGTTAGCTGATTGTTGTTTATTTACATTTGGAATATTTTTTATTATTGATCCACTTTATGCACTATTTACAAATGTTATAAAAGTGATTTAAATAGAAAATCGTGAGAAATTGAATTTGTGACCTGATTGGTATTATTTAAAATTCTATTGTAATAATACTTACACAAGTATTTCTATGAAATAGATGTAAATTGAAGTGTTAAATCAAGTTAATAATTTTAGTAGCGATGCGCTCTAACAAATTTGTAATCTTTTAGGAAGAAAATAATATTAATTTATTTTATGTAATTGTTGCTGTAAGTCACTTCCAAAATAACTTACTAATTTCGAAAATTATCTCTCGTATTCAAAATCTCGAAAAGCATATTTTCTTATATATTTTCAGTAATATTTTAAGATAATTAAAAATGATTGTATTAAAAGGATGAATATCTCTTATATTAATTAAAAAAGAAAATTCAACATAAAATAAACATAAAAGAATAAATATTTTGAAAGAATTTATAGATCATATCGAAACAAAGAATAATATTGTACATATATAATATTTTAACGCGTATAATACTGTATTATAGTGCACGTAATATTTTATATCAACTTAACTTTTTATATAAAATTTATTTTTTTATAACAAAAAGATTTGTTTCTTATTGTTCAGTTCGTTGATCCATTTTATACAAAATATTGATCACTAGTCTAATGTTAAAATTAATCGTTTAATTAGCTTTTTAATTCCATACTCACTCCTACAGAAGATTTACTGCTTACGATATTTGAAATAAAAATCATTCGAATAAAATCATTCTAATCGATAACTCGAAACATTTTCCATTTTTTATTTTCCTATATTTTTTCTTTTATTAAACAATTTTAATCTCCCTTGAAAATATTTTGTATTTTCCTATGTGCTGCTAATAATTACAATACAATTAATGCTTCTAGTTTGTTGAAAATTTCGAGAAGATTTCGATTCGGTTATCGATGTTCGTTTAAAAATGTGTAGACTCGTAATTACAAAGAATGTTTTCTTTATGATCTCCTAGAAAAGCTTGTGTCGAAACTATTTAATATTACTTTGTATTTTTTCAAAATTAAAAATTTATTCACAACTATACGATCATGTAAGATAACGGATTAAAGATTTTCTATTTTCTTTGGCGATAACAAAAACAAAATAAATGAAAGAGAGTCAATAGCCAACCCGGGAACTAGCATAAGGAACAAAAATAAAGTAACAAAAATAGAATTAAACAATCAGATACCACCATAATCAGAAAAACTGACGTGATAGACTTTTCTGAATTTCTACTAAAACAGCAAAAAGACGAACAAGTCAAATTACAAATAAGGTTCATTACCAAGTGCAAAACAATAATTAGAATACACAGAAAAAAAGACAGACATTTTTCAACCAAAAATGAAAAAAAAAAGTTAAGGTTGTGATAAAAGCGTTTCACTTAAAATTAATTACGAACACATCAAGGAAAACTCACAAAAAAAAATACAAGGTTAGCAACTTAGATTTATAAGTATTCTAACAAACGTCATTTACAGGATAAGTCACTTCCTACAAATTTGTAAATGTGCAGAAATAATTGCACTGCAAACACTGAATAAGAATTGAAAATCAGCTGCAAATCGGGAATATGAAGTGTAAAATGAAATATCGAATTTAAAAATTACATTATATGTTGCATTATAACACTACATTTTATATTCCAAAATTAACAAAATGAATTACTCATTTTACTTCGTATTGTTATATAAAATGTTATTTTGAAACGAATTTAATTTATTTTAGCATAAAATATAATATATTCGCTTTAAACGTATAATTTATATTACTTTTTATAAAAAATAATTATAAAATTTTTATTAAAAAAAATGTTTTGAAATTATTTCTAATTTAATACATTCTTTTTCATAAAAAGTAATTATTTATCAAATTTGTATGAAAAGTAATAAATTATTAACATCAAGAACTGACGAGTTGTAATGTATACCTGAATATTTTACATATAAGCGATTATTATTGCAATAATATGATAAAAATATGTAAGAATATATACCTAATCACATTCCTATCTCAACAAATGTCAACATTAATTTAGCTTAACACACCTGTATCATTTTAGCAATTGTAATAGTACAAAATTTGAAGCCTGTCATTTTAATTGTTTGATATTTTTGGTAATACATTTATTTTTACTTGCACAAAATGTAGGATTCGCTAATTATTTTTTAATAAATTATCATTAATAAAATTGTCATTAATAAATTATCAAACTTAAATTGAATCTTCTCGTTTTTCGCTTCTAGTAATATCGTGTATAATCTGGTAACATAACTCAATTTGTATTTATAATTACAGGTCATAGCTTATTCTTATTCGATTTATTTGGAGAAAATACCATCTGTGGTTTACTGATTTGATACAACATTCGTCCGCGAGATGGTACTCGGGCTGAGATCAAATTTCATCAACAAGTTTCATAACTGAATTCAAACATTTTATGCAACTACTTACGGAGGACCATTAGTAACTAGTTGATACAAATTTGAACGATAAACGAGAATAAAATTAATATAAAATATGAATAAGATTTAAGAAATATATATTCTATCGTGCAATTGAAAAAACAAAATAAATCAACTTTAAAAAATTAAAGGTACAACTTATAACATTACCATAAGTTCTACAAAAAGGAACTAAAAACGAAGAAATAAAAGAAAAATCTATGAAACAGCTACAGTTTGATTGAAAATTCTTTGATGAAAAGTTTTTTAACAATATCAATTTATTTAACACTGAATATATTTTAAATAGAGTACAATAAAATGCGCAGAAAACTGCAAAGCTGTCTGCATTGTAAATTCTCTAAATCTATATTAAAACAACTTTTAAAATTCTTCGAAGTAAAAATAGCTTGTAGCATCGAATTTAAACAAAAATAGTTTACAATGGCATAAATATAATATATTCAAAATTCACTAGACACTGAAATTATTGCTCAATAACATGTACATAGATATAATACACATAATAAAATAGTATAAATATAATAAAAATTCTTCTTATTATTTGATACTTAAAAATAAAATAAAGAATTTGTTATTTAAAATAACACATAATAATAATTAAAATGGTACTACAAAAATGAACAAGTATATGTATAAAACTATTGCGTTGTATTTCTGTCTTACAATTGTTAATAAAAATAATTATTGACTTTCTCAAGAGCAGCTGTAGATTTTCAATAATTGAGAGCACAAGAAATCTAAAACCAAGCAATTTAATCAATTTGATAATTTTCTTTTCTAGCACAGTATAACTGACACTATTTCGGTAACCTACAAAGACCAACTTAAATGATTGAATATTATAAATACCATTTCTCCTAACAGATTAAACAATTTCTACACGGAATATTATCTCGAACATATTATATCTGGCTCTCAAAATATAATGCTAAAAAGAATCGTTACGAACATCTCGTTACATTCCTCTCGTAATTCACCGTTATAGTTAAGATGGCAAAATAAAAGGCGAAGTGCAATTAGACAATCACAGACGTGTGCAAACGAGCATTGCGAAACGAAAACCCGGCCGAGAAACAATTCCAAGGCACATAGCCTACCTCGAGATCCCAAGAAGCGCCTTGTTCAGGAAAAAACGAACGAAATGCAACTGTCGCGTGTTCCTCAAGATTTAAACAGTGCCACACGAACGCGCTGAAGAAATAGATGGGGATAAGAGTTGCGTCGAAGCAAATTGTGCAAATTCGAAGAAACGGAATGCTCGACTCGTCGGTGGGGACAGGGCTTCTTATTCAAGGTAACAAGCAAGATCGTGGTATTAATTAACTCGTTGTTAGTGGAACCAGTCGCCAGTTCCCCAATGGATCGTGATGATAGGTATCAGAAATGATCTACTGCACTACTCACATCATCGTACAACTTGTTGCATGCCAGCTTTAAATTCTCACCTGCTTATATCGTTATTCTTTCTTTCGCTTTTCTTTTGTACTATAAATTATAATTACCCGTTGTTAGATTTTATAATACAGCACTATTATAGTAGAACCACCTATGACTCGAGAGATTCTGCGTTAAAGGGATTTCGCGTCATAGGAAATCGAGAAAATTAGAAATAAATTAATAATTCTTTCTTTGGTATCGCAGAAAGTGACATGCATTCTGTTTTAGCTGAAAACAACAGAAACAAGCAGAATTTATATGTTATAGGAGACTATTATAGTCGTATACTAGATATGTAAAAACATTTTCCTTGCTTAAAACAACAAATCCCAGAACCTTTTATATAATATATAATTGCAACTACTTATTTTATATACATATACTATATACTAATATATTATATTATTATATATCAGAATATATTGTAATAGTATATTATATGTAATATAATATAATATATATATATATATATATATTATATATCGAATATATACCGGATATCCCTGAATATATAAGAAGTATTTGACATACTGATTCATCACCTAAAGGCAATGAAAAAATGTATACACATAAGCATTCACTCTATTTCATCTGTATGATTTGACATAGCAAATTTTGTATATTTTAATGTTATCTGCCACTGACTTCGCAGAAGATGTATGTATAAATGTAAAAGTTCGTAAATAAAATTGTTTCGATATTCATAGAAGAATTTCTGCTTGGAATAACGATGAAATTAATACGTTGGAGGATATTCGATTTTAAGTAAAGTAAAGCGTACAGCCTGTTGCTTACTATCAGGTGCAGTTTCCATGTAACGTCGTGGGCTCTGCTATATAGCAGTGTCGAATGAAATTACACATCATAGCTCTATGCTAAGATTTTTCTTATTACTACCGGATGGTAAAAAATAATCACAAGAATGTTGATACTAATTATAGTTAAATTTATGCTTATCGTTCATACTCTTTTTCTAATATTTTTATTTCACCTTACATTTTTCTCAATTTTGCATGATATGTCTATCCTGTTATTCTTCCTTCTTTTAATTTAAATCTCTTATCCAAATTTCCAATTAATATTTAACATTTCTCTCTGTTACTTAAACTCCTAGACATAAACGTATGTAGCTACTTTAATCTATTATATATCTTTCATATATATTATTTTTTTTATATTATATCAGTTTTATATAATCTGGGAGGAAGATATATTTTCAAGTTCTGTAAGACATTTACTTTAAAGGTTTAACGATATAACACTGCGTCTTTAATTATCATTGTCATTTATGTCATTAACGATTCTTTAATAGATTCTAAATGTGAAACTTTTTTTATCTACTTTCACTCTATTATCCATTATAACTTCTAGGAATTTGTTAAGGAAAACTTATCACTTTTCACAGAAAAATCATCGATTCACTTCGACTTTCCGTGAATCGTGCTTCTAAGATAAATTCTTTGAAACATATGCATTAAAAATGATTTAGATGCTGAAACATGAGAATAAGGATAATCATCGAAACCACAAACGGCCATGGAAAATAAGAGTATTTACACATGGAACGTACACCTGTAAATACGTTCGAATAATTGTTCCACAATCGTTAATCAGCCGAATGACTAATCTAGATTCTAGATACAAAAACTTCGAACTATTTCTTGAATATTTCAAAAATCTTCTTAGATATCAAGTGAACTGACTTTTAACATTAATAGCTATTGATATTTAATAGGTTCTAAAGCACTATAATAGATTCTAACAATAGGTGATATAGCTACATAAAATTCGTAACTGGGTTAGGTAATCTGACAATAACGACGAGAAAGATTTAGACCCGTGTTTAAAAACATTTTAAAACAGACAAAAGGTTATCTACGACGTTTCGATGATTATTAAGAAGTTTCCTTAAATCTCGGAAAAACTTAATAAAAATAATTAAAAGAGAGATTAAGACATACTGATTCATCACCTAAAGGCAATGAAAAAATGTATACACATAAGCATTCACTCTATTTCATCTGTATGATTTGACATAGCAAATTTTGTATATTTTAATGTTATCTGCCACTGACTTCGCAGAAGATGTATGTATAAATGTAAAAGTTCGTAAATAAAATTGTTTCGATATTCATAGAAGAATTTCTGCTTGGAATAACGATGAAATTAATACGTTGGAGGATATTCGATTTTAAGTAAAGTAAAGCGTACAGCCTGTTGCTTACTATCAGGTGCAGTTTCCATGTAACGTCGTGGGCTCTGCTATATAGCAGTGTCGAATGAAATTACACATCATAGCTCTATGCTAAGATTTTTCTTATTACTACCGGATGGTAAAAAATAATCACAAGAATGTTGATACTAATTATAGTTAAATTTATGCTTATCGTTCATACTCTTTTTCTAATATTTTTATTTCACCTTACATTTTTCTCAATTTTGCATGATATGTCTATCCTGTTATTCTTCCTTCTTTTAATTTAAATCTCTTATCCAAATTTCCAATTAATATTTAACATTTCTCTCTGTTACTTAAACTCCTAGACATAAACGTATGTAGCTACTTTAATCTATTATATATCTTTCATATATATTATTTTTTTTATATTATATCAGTTTTATATAATCTGGGAGGAAGATATATTTTCAAGTTCTGTAAGACATTTACTTTAAAGGTTTAACGATATAACACTGCGTCTTTAATTATCATTGTCATTTATGTCATTAACGATTCTTTAATAGATTCTAAATGTGAAACTTTTTTTATCTACTTTCACTCTATTATCCATTATAACTTCTAGGAATTTGTTAAGGAAAACTTATCACTTTTCACAGAAAAATCATCGATTCACTTCGACTTTCCGTGAATCGTGCTTCTAAGATAAATTCTTTGAAACATATGCATTAAAAATGATTTAGATGCTGAAACATGAGAATAAGGATAATCATCGAAACCACAAACGGCCATGGAAAATAAGAGTATTTACACATGGAACGTACACCTGTAAATACGTTCGAATAATTGTTCCACAATCGTTAATCAGCCGAATGACTAATCTAGATTCTAGATACAAAAACTTCGAACTATTTCTTGAATATTTCAAAAATCTTCTTAGATATCAAGTGAACTGACTTTTAACATTAATAGCTATTGATATTTAATAGGTTCTAAAGCACTATAATAGATTCTAACAATAGGTGATATAGCTACATAAAATTCGTAACTGGGTTAGGTAATCTGACAATAACGACGAGAAAGATTTAGACCCGTGTTTAAAAACATTTTAAAACAGACAAAAGGTTATCTACGACGTTTCGATGATTATTAAGAAGTTTCCTTAAATCTCGGAAAAACTTAATAAAAATAATTAAAAGAGAGATTAAAAGTATTATACGTATAATTAAGAAGTAGACCAAATTTTTTCATGAAAATTAATCTGAAACTTCATTTTACTAGGTTAGTTTCCATAAAATTGGCTTTAATGAATTAAAAATTAAAATATACGTGTTATTTTTGCACTTTCTTATACATTTATCTACAATTTTTCAAACAAACTTTGTTTTTATTTACATTTTACTCGAGATTTCTTTGCTTCTTCGTTTTATCTTCGAAATTTCACAGAAACTTATAGTGAACAACGCAAGTTTTAATATCAGAGAAAATTAACATTCTCGTGACTTTGGTAACAAATATTACATTTTATTTATTTTATTTACTTAATCTCGTTCGTACTCTTCCCTTTTTCGATACCTCTCTACTTATTTAAAAACAATTATTTTCATTTTGATAGATTTTCTTCAGCAACATACGAAGTTGCTCCTTTTCGTTTCATTATAAAAAATAATTCTATCACTTTTAATATTTAATTACGTTTGATAATATTCCTATTCCTTTTAAGATATATATTTATAATAATTTTCTACGAAAAAATAAAATCTCTCACCCTTAATAACCAAATACGTCGATGTTGGGCACCATTTGGTGCCCCGCTCTAATTCAAACAAATCATAGTAAATGAGTAAATAAGACAAATAGTTAATTACGACTTTAAATTACAAGACAATTAATCATGACAACGTGAGAGTATTTGCATCGACTACTTTTCACTTACCAAATAACGTGTCCGAAACGATTAACGAGTGAGACCGGCGATGCTGTGGCTCAGCAAGACACCGTGACACTGACCGCAGATTTCTTCGGTCCACACGACTCCCACAACGAGAACCCGCCACAGGGTCAAAAGTACCTCGAAACTTGTATCCGTCAGACCCATTACCGCGCCACTAACCGTCCACGAATTGTTGCTTTCGTTGTTACGCGAGAAAGGATCCTCAAGACAGCTGACAACTTCGAACTTGGTCCAACGATTATTCGTTTCTCAAATACAATAAGAGTTCACGTTTCTCGTTCCTCTTCCCTTTTACTTTACAAATGTGACAAGAGGAATCATTGCATTGTGCAAATGTACGATTATTGCTCTTTATGTCTGTGTTTCTGTTTCAGATCGTAACTGCATAGTTTGCAAGAGCTACCATTGCAAAAATGTACGGTCGATCCAGTTGCAGACTGACTTCGAAAGCAATTGCCCATTGGTCACAATGACAGACCATCAGAAAGATAGCGTGTAAATTCGAAAAGAGAACCTCGTCGCAAAGGTTTGAAAGAATGAATGAGGAAATTTGCCGGCTGCAGGACGTATATACGCGTTGAAGTCACGTGACACTACGAGGTCCAACCCAAAGTTGTGAACTTCGTGTCTACGCATGTGCGGAGTTCACGACGTCCGAAAAAGCCGCACGCATCGTGGTTTCGGATGAAATGCGATTGCTCGACGATAATTGTAAATTGCTTATGTGCAACAGCGTAATAGTGTAAGAAATAAGCATGCAAAATGAAAACAGACCTTATCGATTTTAAGTTATATTAATTTTCGTTCTTTTATTTTAGTTTCTTTATTGGAATATATCAATGTGCTGTACTACAAAATTATGAATTCTAGACCATAACCTCATAATAATTTTTTTCGAGTGGTGATTATGATTTCTACATTTCATAATATTTACATAAATGAATTCGTTTCATCATGATTGCATAGATTTTCAATTGTTTTAGTTTAAACAAAGTTTAATTGCATGAACTGTTTTTACATTGATAAATACATACTAGTAAAAATCAAAAAATATATTTGTGGACGTTACATACTTTGCCCTAATAATAAATTAATGTTAATCAAATTTATACAGCCACCTCAACATGTTGTATATAACGTGGATCTACAGAAAAATGATTTTATTATTATCTATGCAGAAAGTATATAACATAATCTATAACATTCTTTTCCTATAGATGTGCCAAACCTTGCATTTAGTTGTTTATTTTAGTTATAATCAAATACTGAAACATGTATGAAAAATAAGATAATAACTCTCCCTCCTTTTCCTTCTTTATTTCCAAATATTATTTTTAATTTCGTAACGGTGTTAATGTATTTTAGAACTTCGTACTATTGAGAACTTACGTACGTACTACTAGAATTTCGTAATATTGTAACTGCATAAACATATTTTAGATATAAAGATTAATCAAATCTTGGAAGTACCAATACATTTGTGTCTACATATATGTATATCCTCTAGCGTATTAAATTTGTCAGTAAATTAATGAATTAATGCTACTCTACAAACGAGGATAGATACTTGATAATAAATTCAAAAATCAATGCCATTTAATTAATTTTTGTAGTAAATGCAGAGCAGACAATTAACATGTACAACTATTATCTTATCCAAAAAATTGAAATTAAAATGTTATTTGTATATATATATATTATGATATGTATATGTATTATTTTATTTTAATTAATAGAAATAAGTTTTGAATTTCTGTCATTCCTTCCCTTGGTTATTGATATATTATCGAGCGAATATGTGAAGAAGAAACTTGTAGCGACATCTATTAGTACAACTCCGTACTACACAGATTTTATTTTTTTGAGAATACGCCTTGATTTTTCAATCATTTATCGATTTCGACCAAATTTAATTTGTCCAATTTATATTTATTTTCTAACCCTTAATTTAAATTACATTAAATAAAAATAATATAAAATTTTATTTAATGAAAATTGTAATTATTTAATCAATTCTTGTTAAAATTATTATTTTCTACAACTAAACCTATCAAACTTAGTAATATATATAATTAAATATCAAGGAATAAATTCATTATTTTAAGTACAATACAACTATCATTTTGAAAAAACCTATATCTTACAATATATCTAGCATGTTACAACATATTATGTCATACTCTAGAATATGATAAAATTTCATTGAAAAATAACGCAATTTAATTTATCGTATCAGTACCGTAATACGTGTAAGTTTTTGAATATCAAAAATCAAATAAATTGTATTATTTACTATTATCGTATTAAAATTAAAATATATTTTATACTCGACATATTTATATTAATTTTTACTCGTATGTATAAAGATATAGAAGAATTAGAATTCATGCTAATAATATTAGCTTATCATTTAAACGTTTGCAAATTACTAGAGTAGTCGATATGTGTCACGTATTACTTCCGCTTGCGCAAGTCATTAGTTTCGTCGCCATCATAGCGACGAGATCGCGACCGTTTTTGGCCGCAGAGCCAGGAATTGCAATAATCGTCGATTACGACGAAAAACCAAAGCAGAGCTTTTGCTCTGTTATACCTGTGTTTGTGGTCATCCTAGTACCGTTACATCGGCCGTGGATTTTCGGCATTTCGAGGATTTTTTCTTCACCTTTGACAATAACGAAACATGGCTTATTGAAGAAGATGAAGGGCTTGCAGAAATATATTGTTTCTCCATACGGAGGAGACCGTAGCCGCAACCACTCTGGAATTCAGCACGAACACATTCGTGCTAGAAATGGAAAAAAATACGAAATTTCCGCAATCCTCTACAAAGGGGGCTCCTGCTGATAGTAAAAAGACTCAAGGTGCGTCGTACAAATGTCGATTACTTCAATAACGACGTCATCATTTCGCCGACGTCTTACATGCGTATCTTGTACAAAGAAAGAATGATATTTATTCCTCATAATCTATGGTTTCTTGAAGATTTTAATCTTTTGGTTTTCACTCTCCTTGTTTATAACTCATAATATTTTCATAATCTTTTAATTATATAATTCATTAAATCCATCGAGACACTTAAATATTACCAACTCGTATAATAACGTGTAGAATACTTCAACTTAAATATTTTTAAATATTTTAGAATATTTGTTTAAAAATATCGAGTTTATAGTTTATTTCTTAGTTCAAAACTAATTTAATCTCTTTTGCAGAAAAAAGAGAAAGAAAATTGCCTTATCAAAGATATCTTTGATATCATAATGACAATAATAATTTTCACTGATTTAGATAGTAAAATACCTTGGGTTTTACTCTTTAAAACATTCGTAAAATTTTTATTTCTTATTACGACATTTATAGTTTTGTGATTCTAATTTAAAGCTATTCCTAATTTTATGCATATTATGCACAGATGCACCTTTTGAAAATTGTTATAATAAATTGAAGAAAAATAAATAACCTTTAGATTCATATATAATATCACAATTATGTTTCAATTTATATTATATTTTTATACTAAAATATATATGTTTTATTAATCTTAATAATATACATTAAACATTAATATATATTAAGATTAATAATATACCAAATATATTATAAAAATAGCTTTTAATAATACAATAAAGGTAACAAAATAAGGTCTAAGAATATATACTTTTTCTGCATAAAATTCTCTTTTTATTTAATAAATAATTTTAAAGTAATATATTTTTACAAAAATATATAGTCCCTTATTGTAAATGCTATAAACATTTTGAAGACATATTAAACCAAAGATACTAATTTCAAGAAATAAATGTGTATTGTAATTATAAATATTTATTTTAAACGTTCAAAATATTTTACTAAAAATTAAATATTTTGAATTATCTATACATCTTAATCTTCTTTTCTCTTTCTTTTCTGTTAAAGTGGTTGTTGAGAAATGAAGGTATCTTAATTTATTTAAATGGAACATTATATAATTTTTATGACATATGAAAGTGTCCACCAAAACGAATACATGTAGTCTACAATGACTTTGAAAATCATACAAGATTAAAAGTAAAAGAGATATTTTGAAATTGTCATATTATTATGTTTATAAGAATTTCTTGTTTGTATAATTACAGGTGATATTCAATATGACTTATATAAATTATCAATACTTGATTTATTTTACTTTGTAAAGTAGTTATATTGCTTAGTCATATCAAGAAGAAATTTTCATGTGGCATAGAACAATGTGCAACATTTCATTTAAAAAATTGATTACTTGCACTTCCAACAAATATTTTAAATAAAAAAAAACTGATATATAACATATCTTGTTGCTTGTAGAAAACTTCGAAACTTTATCCTTTTCATTTTCTTTTAATAATTATTATTTGCGAGAAAAACATTAACTAGTAATAATATGGCTGTCCGGTGTAATGTGTTATATAGATAAATCTTAACAGAATTAGAAAAAATGATAAGTAGTCAGATTATTTTAAAACAACTAACTATATCTAACAATATCCTAAATTTAATTATTGATTAGACATTAATAACAGTTACTTCTCATAGTATATAACAAATTTATGAAATATTTTAAAATTAACTTTTGTTATATACGAATTTCTTCATGTTATGATCACTTCTGTAACTTTTTATGTGTTATAAATATGCTATATATTTATTATATAAAATTAATTTTTTCCTTCTTTTTATATACATTTTATATTCATATTTATTTATAAATTCGTCCTATACATTGTTTGAAAGTTGTTTACTGTCTATTGATTACTGACAATTTTTTAAATTATAAATTATTATTTCTGCAGATGTTACAAACAAACTTTTTCCAAGAAATTCGCGCCGTCGCGAACCAGCAGGTGCTAGCAGTTCTTCGAAATTTGAACAATCAAAGAAGTGCAATGTACAAAAAACAAAAAGTTTTGATAAGAGACCAAGACCTAAAGGACAATATCATGGCAGTGCAAAGGAGAATACCAAGGTTGATTTTTATATTTAATTATGCTGGTTTATGTAATTTATAACCTAACTTAATTCTGAATTAAATATTTTAATTTTTAGGTAGTACATACAGAATTTGCTGAGCCTGGCTCAATAGTGGTCCAAGGAAGTAAAAAGCAGAATTTGAATCATCTGCTAAATTTTCATTATGAGCCACGTGATATGCAAAGTGGTTCAAGTGCATGGAGTCATGGAAAATCAGTGAAAGGTTTCTCTCGAAACAGTAATAGGTGGCTTCCACCAATACAACGGCATAAGTACAACAAAGAGCAGTTTTTACAAGCCAGGTATGATATTTTATATCAATATTGATAATATAAAATTGATGACTTTAATAGTATTAACGTACTTAAATTTTATTATTATATTATTTTTCAGCTGTCAATTTGTTGTAAATGACAGTGGAAATTATACGTTGTATCTAAGTGATCCAGATGTACTAGTTGATTGGAAATTGGTAGAACAAGTTGTAAGTTACAAATATCTTTAATAAAATTTGTTTAATTCTATTTGTTTTATATAATAATAATAATTATAAAATTTTATTGTTTAGAAACTCCATAGTTCTGAAAGCTTATCATGCCCAATATGTTTATGTTCACCAGTTGCTGGAAAAATGACACGTTGTGGTCATGTTTATTGTTGGCCTTGTATTCTTCATTATTTATCACTTTCTGATAAATCTTGGCGTAAATGTCCTATTTGTTATGAATCTATCCAAAAATCTGATTTAAAAAGGTAATTTATTTGAATATAACTAATATATTTTAATGAAATTTAAATAAAAAATTAAAAATATTCTTCTCCATTTCAGTGTTAGTGAAGTCACACAAAGTACATTAAATTTAGGAGATATTGTCACTTTACGTTTGATGCGTCGTGAAAAGGGATCGTTGCTCGCAGTGCCTGTTGGATCCATACTTCAAACTCCAACAAACTTCTTCCCAGTTTCAGAAACTATTAGCACTCAAGTCTACTCAAAACTTCTCATTGCAAATAGAGATGATGTAAGTTCCTTAAACTTTTAAAAATTAAAATGTAAAGATATCAAATAATTAATACTAATTGTGACTTGTATTACAAATTATATATCAGGTCGTGAATATTATTGAATGTGAACGGATTCAATTGAAATTCGAGCTATCAGATAATCCTGATTCTCCAGAAAATTGTTATATTGAACAAGCACTTGATGAACTCTCAAAAAGAGAAGAGGAATTACCACAAAAGGTAAAATAAATTTAAGTAAACTTATAAAATTTTTAATTTAAAACATTATAGATTAAAGTTTTTGTGAGTAGAATTTTCTTTTCCTTTTTTTTTCATAAAAACAAATTTTTTCCTAGATGAAATCAGGAGTTATTCCTATGAATGAAACTACAGCGCAAACGGGAAATAACAACATTGAGAAACATTTATCTCAATCTGGATCTCAAGAGTGTGAAGAAGCAAGTATTTCAACAAAAGGGCACGTAAAAAATCTGGATGAAGAAGCAAAGTCTATAGAAAATTCTCCTAATAGTGCTCAATTAACTTCGAACACTCAAAAATTCTTTTACTTTTACCAAGGTTTTTAATTAATATTTTTCATCCTTTTATATATATATTTTAACATGTAATTTACCAAAAGTTTAAATTTAATATACCTATAAAAAATACTAATTTTCAGCGGAAGATGGACAACATTTATATTTACATGCAATGAATGTAAAAATGTTAGAAATGCAATACGGTAGTCTTGAAAATTCTCCTCATACCATAATGGGAAAACTTTTAGAAAAAGAAACTGGAAGTCTTACGGAAAATCTAAGACGTAGATTAAGATATTTATGTCATTTGCCATTGGCTTGCCAATTTGAAGTAGCTGAAATTGAATTAAAGCCGCCAATTGTATCAAACGAGGTTTTATCTTCATTTCAAGGTACATTTATCTCTAGAAAAAATACAAGTATATCTTCTTAAATTCTACCGACATTTAAATTCATACTGTAATTAATTTTATAGCCCAATTAACATTGAGGCACAAGTGTAGACAACAACGTGAACGCGAGGAAAGGAAAAGAGAAAGAAAGATTACTGAGGAAGAAAACAAACGAATGGGAAAATATCCAACACCTATTGTACACATTGACTCACAACAACATTTTCCTCAATGGCAACCAGAATTGTTATTTTCAGAGTATGTATACTTTTCGTTATCAATACATTCGTTATTGATCTATTAGCATTTAATAATTGCTCTTTTACATCAAATTGTTAAATAAACACAAATTTTGTATTATTATCATAAAGAAAAATTCTTTATTTTATAATATATTTCACTTTTATCACTAAATATAAAAAGTTTTAAAGGTTTCTTTAAAATATCCAAATAATCGATACATCAATCATTAAAAATTTATTATTAAACTTACATCATATTTTAACAATTTCTTGAATTATGTCTTAGCAAATTTTTAATTTCATATATTCGACGCTTTTTAATATTAAACATTATATAACACTAAATATTTGCCATTTAAAGATTATAAGAGAATATTCGTTAGTGACAAATGTCAATATATATCATCAAATTGAAAGTATAAGTAAGTCCAAAATATATAGAATAATTTTAAGAAATATATGTTTACAGAGAAAGCGTTCCATCACCACCAGAATCGACGACGGCTTCAAGTGTCGCTAGTAGTCCATCCTTAAGCACATTTGACGAGATTGTTACATCTAAACAAACTGACAACGTCACTCACGAACCGGGGCCATCGTTTGCTGAAATGTTGCGAAATACCGGCACACGTATGAAGTCACAATCAATATGGCCATCAATTAACTCTACTCATGGGAAACTAAATACTAGTATAACCGTTCAATCATCTTCAAGAAACACTGAAGAAGAGGAAGACTATATCCCAGTACCATCACACAGTCAGAGTTTTGGCGATGCCTTAGCAGCTGCTTTAGAGCAAACAAAATTAGGTAAGCTTACTACAGTGCAATTACAAATTTTCATGTAAGTAAAAATCACTCAATTTTATAAAATTTTCAAACATTTTAAAATGAAAAGTTTCTAATATTTTGAATATTATTTCAATGTTTAAACGAAATCACAATAATGAAGTGTCTAATCAAATCATTTTTATCCAATTTAATTTACAAAGAAATACACATATGTGTGTCTAAATATTTTCTTAAATGTCATTCTAATATTTAATCAGTAACATCATTTGAAGATTAATTCATCTCATCACCATATATTTTAATTGTGAAGAAACATCAAATGTAGTTCAACGTTTAAGAAACTTGATGTTTATTGTTACTAATAAAAACATAATATATTAAAATATTTGTAAAAGCTTTATCTTATTTTATACTAAAAATTATTATGATTATCTTCTTATGTTATTTTTGTAATATAAAAGGATAAAAAAAAACAAGAACAAAGGATATTATAATACTGCAAAAGAAATGTTCTTCGTAATAAAAATATCTTAATGTAATAATTAAGAATATATTATTCATTTTATATTGTTTTAGTAATACATGTAGCTTATTTTGGTAGAAAAATATTTTGCAAAAATCATTTGAAAATATGTGACATGAAAATTGGAGCGTTGTGTTTATTTTATTTGTGAGATTATATTATTACTAATGAATTATAGAAATTGTTGTGTAATGCATATCTGTGATGATTGATAGAATTAATATTCTATTTATAACTTCAATTTTTGTTTTTTTTTTTCTAGAAACAAAGAAAAATGGAAGTGGAAAGAAGAAGAAAAAGAAAGGAAAATCAACTGTATTGTTTGCAACTACTATGGCACATCAATCTTAATTTCTTTCATAATAACGCTTGCACTCTATGTTGTTATTTTCAAATTTCATAATTCACTTATTTTATTATCAGGTGTTATATTTCAGGTTATTTCGGGTATACGTTAGAAAATTTGTAAAATCCTAGTACAAATCATAATATATATTGATGATGTATTGCTATTTATTAAATTTTCATCATTATACTATTGATCATTGAACAATTGTTTTTGTAGCATTTGAGTCTGTTGTGCTTGCAAATAAAACTTAATTTTATGAAGAATAATCTAAATTTAATTTTATTGCAATAACTGTGATGACCTTGTGCCTCTAAATTGTAAAAAAAAATTTTTACTATAGAACGAGAAGAATGTACTATGCTTGAATGATTTATTTCTTTGCATTGTTAATTCCTTCAATAGTACCGATGTCTAATCACCTAACGGCTGATACTCGCAATGCACTAATCGTGATTATAATCAACCAGCATCTAACATTCACGATATGCTAACGTAATTTTGATTAATCGTTAAAATTTCTCATTGATTTATAACGATGATAGAACATAGTACATCCGCGCTAGGATTATCTCGTACCGTAGCAATGCATTTGCAAATGAGACCATCGTATTTAAAAGAGTCGTCTCTTCTGTTATTCGAAATAAAAATCATAACTTTTAAAATATCCTGCAAATATAACTTAAAACAATCTTTTTGGTTTATTTTTTAATATGTATTTTTATGTCTTATTTTATTTCAATAGTTTCTTTCAAAACAAAGAAATTGTAAACAAAAATTAACGAGTGTAACGAGTATACTCGTCATGCGTAAAAAGTAGTGACCATTGGCTATTTAAATTGTAATTTTTGTGAAAAATAAAATATGTTCTCAAATTTCAAGATGTTTAGAATAATTTGAGATGAACTCATGCGTCCTCGTATGCACCGGCTGAAATAGCTTATCAGTTTGCATAACGAATTTATTTATGTGTGATGATAACGTTTTTTAGATGTTAGCGTAAAAGGGGCAAAAGCAGAAGTCGGAAAGTTGATTTATGATAGGATTCCTTTAGGGATGGTCCGCCACGGGACAAATGCGTGACGCTGACCAAGCTTCTGAGCCCATTAACGATTGCTGACCCGAAGTTACCTAGCTATTTTTTGACGGTCACTAAAATTCATAGATATCCATAAAGGCTAACCAATAAGAGAATAGATGTTAATCAAATAAGTAAATATTAGTAATAAAATTGTCAATTTTATAAAATAAACTCATCTTTTTGATTCAATATTTTAATAGCGACACTTATTCTGTGATTGACAAATATACTCGTCATCGCTCGATTTTTGCGACACATATAAGTGCGCGCTTTCAAAAGGGACGCCACAGCTAACTGGTTAAACTTTATTTTAATGTACATAGTATATATCAAAACACATAAAACAAATTATTAACCCATCACTAAAAAAAGATGGTTCACATAATTTCGTATAAATAGAAAAATGGTCTGTAGAATAATAAAAATAACTAAAAATAATAAATGATTAAAACTAAAGTAACTACTAAAATAGATCAATATTATTTTATGTCAAAATGTGAAATCATTAAAAAAAATATAAAATATTTGTAAATTTTACATATAAAAAATTTTGTACTTTGTTTTGTTTGTTGTACATTTTACAAAATATATACAATAACTATATACATATTTTCAACAACATTATAATACAATTAAGAAATTTTACGCTTTATTCTATTACAAATGTTGTATTAAAATACGTATATAATACTACAAATATTTATTAGAATAAAGAATAATTTAGAATTTATTATGTAAAATATATCCTAACTAAAATAAAATATATCAAATATTGAAATAGAATGGCAATTAAAATTTAATTTTGTTATTCAATACAATGAATTAAAATATCGCAATAAGTTGCAGTGTTGAATAAAATTCAAATTAAATTTAAAATATGACTTATCTGATCATAACAAATCATTGCTGACCGTTTATAAGTCTTATTTAATTAAAGGTAATAAATTAAAAACAATTGTATAATTTTCGGGGGTTGTTTTATATTTGCATAGTTTTTGGAACATAGAAAATCAACAACTGATCTTTTATCCATATTACTGACATGTAAATACAATAATCAACGTGCGTAAAATTATTGTTCACGCATTGTAATCAGTAAAAAATAATTAATAGAATAAATCATTTGTCTAGTTTTACAGAGGAACGAAATAAATAAATCTAAAGTGACTTTTACAATGATATAAGAAAGAACTAAATCCTAGATAAATTATACTGAGGAACGAAAGATCGCAGCTGTGTAATTCTATGTTCTTCAGGTTGTTGTTATCCTCTGCATAGGAATAAATTATAGAGAGTGTAGTGTGGCAGGAGAGTAACAATTTAGTCGACTTCTTCGATAGTAGGGCCAGATGCACCACCACCACAAGGAGGAGCACTAGCACCAGCAGCTCCTGGAAAACCACCAGGCATTCCATCAGGCATTCCACCACGCAATCCTCCAGGCATATCCCCACCAGATCCCTGATATAATTTCATGATGATGGGGTTGCATATATCCTCCAATTCTTTCTGTTTATGTTCATATTCTTCTTTATCAGCCAGCTGATTGGTGTCAAGCCATTTAACGATATCATTGCATTTGTCCAATACAATTTGTTTGTCACTGGCACTGATTTTCTCCTTGAGTTTCTCATCTTCCACTGTGCTCTTCATGTTGAAGCAATAAGACTCAAGACCATTCTTTGCAGAGATGGTTTCCTTCTGTTTCTCATCTTCATTACGATATTCTTCAGCTTCATTAACCATTCTTTCAATATCTTCTTTGCTGAGACGACCTTTGTCATTTGTAATGGTGATTTTGTTCTCTTTGCCAGTAGATTTATCCACTGCAGAGACATTCAAGATACCATTGGCATCAATGTCAAAGGTGACTTCAATTTGAGGAACTCCTCGAGGGGCTGGCGGAATACCACTGAGTTCAAATTTACCTAACAAGTTGTTATCCTTTGTCAGTGCACGTTCTCCTTCATAAACTTGAATCAGTACTCCTGGTTGGTTATCAGCATAGGTAGTGAAGGTTTGAGTTTGCTTTGTTGGAATTGTAGTATTCCTCTTAATAAGAGCAGTCATAATACCACCAGCAGTTTCAATACCAAGAGATAGAGGTGTTACATCAAGAAGCAGTAGATCTTGTACTTCTTCAGACTTGTCACCATGAAGAATAGCTGCTTGCACAGCCGCTCCATAAGCCACAGCTTCGTCAGGATTGATAGACTTATTCAGTTCTTTTCCATTAAAGAAATCTTGTAATAATTTCTGGATTTTAGGAATACGTGTGGATCCACCAACTAGGACGATATCATGAATCTGAGCTTTATCCATTTTAGCATCGCGTATTGATTTTTCTACTGGCTCGAGTGTTCCTCTGAAAAGATCAGCACAAAGCTCTTCAAATCGAGCTCTGGTGATTGAAGTATAGAAATCAATTCCCTCATAGAGTGAATCAATTTCAATGCTAGCTTGGGTAGACGAAGACAAGGTACGTTTTGCACGTTCGCAAGCTGTTCTTAAACGACGAAGGGCACGCTTATTTATAGTCAAATCTTTCTTGTATTTGCGTTTGAATTCCTGGACAAAGTGATTGACCATACGGTTATCGAAGTCTTCGCCACCAAGATGAGTATCTCCTGCTGTTGATTTGACTTCGAAAATGCCATCTTCAATGGTCAAAATTGAAACATCAAAGGTGCCACCACCGAGGTCAAAGATTAGGACGTTGCGCTCGCCGGTAGCTTTTTTATCCAAACCATAAGCAATGGCAGCAGCGGTGGGCTCGTTGATAATACGTAAAACGTTCAAACCCGAGATGGTACCAGCGTCCTTGGTTGCCTGACGCTGCGAGTCGTTGAAGTAAGCAGGAACAGTGATCACGGCATTCGTGACGGTCTTTCCGAGGTATGCCTCAGCAGTTTCCTTCATTTTTACCAGAACCATTGAACTCACTTCTTCAGGGAAGAAAGTCTTCGTCTCTCCTTTGTAATATACTTGAATTTTTGGCTTGCAGCCATCATTTACAACTGTGAATGGCCAATGTTTCATATCAGCTTGAACAGTGGGATCTTCGAAACGACGTCCAATAAGGCGCTTGGCATCTGAAAACGAAAATATACAATTCGATAAAATTTGAAAATAAATACTTTATTAATTATGTTTTTAACTTAAAATTGAAATATTCAATGTATTTTTTACTCATTCTTGAATATAAAATTTAATTTATACCTGTATTTATTAGAAATTAAGTAAAGAGATATTAATTTCAATTTTATTTGATATTTTCATCTTTTTGAAATTCTGGAAATACTTTCAACGATAAAATCTTTATATGCTACAAATATTTAAAAATGTGTTATAATAATGAAACTGACACCAAAATTTTATATTTTTAATATTTAGTTAAACAGAGAAAATATTTCTTTTATACGATAACGCGAAAAAGTAATGAAATGGCGTCCTCTAGCCGTTATAAGCCTAACTTATACATCTGCGCATGCGTATTACCGTACATCTAGTAGATGCATTGATCTCATCGCCTACCATGTTCAAAAATTCTCCACGCCCATTTATAAAATCCCCAGTAATATTATTTTAAGTTAATCATTATTTAAAGCCATTATTTATCATTTTATAACAGTTTGTATTATTCTATTACAGCAATAGTTCAACTTACGACATAAAATTTTACTGAAGATTTATAAAATTTCAGTTAATAGATATCGTTGAAAAATAATGTTAAATAATTCAAGAATTATCAACCAAGCATAATTTTAAATAATATTTCAATTTAAGAATAATTAGTACTTATTGTTGCAATTTTCGTAAAATTATTAAATTAAAACGACCGATCAATCTTATCTGATTTAGAGATTATTGATAATTTACAATAATATTTAATTATTACACTGTACAGTATATTAATAGTTAATTCAAGATTTTAGAATGAATTTCATCGACAATTTTATTTTAATACTTTTATACGCGATCGAATATATCTATTTTAAACCAGTATCTAGAAAAATATAAAAGATAAAAAATATTATAAAAACGCGAATATTAAGAACAATTTAAATTTCACTAATAGAGCTCAGAGTAATTCGCAAAATAAAATTTATAAATTATCAAAAGCAAAAGATGTATAATTTTACTTACAAGAAATAAAATAATTGCTCATCATAAGATATTTTGTAAGTAAGTATATTCACCGAAGATGGTATTATTTGGGTTCATGGCAACTTGGTTTTTGGCAGCATCACCGATTAACCGTTCGGTTTCCGTGAATGCAACGTAGCTAGGTGTTGTACGATTTCCTTGATCATTAGCGATGATTTCCACTTTCCCATGTTGGAATACACCGACGCAAGAATAAGTAGTGCCAAGATCAATACCAACTGCAGGTGCTTTGGCCATCTTTGCTTTTCTCTATAAAAATGCAAATAAAAATTGAAATTATTGAAAAAAATATCCAAATTATTTTGGGCATAAATAATGAATGATGAACATGTCGAATATTGCAAAACCAAATGGAAACAATGGATACACACCTTTCTTTATTCGCGTGTAAAAGTTCGTCTCGTAGGACAGTAAAGAAGTTCTTCACTTGACGATTCGCAACGTGAGTGAAGAGCCCGCATTCGCGGCTCCGTATATATTACTTTTGCAGAGGACGCTTCTGGAATGTTCTTCTTAGTCAAGTACCTTCTACCAACCAATCAGAAGCTAGTTTCCGTTGAACTCGGATGATTACTGGATGCGCGCCACAAACTACGTGTATCAATGATAGAATTTTATATGGTTAATGATCGATCCGAAAGTATTTTATATGTAGAAAACATTAAAGAAACCTAATCTTTACATTTTTATAAAAATTATATTAAATTTTTAAAGCTATTTCTTAAATGTTCAACAAGTAATTGAAATAATTTTTTAAAATAATTTCCGGTTGGAACGACAGATGATACGGAAGTAACGTACAAGTTAGAAAAAAATCTAGTAACTAGTTCCAGAAGGCGTGCAGCAATACACATACACATGAAATTTACATGCAAATATGAATAGGTATAGTTGTGTTCAAGGCCTTTTAACTTCTTTGACATCTATAACCTTTATAATTTACTTGTTCATATTTTTTGACTGTGTAATACTTATTGTAGAAAAAATTGTTATTTTAGTATATGCAAAATTACTAAGAGTAGCATATTTTCTTCTTTTAATAATATATATAATAACAAAAACGTATGGAATAATGACACTTGATGTAAAAGCAATATTAATGAATTAGTTGAATCATGATGATATATCATTATAGGCATGGTAATGAAATTGTCACTGAAATAGTAAGAATTTATTTGAACCACAGGAAATACGAAATACATAAGTTCAAATATCTTGAAATGCATTAAATAAATAAATTAAATTATATTTGATTTCATTGTTAAATAATAATTAATCTAATACAGAATGCACAAATAGATAGAATTTATTCATGTACAAAATTTTTTATTTTTTTCATTATTATACATGTATATCTGTTTGCTACTAAATCAAAATGCTAGAAATATCATAAAAGCCAAAATGAGAAATCAAACTACAAAATTTCAATCAGAAAAAAATTTTTCGATTTCCATTTATATATGTATTTTGGAAATTGTGTTCTAAGTATGTATAACGTACATATATATACACATGTGCATCTCACGCCGTGTGACGCATGAAACGTGTATGTATACAAACGCCACGTTCTTCAAATAACCGTGAAAATATCGTGAGGTTAATTACAGTTAGAACTCGTGCATAAAGAACAAAAAAAAACATAATAGGTACTAAAAAATTTATTTACACTGACGTATTGAATATTTTTGTACAAAAGTTATTCATATTTTGACAAAACATTTAATTTTGTTAAAAAGATTGTTAATATATTAAATTTATTTTTCATGATAATAGGAAGATTAAATTATATTCGTATTATTCATAATATACAATCTTTTATAGTAAATATTTTTTTCTAGTAATCCATAAAAATCATTTAGTCAAGAATAATAATGAAGCAAAGAAATATTTTATAGTAATACATACATATTTCTCATATAAACGTTTGGATTTTATATAATAGATTTTATTTAATTTGATAATAATATGAAAATATATTATAATATATATAAAATTATACAATATCGATGTAAAATTTACTTGTCGGTATCAATTATGTATGTTAAAACGTATTTTTACCTTTAACTGCAGTATTTATTCAATAGAAATGGTAATTTTCTTTCTTTTATGTGTTCAGATATCGTGTAAATTCGTTGAATTTTGTTAAAATTTTTGTTGGAAATGAGTATAGTCTATGCGACAAATGTACAGTGCATGCAATCGATGAATATAGGCATTGCGGTAGATTCGCGAGCTTCATAGAAGCTTCCAGTGTATTCTCGTATAGTTATGCCACATCCGTTCAATACTCTGCTGCTTCGTGCGTGTCGAGACATTCGCACGTATTTTATTACTTATTAAAGTTAGTTTTACAAAACTAAATTAGTTTTCCTTCTTACTATATACTTTATATCGTAAACGTATACATTTGTACGTCTGTCAAGTGTTTATGTGATCAGTGTCAATTTTGTCAAAAATATAACGTTTCTAACCAATCAAAACCTTCACTCATTTTGTTATGTAATTTTATTTTAAGACTTTATTCATTTTTAAGAAATGATTGTTAAATATAATAAATAAATGTAGTTTCAATATACGCAATTAATAATAATAAAGAATCTGATAATTTTCATAAATAGTATTAAATTGTAAGATAATAACATTAATATTTATTTTTCCTGGCAAATTCATGATACATGTTTCATAATTTTATAATAATTTGTGGAAAAATTTACGTATTTCAATATTCTAATTCTGCATTTATCCATATTCAACAGAGTAAAAATAAAAATTGAAACAATAATCAATCTAATAGTTTTGTGATTTAGGTTATCATGTACATATATACATGTTTTTATTAATATCATCGTATTTCATCGGAAAAGCAAGATCAGTGAAATTTACATGTATAAGAAAATACGGTAAATGGTAAAAATTTGTTTAAATGAAGTTTTTTATCATTTATTTGTATAATTAAATTAATTTTGAAAAAATTAGTGTCATTTTACATCTTTTAAGCAATTTTTATTTCAGTAGCTTTATTACAGTATAAATAACAAATTGATAATATATAAGAACATCAAAAAAGAAAATATTTAATTTTAGTAATACAATTATAAGTAAATAATTTCATCTTCCGAGTAAGAACAGCAACAACAACAACAACAACAACTACACGATAATAATAATAATAAAATATTTTAATAGATAATAATATAGGTGCCATACTACTTTATCTCATAAATTCAGCTTGCGTTAATCATCGTTATCAAACTTCCGTCGCAAGTTGCTTGATTAAACAGTAATATAATATTTGCGATAATCATCGTTATCAAATTTCCGTCGCAAATTGCTTGATTAAACAGTAATATAATTGTATTTTTCTTTATCTTTTGTTTTTTTGTAAAAACAAGGTAGAAATTTATTAAAACAGAGAGACAAAGATATAAATATTATATTCTGGAATTATATATGATTTTGGAAACGTATTTTTTATGCGCTTCACGTAAAACGTTGTAATAAACACTTGTATATATTTAAATTTATGTCCATAGTCGCTACTTAAATAGTAAAATATTAGTAATTAAATTAACAATTTAAGTTAGCAATTTAATTTTACCTAAAATTGTTTATAATTTTTTATTGTTGTTTACAATCTTTAACTTTAATTTATTATTTATTTAGTATTTATTATTTTCGGTATTTTCTTATGTACATATTTTCTTTTCCACATTATGTTAGTTTTTAATTTAATAATAATTCAAAATATTTCATAAGCATCTGACAATTCATACACATTTCTTTATCATTTCCACAATAAACATTTAAAAATTTGAAAATCATTTTTTCGTTTGTATTCCTTATATATTCTAGTTTAATAGATAAATGTATAGAAAAATAGAAAATTTTCGTATTTTTATTGAGTAATAAACAAATAGGTATCTTTCAGAATTAAACATGGATAAATATTTTCTATCAATGTTACACCGATTTCTTTTTAGTCTGATTCAAAAAATATCACACAGAAAGAATAAAGATTTTTTGCATATTTTATTAGAAATTTTAAGTTTACATATTTTATCATACGTTTTATATTATACAAATATTAACACATGATGAACCATCATAAAATTTAAAACATTATATTGTTCGTAGTAGTGAAATCTCACGATTAGCATTTTTAGAAGAGTCACTATTATTTTAGTTATTGTAAGGCTTCCATGACTGAAAGAAAGAGATACGTTACTGGCAGGTGAGCAATGTTAACGGTCTTCTGAACATTGTCAAGGTGTACTTTCATGTGTGTTTGTGTGAATATACAAGTATGTTTCATTCGTGGGTATTCGTTTATCGATAAGAGACTTCTTAAATTTTATCGTTACTTGAAAATATTTTATCATAAATTACTATTCTAAAAATTTTACTAGTAATAGATGAATTATATATTTTATCATAATAAATAAAAATGCTTAAAAAAGAAATTATTATCCAAAAAACGTTACAATACAGTCAATACTTTACTAAGTGATACTTAACTAATTGTTAAAATTATCAATATAATTGTAAAAGTATTCATATTTTGTATATTTTGTTGTATATATAGATTAGCAACTAAAAAAACTATAATAAATAAATTATGATTAAATCTAATATGAATTCTACTATTAATAATTATAGTTAGATATTAATTAATTTAAAATTATTTTGTAAGTAAAATGCGTGAAAAAAGAAATATATATTTCCTTATTTTTCAAAATCAGTTATTTAAAACAAATTACGTTAAATAAATATAGTAATATTATAAAGATGAATTGATTTCTCAGAAAAACGATTTATATGACTTTTTCGAATTGAACGAATATGCTACGAGATATAAAAATATAAAACAATATTTGGGTATTATGTTTCGAATTTTTCTTTCAGTCTCTAATAATTTGTATAATATAAAATCAATTATCATACAAGCTATTTAAGAAGTTATGATATTTTTTTGTAATAAATAAGTCATTTTCACTTAAATAAATTGAAAAATTTAATTCATATGTATTTTATTAAAAGTAAATTTTTATTGGAATTTTGTAATATATTCTGCACTAAAGGCGGTTTTATATGTGGATCTAACCTAATGAATTCACTTGCCACGTAATAGTAACATGCCTGTATCAATGTATAGTTAATAGCTCGTAATTCGTGACTTAAGAGTATTTTGTTGACAAAATAGATAGGGTGTAATATTTAGGTTTTATTTAATACAAAATTTTATTTAATCGAATGACAGAAACTTTTTTATACGTAACATCGACATGTTATCTTTAAGGGTTTCTCTATTTCAAGTGTAACCTTGCTTGCCGGTTACAAAAAATTACAATAAGTTATGATTAAATTGTCACATCGAAATAATTGAGTATTATTATATAATAACAACCATGACTGCCGGATGGGAAGTCTATTTTTTGACAATATTAACGTTATTATTTACCTTCTGTGTACAAAGTCTGCAAAGTTTAGAAGTAATATATGCAATAAATGCTGGTGGTGAAGCACACACTGACAGTTATGGAATTCGTTATGCTAGAGATCCTTTATTGAATAAAGTTGGAACTGCATCTGATTATGGCAAGCAGTTAATTATTGGACGAGTAAATGCCATTGATCAGATCTTATATCAAACTGAACGCTATCATCATAGTACATTTGGATATGATATCCCTATCAGCGAAGATGGAGACTATGTTATGATACTGAAGTTCTGTGAAGTTTATTTCAATTCTCCTAATATGAAGGTAATGTTTGGTAATCTTAATTTTGTAATTATGATAAAATATCAAGTATTTTTTTTTATTATTAAATATGATTTTAATTAATTATTATATTTTAAAACAGGTGTTTGATGTTGTTTTAAATGGAGATCATACTGTTGTTACTGACTTAGATATCTTTGAAATAGTTGGACGTGGTATAGCACATGACGAATATATTCCATTTAAAGTTCAAGCTGGAAAATTAATATATAATGATGAAGAATCTGATATATTAGCTGGAAAAATCAGAGTTGAATTTATAAAAGTATTATATTTATAGTTGTTATATGTGTTGTAAAATTTAATTTAATTGTAATTAATTAACCTTAACTAATCAATTACAGGGCTACAGAGATAACCCAAAGATAAATGCTATTGCTGTAGTAAAAGGAAACATTGCAGGTATTATTTTAATTTATAGAGTATTTGAAAGTTTTTAAAATAACTTTTATAATTACTGTTCAATGTTTTTTAGATATACCACAGTTGGGCCCAATTCCTCAGGAACCAGAAGAGTATCACAACATACAGGAAGACGAGGAGGAGTCTACAGTTCGTAGTCGACATACAAGTGGTCCCAGAACTCCAGACCCTTATTCAATTGATGATTCTTCAGTGATGTTACCAGTCTTTATAGCTCTTGGGTCATTTATTCCTTTACTATTTTGCCTATGCAAACTCTAGGTGGTAAAACTTTTTGCACATGAATGCCTTGTACTTAAAAATAATAGTGTTCTATTCAGCTTAGGTAAATTTAGTGCGTGAAGCATTGCCTATGTTGATCAAGTGTACATAGAGAGAACATCTTTGATTTTAAGATATATCATTAAACTTTATTAAAGCTGTTTATTATTAATTTAATCAAATGAACATATCTATATATGTTTTTGTACGACAAACAATTCAAATTAGGAAGGAAATTAGAAACTTAGGAGAGGCGAGGAGTTGTGTAGTCACGAATTTTGTTGCCATTTTGATGTGTTCACTTATGAGTTATTTAATTTTAATGTTAAGAATGAGATAGCAACATTGACATTATCTTTTTCTTTAATATTTGACTCTTCGTACTTTCATTAAATTACGGATAAATATTTATTATTTTTAAGAAAAGCTTGTCGTTATGTGTACATGGCTTATATAAAATTTTGGTTATAATTTTTCTTAGAAACAATATTCCAGAAGTAATGCAAGAAAAGTAATATGTAAAATCACAGTACAATAAATTTAAATATTTTATTTTATTGCACGCACACGTAAAGTTATAATTGAATTTTATAATTAATATATTGTATAAAATTAATGAAATTATTATTGAAATTGCGTATTTAATATGTTTGACGTGAGAAATTTATGTACTTGTACACTTAGTACATTATATTTAATTAAAAATGGAGAAGAATCCAACAGTCCATTAAATACCAAAGTAAATTCAGTCTTTTGCAAATCAGAGTAAATAAAGCTGTTATTATTATCGAATAGAGTCGTTTCTTTCTCATATATTGTTTTATAGTCTCCTATTTTTTACAAGTTTTTTAAATATATTCTGTCACTAGAATATTTCATTATAATTGTTTATACCAAATATCTTTTTAGTTGAAGTAAAATCTAATTATTTCAAATTTTTCCCTACCTTTTTGGTTGTTTGATCCCTCTACATTTAGATTTTTCATTGTACATGAAAAGGAAAAATATTAATACTAATTTTTCACTTTAATCAAAGAGCTAAAAGTTAATGATGATTATGATTGAAGTATTAGGTGACAAAACAATGGTATAATGATAAAATAAAATAGTACAAAAGCAGATATCCAAAATAAATTGTAAAACATATTGCATTTTAAAAGTTGTTACAAAGAATTAATTTTTATTAACTATAAACAAATATATGTTTAATGTTTTTGTTTAATTATTTTTAAAATGAGAGATTATAATCATAACAATAACAAATTTTATTTATTTTAATAGATTTTTATCTAAATTTATATTGTAATAATATAAAAAATGCGTGTGCGTGTATATATAAGCATACGAGTTTATAATAATAATAGTAATATGTGAGAAATCTAACACAATTTCAATTTGCTTCACAGAATTTTTTCTTCTGTTTTTAATATTTTACGAAGTACAATCGAATATAAATTTGTTGGTCCTGTTATTTGTTTTTACTGTTATTAGCTCAAAATTAACAATTTGAAATATAATATATATTATAATAATATATAAAACACAAATATTTTTTATAACACATTTCTATATGTTATTCCTTTATATTTTATCTATTGTTATCTACGAATAAATTTTAGTTATATTATACATCACGTGGAAATCAATTTTATATCACATATATAATATACTGGATGTTCAATCTTAATCGATAAATGTGAATTATTTGTAAAATATTCGCTCAATGAAAAAATGTTTTAGATAAGAAATAAGTGGTTTTAAGGGGGGCATAAAATGGTGTAACTGTTTTTTCTGTAGGTGTACTCGCATAAGTCATATGAAGATCAACTTTGGTTTTTTAATTGAAAACATATATCTTTTAATGCATCATTCGATTCAGCTCGTCATTACTTATGAAACGGTATTAACCCATATCATGTCAGGAAACCATCAGTTTAGGAGATATTTGTTCTAAATATTCGGATACCTACCTATTTTGTAATGTAGATATTACTACTCCATTTTATGCTTTCCTTGAAACTATTTAATTTTTTTCAGAGACATTTTTCTATTCAGTGAATAATTTACGAGTAATTCACATTTGTCGATCAAAATTGAACATCCTATATGTACTTAATTATTGTAAAATAACGAATCCATTTTTTAGATTTAAAATACATTTATCATGGTAATTTTTTTTTTTTTTTTTTTTTTTTTTTTTTTTTTTAAATTTGGTATTTAGGGTCACATCTACCCATTAGGGTCATTATTGACTACACTGATGGAAATTTCCCTAAGTTTGAAATAATTATTCAATGATATATTCTTAACAATAACTATAAATTAAATGAGAAATAAACATTACGACACAAATGCTATTACGTGTAATGAAAACGCGATTTTTTATCTTGAAACATAATTGTTTAATTATAGCATGATTACAAAAACTTACCAAAAATTCTGTTGTTTGCAATCATGATATAATATACGATAATAGGAAAAGGAAGTAATATTTTTAATTTAAGTATTTTTGTGAAACATTGGATATTTGGGTAAATCCTTAAAGTCTATAATTTTAATATTGTTGACACATATTGCATAATTTTATTTAAATAAATATTTTATGTGATCTTATCTATTATTTTATTTTACTATGACTTGTATTAGGAAGTTCTAAAGGTTATGTTAAATCTTGTCGAAATGAACGCCAAGAATCATTTATTGTCACAGCGATACATTAAAAGAAAATGCTATCTGATTCAAGTATACAGATAACATTTCATACATTATACTGTATTAATAATTTTTAATCGTGGATCTGATCATGGATAAAGAATGAATTGTAAAATTTATAAACCGATTTCTCGATTGTGTTGAATTTAATTATGTAAAATTTTCGAGATAACCTCGAATGGTTTTGTAAACAATTATAAAATTATAAAATTTTCGGTGTTTTTGGATGCCGATTACTATGATTTAAGAAAAGCTTATTAAGTATATTTATTCAAGAGGAAATAAATCGTTATTATCTCTATTTTAATTACCTTTAACAAATATTTATTACGTACATGTATATTTTCTAAATATTAAAATCTGTTGCTATCTTGAATTTTTTCGATAACAAATAAAAAGCAGAATAATAAATAAATTTATCGAAAGTCACTTGGTAATATAAATAATCATTTTCAATTATTTTTATTTCCTAGAACTTATACAAATTATAAAATAAAAATTCCGAGTTTTTCATTTTGAAAGAATAGAAAATGATAGACATCGTTTATTTCCCTAAGCGGCTAATGATCAATTTTACCAGTTATTATTTACAAAAAAAAAAAAAATTCTAGTAATTATACTAAACACAGTGGTAACGGAAAGCGATGAAAGTTAGTAAGCAATAAATGAAAAGAGGGGAAATAATCCTGTAGGCAGGGCTTCAAGGTGTAAACGAAAAATTGCCTGTTCATGATACGAAGTTAGTGAAAGCGATTCATATGGTCCGTTTTGCCACGAACCCACCTCAGGATGCGGTTGATGATATCGATCGTGTGATTTGCACCGATGAACAGAAGAAAGCACTTACAACAAGTTCAATTGACCGTCGAGTACTGCGAAAGGTACTACGTGCATGCATATGTGTACGTCGACTGGTGTGTTCTTAATGGGAATAAGCTCATTCATCCCATATGAAACGGAAGATCACGTGACCTCCGATCGTCTAGGCCTTTGATGTATGGTCATCACTGGCAATTAGCTGTCAATTCAAGGCCGTGCTTATGTCTCCGAAACCCCGAGCCCTAAGTCTCGAGTGGCAATCATCCCTCTGGCGAGAAGGACCAAAACTGCGATCTCTTATTGAAGTTACTTTAACAGTCGTCATTTTTTATAATTCATTGGATTAGTTGTTAATCATCCGGCTCTAACGATTTTCTTTTTCGATTTCAAAATCAAGAATTTTATCGATAAATTAAGGTAGATCGACGACGATTTCACAGTACTAAGTAAAAATTCTGATCTAGATTCTCGTTCGGTAGAGAGGTGGTTAAACTAACCTCTGAGGTTTAGATCCATTATTCGCGATCTGGTTACTTGCCTATATATCTTTATGGTTAATGTTACGAAATAAAAGAAAAAATAAATATACGAATCGATTGAACACTCGTAAATTTAGATCTATAGTGTAATATAGATGATATAGGTGATATAGATGTATAGTATAATAAAGTACATATACAATGTAATAAAGTACATATGCGATATAATAAAGTATGTATATTTGTTACACGGGATAAAATCTTTATTGGATAAATAGAAATATTTTTTCCTTTACTGTTTCATTGTAAGAAGTATAGTGGTATTTTTATGTTGAAAATAATTTTAAAATTTCTCTTGACATTGAACATTTATTTCTCAAGACCTTATATAATGGAGCAAATCTTTTATCAGATTCAAAATTTAAAGATAAGATACTTAACATTTTCGTCAGAAATGAACAGTATAAGTAGAAGTAGAATAGTATAACTGACACTAATTTTATTGTTCTTGATTGTATGGTATCGATTGAAATGAAATAAAATATTCATTTAATTATTTTGAACGAATTCATAAAATTCGTCGTTGGGGATGTTAATGGGAGAAACTGCTTTTGAACACTAGTCCCATGGAGTCCTTTGAATTATAGTTGCTTAGAATTTTGATATTCCTTCTTCGAAGGTTTAAACTAAAAAATTCACATTGGTTTAAGTGTTAATTCTTTTTACTTTTTACTTATTTAAATCGTTATGTTTATTATATAATTTATTAATATATATATATTGTATATATTGTATATTTTATATATTTTGAATATCCTTGATAATTTATTTCATAAACGGATGAACGTGAAGAAAACAGGTGTTCTTGAATCTTATAATGATAATGTATCGGCAGTTTTAACGATATCAAACTTTTAAATTTTACCGACAACAATCAGGGATGTACACTTAAGGAATGAGGAGTGTGATGATTTTGAATATAATGAATTAGAAAAGATAAGGTAAAAGGTAAAAGACAGAAATATATGCATATATACATACATAAAAAGAAAAATTGAATTTGAAATTAAATTCAAATTAAATTGAAATACTTGGTAGTATTAATTATTTCTGCAGGTTGCCTGTTGAAATGTATTTAAAGAAAATATATTTCAAATGAATGTTTGAAAAATATGTATATTATTTGTGAATCATTTTATAGGATTAATTGTGATTTTATACTTACCTTTTTTATTTATCATTATTTTTTTTTCAATTGCTTTTATACTCTTCAAGTGTATAATTACTTGTACATGTTTTATTTATAACTCAAAGATCTTTCACTTTGAAATTTGTCAGGATATACTTCATAAATACATAATACTTAATAATATGTTTATTGTTTAATCATTTTGATTTAACGATTACATGAAGTAGGTTTGCTTTAGAATATTACATAAGTAAATATATAAGATGTAATTGGGTTTAATCTTGCAGCGGACGTTTTATTGATTAAAAAGATAATTCGATTCATAACAAAGTTCAATATGATAATTCGATAAAAATTAGAAGAGAGATCATGATTAGGACGGTTATAGGCGCCGAGGCTGTTGTAACATTGTAACATCGAAATCGTAACATAAGGTGGTTAATAATCAACGAAATAATCTTTGTCGATTGAAATTTTGGGTCAGCGAATGTTCATTATATTAAATTGGGAATTTAATCTATTTAACATCTACGTGTTTAAATTAACAACTTAATTAACAAGCACAAGAATTTTTGTTAAAGTTGCAAAATGTTAGGAATTTTAAACTCGATAAAAATTTGCCTAATTTTTCATGAATATCTGAAAAAATCTACATATGCTATTTCTCACTTTCTCATTTACGTGTATTTTTATTACTCGTGCAATAGTAGCATAAGCAAAGACGAAAGCGCGCGAGCGCGCAAATAGGAGCAGAAAATTCAGAGAGCCATTTTAACTTCAACAGTCTTGAAACGAGTCGTCACGAAAGTCGTGGTCAATCTGCTATTACTTGACAGAAAAGTGCGGAAGCTAATGGGATAATGTACGTTGAATAAAAGGCCACGTACGTTGCTATATTTTTACGAGAAGAAGTGCATTAGAATCGGCGTAGCTAGCCAATAAATGGCCTGACCGCGTTGAATGTGCCTTGGCAACACAGGCTACATTTTACGATTAAGCGCGCGCGTCCACTTGAATTCATATACGTACATACGTACGTACATACCAACACTTGCCTCTGCTACGTGCTTTATTAAAATCACAGACAGCTTGTATCGTAGAGAACAGCCGTCCTGTTGGAATAAACTCTGCGTCGAACCCTGTCATATTCCTTTTGACAAAAGAAGTCGCGTTTCCTTTTTGTGACCTTCGATTGAATCGGCTGTTTTTTGACTTATCTGGCGATAACGCGAAATCAACATCGATAGATCGATCTTTCGATACATGGTTATTGGAAAAAACCCTTTCGATACATCTGATCCAAGTTTTGTTTCCATCATTCCGAATTCCAATGAAAATGCTTCCGTTTTCCTATCCGTATTTGTAGACCCCAGTCGTCAATCACAACTAGTTGGTCCAATTTGCTAATGCGCTACATTAATTGTCTAATTAAAGTACTTACTTGAATTAACAGATCGACGAACTGCAATCGACAGATTGCATTGGACCTACCGCCTTCAACGAGGTGTTTCTTTACGAAGGTGTTCTTCTCGATGATTCTATGCCATGTACACATTCATCGAATTTCGTTGCGTTAATCTGTTCTAGTGAATTTCGTTTTACGTCAAGCGATTTCGATTAATCTAAAAAAATGATTCGTTATTACGTTGAATTATTTGTTCCAGAAAATTTGTAGATATAGCGTTTCCTAATAAGGGGGATTTTATTTATTTATCTCGATCGTAAATTCGTATGAATATCACGTTTCCTTATTTCGCGATACATTTACATGGCTGCGGAACGATTTGTAACTAAGCATCATCGAATCTTTCCCACCGATATTATCGGCATGGTGATGTCGGTAAATCCGAATTTCCTTTCCGCGATAATCCAGTTCGGTTAATTTGATGGTAAGAGGAAAGCGTGAGGGTGTTGCTAAAATGACAAAGCGGAATCACCGGTTCGCCGACCGGGTTCACGATAATCTGTTCGACACTTGTCCTGGCCGATCGTAGATTGTCCGATACAGCTATGCGAATTCACACATACGCGCGCATGGGTTTACAAGTGCCCTCAATGATCTTATAAAAGCAGCGGTCACTGCGAGAACCAGCTATTCGCTGCTAGCAACAGCCACGTGAAACGTGTTAGACACTACCTTTTCCTTTCGTGCGAAACGATCGAAGAATAAAACTCCGGTTCAAAAATGGTGCAAATCGTCGGCAAATACCAATACGTCTCCAATGAGAACTTCGAGGAATTCATGAAAGCTTTGGGCCATGCGGAACTCGTGAATCCTTTCTTACAAGCGAAACCCTTGATTGATGTACAGAGGAACGGCGATCAATGGACCATCGTAGTTACCAGCGGCGACAGAACTACTACAGCTTCCTTCAAGTTGAACGAACCTTACGAGGAGAAGCTGCCCTCTTCTGACCGCAAGTTCAAGGTTTGTGTGATTAATCGTGCTAATATGATAAATTATCTACCGTACAATTAACGAACTTAAAGCGAATAAATTAGTTCGGTTTGAATCAATGGTTCTTTTCTAAGCTAAACGGAAATATCAATCGGGGAATAATTGCAAATTGAGTTCCACGATCGTTCCTTACTCGAGTTTCTAAATCGTCAAAAAAATATTTCAATTTTAGATTATCTTGAAAGCTGTGCAGTATCGTGTGATCGATAAGAGATTTCGATAAAATTTGGTGACTGAATGTTTATCGCGACAGATAAATTATTCGTTACCTGCGGCGGTTTTTATGATTTAACTGATATAATATCGAAACGGATTTATAGTACCCGGTAAAGATAAATTCTACTGTCTATGATAAAATTGGATGAACAAAACATTAATGATACTATCATGTATAGAAAACAAGAATGTTTTTGAATACGAATTTATCGTATTTCTAATAACAGGATGTTCGTCTTCTGAAGCATGTAACTGAAATTTGCGGTAGGGCAGGAATTTGATAACAATTTGGTATAGAGTTAAAGTAGCTATTCGACGTCATTTGTTTTTAAAGTATATTTTAATAGGAAACCATTTTTAGGATTATTTTCTTTCATAATAAATTAATTAACCGTATTAACGTATCGTTTCATTAATTTGACCAAATGTATCACGCAAGGAAAGAAACATCGATAATTAACGATTGTTATATCGAAATTTAAATTCTAATACTTATTCATCAGTGGATTATGTATTTGTCTCATTCGTATCGTTGATAATGTAAGTTATCTGCAGTATCGACATAAATATGAACTTTCACGAAATAAACTATACCTTTTATTATTGTAGAGCGTCACGACACTGGATGGTAACAACTTCAGAACGGAAACGCAAGTTAGCGACACACTCAAAGTCATCCGAGTGTACGAATTCTTGGATACCGAGATGAAAGTAGTAAGTACTTTCTTTTCTTTCCTAGTATATCTTATATCATATTAAAAAAATTAAAACAAGATTTAATCGCAGAAGCATTTGATTACACATACAAAATGTGAGATTAAATCTAAGGAAATCTGCCAAAATACGTTAAAACACTATTATATGATATGTCGTAAAATTCATAACTAACACTTTCGCAGCCGCACTTTTCTCATTTCCCTAAAGATTAAAAGTTACTTCAGTGGGAGTAAGTCTAAAGCCGGTTACTATAGGCTACTATTATCGACAGAGTAAATGTTGAGCTATAAAATTTATTTTAAAATTCATACTTATATTTATCTGTAATAGCTTGGAATATATAATAGTTATTCGTAAAAATCTTAACTGTTACATTAAGAATGCTTGAATAAGAGTTTTACGTTCGTTTACAGCTTCGTATCGTTTTTCAAATTGTTTTGCTATTTCATAAAACGACGTGATTCTACGTCAGCGGCTGCAAACGAGTTAAAGCACTGGCTGTCATTTCGTGAATATATCGTAAACCTCCTCTTCCTTATCGATACACATTTTTATTAGACAATGAAAACTCTGTAGATATCGTTATTGCCACTCAGTTCAAAATTGTATAATATGCACAAATTAGAACAATAAAAATCGGAATAAAAAATCGACTTTTTTTTAACGAGAGATTTTTTAAAGTTTCTAAACCTATTTTGTAAACATATAATATTTAGAACTCTTTGCTTATATTACATCACAAACGTGTAAATACCTAAAAAGAAATACATGTTTAATTATAACTGATACTTAATATATCGTTACGTAGTATACAACACAGTGATTTATGTTTTTTTTTTCAGTATCTGTCTATGAACAAGGGCGACCTCAAGGCAACACGTACATACAAGAGGCTCTAAAATACAAATATTTAGATAAACAAATAATATCATTTTTTTTACGTTAACTAAAAATAAAAGCTTTTTCATGATTTCACCTCAAGTTTCTCTCCTTCACCATGATTTTTTTCTTCGAAATGATAACAGATTTTGGAAATTTTGAATAAAAGTTTGACACAACGGACAAAAACAATAATATTGTTTACGTAAACTTTATTTAATAATTCGCAACGCAACAAATGCAATAAGAATATTTTTCGAAGTTCAAGTTTCAAAATCGTCAATTTTTCATCGTATCGTTTGAAATAAAATAAATTTGAATGACATCGTCTTTTCTAAAATAATGCACTTTTTTCAGTTATAAATTACCAAATACAAAGAACGACGAATTCGTTTTATACGTACGTGTGTATAAACATTGTAAGTACTTTTGTGTATAAAAGAAATAACAGAGGCAAAATAGATACAGTAAGGAATAAAGATAGAGAAAAGAACTGGGTTCTCTTTCTTTTACACGGTAACGTTATTTTGGCAGTTAAAAATTTCACGAATCCGTTATAATTAGTTAAAAATTTTCTTTGTTCGTTTAGTCGTATCGTTTAATGATAATAAAGATCATCGGAATACATGTCCTTGAATCAGTCGCACCTTTAAAACTGGACAATCGAAATGGACAAAATAGGGTCGTAGATTTTTTCTTATATCGTGATCATTTTGTCTTCCTTGGTAAATCTCTCTCTTTTCATCGTTGCTCGCATCTCTCCTCAGCATCTAGTTAGTTTTCGCTTTAGCGTTACACACATAAATTGTTCTTTCGTTTCGTACTTGTTCGAATTTATTTAATATAATATGTATCACATTAACTCATAGAAGTGCTGTACATAGATGGATAAAAAATACATAAGAATAGTAGTAATGATGAGTTTATAATATTCTCTCGCACTATACTTCGAAATAGGAACAAACAAAAAAAAAAAAATAAATATATGGTACCTGTCGTTCACATTTTCTGTGTGTGGATGTAAACATAAGACACGTGTAGGTATACATGTTTCTTCGCATGTGTTTGCAGATACACACATGTGTTAAATGTGTAATGTAAAGTCTTCTTTATAAAAAGAACGATGATTAATTATTATCAAGTATAATGCACATATAAAATTAAAAAGTATAAAAAAAACCGTTCAGTTTCGTGTTTTACGTTAAGAATATGTTAAGAAACCGACTCGCATAGTCAAGCGTGACGTAACACTCCCTCCGAATCCCGAATTTTTATCTGTTGGCTACTTGATGGACCTGCGCTGCGTGTGTAAATGTCATGTTTACAGGCCAGTTACAGCACCACGTGTGAACACTCCCCTTCGGCTAATATCAGAGACCGCTAGTGGAAATGCGTCGATTTATTTACAAAAACAATCGATATTTTCCTTCACTTTTAATTATTCACGTTTCTCACTTCTCCTTTTTTCTACCCCTCGAATCTCTCTCTATTAGATATTTTTTGCTTCCAGCGAGACATCACATTTCCAGCACGATCGAAGCAGTTAAAAGCGATAGCATATATTTTGTTTTTTCTTTTTCTTTTTTTAGTGTATATTCTCTCTCTTACACACACCCTCGCTCTCTCGCGCGCTCTCTCTCTTTTTCTCGCCCCCCCCCCCTCTCTCTCTCTGTCACTCATTCTTTCTCTCATACTCGCTCTCATTCTCTCGCACATTTTCTCTCTTCGCCAATATAGATAAACAGACTCATTACTTCATCGGTACATATACACATTAATATATTATATTTTATATATTTTACGTTAATTATAGTAAAAACTCTTTCCGGTTCGTTATATATTTCCTAAGAAACTACTTTTTAGCGGATGTTTTGATGTTCTCTTTCTGATAAAGAAAGAGTAACGTTTATCGGTGCGTAACGTACGATTGACATAAAGCTAAGATCGAAACCGGTCTCGTGTGCCGCTAATTCAATCGGAACTCATTTCGTGGATCAGTTGGTTGTCGTTTGGAGCGATCACTGGCGACAGGTCTTTCTTCGGCACATCCTCGATCGTTACAGTTATCTCAACGTTTTCGGATACGCCGTTTTCAATAACTTTCCCTTTGTCAGACGTTGTTTTTCTGCTCAACGAGGTCTTGGAAGTTTTCGATACCGTTGTAGACTTGTTATTCGATGATGCCGCCGTGGTGGTCTTCGACGCTGAGGACAAGCGTTTCATCGTAGTCGTGCTCGCGGTTGAACTGACCGCAGACAAACGGGTCGTCTTTGCAGAAGCGGTGCTAGTTCGCCCCATGGAAATCTGTTTGTTGGCTGTTTCCTTTACTTGTTTGTCTATTATCGGAGCCTTCGTGGAGGACATGCGAGTTTTCGGTGTGGTTGCAGCGGCTGGAGCCGTTTTCGGTCTAGCCTTGGCTGTTGCGTTGGCAGAGGTGGCAGTAGATGTGGGAGAAGCGCTTGGTTTCGCAGCTGTGCTAGATTTTGTGGTCATACTGGCAGAAGTGGGTCTTAACTTCGTCGTTGCCGTTGTTCCACTGGACATTCGCGTAGTAGATGTTTTGACTAGCGTAGTTTTGGTCGCTGATGGTGACTTCGTAGGAGGTTTGGTTGCGGCTGGTTTGCTTAGAGACTTTATGTCGCCGTTCGCGGTTGGTTTCTTGTCGGTAACTGATGATTTGAAAGGAGTTGATGTCGTGGCAGCTTTTGGTTTAGGAGCAGTACCGACGTTGGCTTTGCTCGCTGGCTTCGCTGCAGCAGTCGATGTCGTTACTTTCGGAGAGGACTTCGGAACTGATGGCTTGCTAGTTGTCGTGGCTAAAAGTGTCGACTTCTTCGGAGCGTCTAGGTCTTTTGGACGAGAGGGCGCAGTAGTTGATGGCTTTTTCGCTGCTGCTGCTGCTGCTGTCGTCGTTGTCGACGATCGTGTCGCGTAAGCTGCGGTTTTCGAGGGAGACGTTTGCGTTGATTTAGGTGCTTTGGACATCGTACTTTTCGTTGATTTCGTAGTAGACGGTTTTGCTTTCGTTTTGCTTTGTGCTGCAATTGCACTTGCTGCGACTGCTGTAGTTGCGGCTGCTGCAAGTACAGCTCCTTCAATGACTTTGTTTTCTGAGACTTCGACCACCTTTTCTACTTCTGACTCTTTAACTTCTGACTCTTTAACTTCTGACTCTTTAACTTCTAGCTCTTTAACTTCTGACTCTTTAACTTCTGATTCTTTAACTTCTAGCTCTTTAACTTCTGGCTCTTTAACTTCAACTTCTGGTTCTTTAACTTCTGGTTCTTTAATTTCTATTTCCTTAACTTCTGGCTCTTTAACTTCTGGCTCTTTGATTTGTAGCTCATCAACCTCAAATTGTTGAACTGTTGGTTCTTTGATTTCCAAATGCTCGATCTTTTGCTCCATTTCCGGTTCCCCGTATTTTAATAGATCAATTTCTGATTCTTTGATTTCCGGTTCCTTGAATTCTTGCAGAGGTTCTTGAACCTCCTTCTTATCTGGTATCATACACAGTTCATCGATTACAGGTTCCGAGGGTTTCTCTGATTCTATGACGTCTTTCAATTCCTGTTTCTTTACAATTTCTTCTTGAAGGTCTTCGACAATCTTGGGTTTGAAGATTTCTTCTTCTTCTTCTTTGGGCTGTAATTGATTCTCCAAACCTGTGAATTCCTGCATAGAATCGGACAAATTCAAAGTAGCTTCTTTTATTAAATCCACATCTCGTGCTGCTGTTTCCCTTATTTCTGGTATCGTTGGTTCTATTGGTTCCTCCATCATTTTTACTACTTGTTCCGGGATATCAGCTGTAACAGTTACGTCTCGTGCTGTTGTTTCCTCTGTTTCTGGTATCGTTGATTCTATTGGTTCCTTCATCGCTTTTACTACTTGTTCCGCGATATCATCGACAACAGTTACGTCTCGTGCTGTGGTTTCCTCTGTTTCCGGTATCGTTGGTTCTGTCGGTTTCTCCATCGTCCTTACTGTTTGTTCCGCAATATCATCGATAACAGTTACGTCTCGTGCTGCTATTTCCTCTGTTTCTGGCATCGTTGATTCTATTGGTTCCTCTACCGTTTTCACTAGTTGTTCCGCGACATCATCGATAACTGTTACGTCTCGTGCTGTAGTTTCCTCTGTTTCTGGTATTATTAGTTTTGATGGTTCCTCCATCGCTTTTACCGATTGCTCTGCGACATCATCGATAACAGTTATGTCTTTTGCTGCTGTTTCCTCTGTTTCTGGCATCGTTGGTTCTACTGATTCCTCCATCGCTTTTATTACTTCCCCCGCGGTATCATCGATAACAGTTACGTCCTCGGTTGGTATTTTCTCTGTTTCTGGTATCGTTGGTTCTACCGATTCCTCCATCGCTTTTACTACTTGTTCCGCGGTAACACCGACAACAGTCGTCTCGTCTAGAACTTCTTTCGATTCGATTACTTCCGATTTTTGTTCAGTAACGACAGTCGAATCGATGGGACAAGTAATATCGTCGATAAGTTTTTCTTTATCTTCTTCGGGAGAAAGAGGTGGTGTCAGTTCGCATTGGATCTGAAGTGGTTTCATGCAAACTTGCTCTTCGTCGAAATCTAATAAATTCATTTGAATTGGTGGATTCGCGCACACTAGTTCATCGGCTTCCATTTTATCGAATTGCATATCTGGAATCGAATCTTTCTTAACTGCTTCGAACACACTACCGGTTTCTATCGAATATGCTTGATAAGTATCAATTATTTCCGGCTGTGACGTTGAACTAACATCGGTTACTTCTTTCGTTAATTGACAAACTTCGTTACTGCTCTCGATACCAAAGGATTGTAGATTATACTGTCCAGGCATGAAGAACTCTGGCGCTGTCGGATGCAATGAGACTTGTGTTGGTATGGAAGACTGAACCTCTGTACTCTCCACGGGAGCTGTTAAATCACTTTCCATTGCATCAGGGACTGGTGACATCGACGAAGGAGTGTCAGCTTCGTTCGAGCAAATTTCTTTCTGGAGATCACTACTAGGAACAGCCGCATCCTCGCTCGCTTCGTCTATGGGTTTCGTTTCGTCTATGTCAACGCTGGAAGGTGATAGCGGTTGTTCATTATCAACGGATATGGCTTCTTTTTCCGACTCAAATTCAGCAGAATAATTCTCAGTCAAAGGAGAGTGATCGTATTGGCCAGTTTCTTGCTGTTCCAGTTGAACAGAATCTGATTGCACGTTTAGGAAGTCGTCCGTGCTGATCTTTGATTCATCCGCGTGCTCGATGAAAGTATCTTCGTTATCTTCCTGTTGCGAAGACAGGTTCACGAATTCCGCGGTTTCTTCTGGTAATGTTGACTTATCTGCTGACTCTGCAGTACTAGGTACAATTATTAAATTGGCAGAGCCAGTTTGTAAGTTAGGCAATTCTATAATGAGTCTGTCCTCTTCTTTGTCTATGATACCGTTTCGTTCTTCCAAATCGGTATTGCTCAAATTATGAACAGCGTTCAGGTCGACACCTTTGTCGAATGCTGCTTCGAAATCGCTAGGTGTAAAGGACATGGCCATCGGGTCCTTGGCAATGTCGTATTCACGGTCAGAGCTCGAAAACGACTCATCTATCGCAGAGGTACCTGTTCTGTGGGATTCATTTGCCGTCAAGAAACTAGCTATGGATTCATCTCCAAATTCAGCTTTCATCGATGAAACTTCGGAATTGTCCATATTACTATATTGTCGATCAGACGAGAAATCTGTGAAATCGGTGCAGAAGTTACGCTGGCGCGACTGTTTATCACCGTTTTGGTATTCCTTGTCCTCAGTTTCAACTTCTCTTGGTCTCTGGCACACTTCTTTTTCGAATTCGCTCTGACTGGGCACTTGAATGTCGTCCATTTGTGGTACTTGCTTGAACGGTGATCCAGAAACGGGATAATCCTTGACAAGATTCATCGTGGTTCCTATTAATTGTGGTGAAACAGGTATAAATTCAGCTGCGTTAGGATTCAGTTGAAAATCCATGTCTTTCGGCTTTTCTTGCTCCTCTGCGCAAGATTTTTCCACTGTCTCCAGATCTTCTGTTTTGTCCTCGGCGTTAATCTAGTTGTGAAGAATTATTTGCCGTTAGAAAAATTAATGTTACGTGTTGAAGCGGTGGAAAAAGTTGAATTATAGGGAAAAGTTGAATCATAGGATAAGCAAAATATTTGTAAAATTGCGCTCGTATATTATCTGAGAAGTATATTTGGTTTTGATCTGACTCAAAATAGTCTAAACGATTGATAACTGAAGGAGACCAGGGCTAAAAATGTATCAGGCAAAATCGTTCTAACAGCAATATCATAATGACGGAAAGAGATAAAAATATATTCTAAATTTATCTCGACGCGTAAATCGATCACACTATTATTTCCTTCATTTTATTAGTATCTCTAACAACGAATCGTATAGCTTCGAGGCTTGCCATTGAATGTTTAATTTATACGAATCTTAAATTTAACGTTATAAATCAACTAACATTTTAACGTTAGAACTCTATTACAGGTATTATGTACCTATAAATAGTATTACACGTGTAAATAATACTACTTAAGCGTAATAAAGATCTTTCTAAGAGAAGATAATCTTTTTAAAGTAATTCTTCTTTTATGTATATTAAATAAAGTTATTATTTTAGATAGATTTTAAAATGCAATTATTTTGAAAATTTAATCGAAGAAAAAATGAAATTTTTTCACGTTTCCTAATTATTCGAATTTTTTGTACTGGATTCGGAAAAAAATACATTCAAATATAGTTAACGATACTTAATATATTGTATCAAATCGATTTATACTCTATTAATCATCAATGCTAAATATAAGATCTCTTGTTACTTTTTTTCGAATAATAAAGCACCATTGGTCTATTGACTCTCATCGCCATTAATAGTCAATTATTATCATCGAGACTATCAAAACCATATACTTATTTTATCGTAGGGCAGCAATATGTTAATCAAACGATATGACAATCTGTCATCTTATATAATTATATTAACATTAAAATAAGACAGCCACTTCCAAATATGTATACAGCAGATGTTTCTGATTGGGAACTGGTCCAGTTAACGGGTTAAAATTGTAAATATTAATAGGTACCATTAGTATTTTGTCAACTTGTACGCAGTTTCAACCTAATTTTCAAAATAACATTCCCCTCGAGGCTTCGCGAATGCTAGAGTGACGCTAACGAGTAATAAGCATAAGACAAATTCAAGATACCTCTGTGTTAATAACCTCGGGCGATTCCTCTTTCGGACTTTCGCATTTAATATCCTCCTCTATGCCTTCGGACTGGATTTTCGACTCGGTATCTTGGACAGGTAGCTCTGATGTCGCGGTTTCTTCCACACTTCTCGTTTCCTGCGGTTCGCCAACAGATGTCGCAGAGTTCTTCTCTTTGTTTGGATCAATGCGATAGTAGTCCCACTCGTCTTCGGAATCTTCGCTGTCTGCTACATTATCCGATTCGCGAATCAGTGCAGGCTGAAGAGGTTCTGCAAAGAATGATCGACAATGAAATTATCGTTGTTACGAGATATAAATCGCAATATCGTTAAATATATACGTATAAAATTGTATCGGGTAAAATAAAACGAAATAAAGATACACGTCGATGTTTCTTGAACGTGTAGTATATTACAAGCGACGAGAAAGCAGAAGCCACGGTTAAGATTTCCTTTACTACGTCCATTTCGACTTGGTCGAAAAAATGATTACATTTGCACGAAACCAATCGATAAACTGTAAATAGAACGCTTAATTCGCGAGATACAAAGTATACATCGGGTAAACGATTAATTATGTATCGTAAATTATTCGTAAGAAACGAAAGGTCAACGATTCATACCGACGATAAATAATTCAAAATGTTAATAAATTCAACTGTAATAACAGAATAATAGAATTAAGCGTGTTACAACAGATAAATACGCTAATTGAATTATTACGAAAAACAGCTTTGGCGTTTGAATAACGATAGTAGCATAATAGCTGTTATGCATGAAGTATATAGTATAAGAAATAAATTGTATAATAGCGAAATAAAATTATACTTTGCTTCATTTTCTACGGCAAGTCTTCTGCGGTATTTCTTTCTAAGCCAAATTGCTAATAATTTTTCAAAAGAGGAATTACAAAAACAAGTAACGTAAGTTCGATAAATTCTGAACACTAATTAATTCGTTTAATAAATAAATTTTTTCCAATCTATATGGATATTGTAAAAAATAATTGATATTTATATTTTAATCGAATTTCGAAGTACATAACGAATTGTTATTGATTAATTTCAAGAATATCTCACAGTTAAAAATGAACCTGTTTTTTTTTTTAAAGAATCTTTTTTTCCTCTTTTTTTACATAGACAATTGTAACTTCTCGTGCTAACAATCTTTTTAAGTACAAATAATCTTTTTAAACCCTTTGCACTACAACGTCGAGTCTAACTTATCACTTACATTTATATCACTTGTATCTTATATTTTGAAAAAATTTCAAGGAATTCTAAAATTTTAGCACAACTTTTCTGCGAATGAAATAGATCAAACACTTTTTCCATGCGCAATCGTTGTAATTACATCGTAGTTCAAGGGGTTAATAATAACTGCATAACAAATTTAAATTAGTCGCTAACGTTACAAACTTTCTGACCAAAATCTAACGTGTCTGAAATAAACGGGTAACGTGAAAAGTAACTCTAATATATCGTGTACTTGACAAAATATTGATCAAAGTAAATAAGATACGAAATAAAGTATATTAATTTTAAAAGAAAAATTGTGGACAGAGATGTAAGAAGAAAGAAAAAAGGAACAGAGAAAGCTTTGACATAGAATTACCTAAAAAAGTTCAGACTTGGCTATTGAACACTTGAAAATCGATAGCTGGTCACATTCATTTCCGACTGTAGAAGCTTCCGGGCGGTTGCAAGAGCAACAATCCGCCCCGGTTGGTGCAACACCTTAAACGAGTAAACCGTATATTGAACCGTTCTATATTCCGGGGCCAGCTTATCACGGCGTTCACTAATTTCGATTTCTCCACTTTCAAACCGTCACGATGCTTGCAATAACAATTAAAAACACAGATCTGGTAAACGGAAAGCAAAAAAACACAAACGTAAAGAAAAGAAGGATATATCCTGAAATAACCGACTAGGAAAGAAGAACTGAGGCACTTGGACGCACGGGTGTACGAAGTTATATATAAAGCCGCGTGAAAAGCCGTGACCTTAAGGAAATGAACGCAGCTATAAAACGCAGCACGAAACGAAGAATCTTAAAGACGGAGCAAAAAACGGTTTGGAAGCATCGGCGAGCGAACGCGGGGAGAAAAAAAGCATGGAGGGTCGGAGAAGATCAGGTTGCAATCGATGCTGCCTCTGCCTTCGATCGCGCGTCACTTTTTTTCCCCGCAGAACGGTCAGGCGCGCTAAAGAAAAAGAAAAATACGCAATGGAACGGAACACGCAAGCGAGAAAAGAGAAAAGAAGACGGTTGAAACTCGTCGACGTTGCCGGACGCGGTGCTGGTGACGGTTAGAAATGCGACGATACTCACGAGTTTCAGAAGCAAGCGAATAAGGATATCTGACCGCAGGAGCGATCGCCGCTGACTAAGAGGAACTACGCCCGCCCAGAGATGCATTATCGATCTAGTCTAGAGAGCCCCCGGTGCGCCCCCGGAGCACCCCCTTCCGCGACGGCCCTGCCACCACCCACCTGTACCACCACACCGTATAGCAACAGTCGCACCTCATCTCCGACAGGAACGCCGCTCCTACGATTGGTCCTGGCCTTGCGCACAATGTGACTCACCCTGTCGTCGGTGCACAGAATTTCGCTTTAAAGACGAGCAACCGGTGTTCCATCAATTTCACCCCATACTCTCATTCGGGATGCCATCGCTCCCGCCGGCTGATCGACCCACCCTTCTCGATATATTCCACACGTTCTGCCTTGCCCCAACAGATTTAAGCTAGATCCCTGGCAATCACCATCGACCCCTTACCTTGGGTCATATACAGGTATGTACTCTGGCAAATCGTTGGTAACGTGGACGACGTGGTACAGCCGTGTTCATTTTTTTCCTTTTTTCCTTTTTTCCTTTCGTTTATTTCATATTTTTATTTGCGACCATGGGAATGCTTTTGAACATGAGTTTTTTTTTATCAGCTTTTATATCATTTTATTTAACGTCACTGGAACACCGTGGAGAAGGGTGCGAACGAGATGAATCGTGAATTTTTATTTTTTCAATTCGATTTTCTGCAACTAGTTTTTTCAGTCTACTTGCGTGTCGGTAAGAGTGGAAACAGGCTTAACGAATACAATTTTTTGGCATTTACAAAGTTTTGATTTTCCCATTCTTAGACGAATGGTGGAAAGGTTCCTGGTGCATTCCATTGGCACCATTGCGACAAATTATTCGTAATTTCTTCTCTTTTCGTTTTCGAAATAATTTTTAATTTTAGAACGTTTTCCGCTACAAAATTGTCCGTGATAACGATAAAAATGTTATAAAGAATTCTTAGAGTGCAAAGGATATACCGAAATAAATGTTCAATTAAGCTATACATTCGTATTCAGGGATTAAATAAATACACTGCAAGGAATTCTAGTATTACCATAGAAATCTGATTGCAGGTATGGGAATATAGGTAAATTTGTAAATAAAATATTAAAACCACTTTATTCTCGAAATTGGTGCACTTGATTGAATTTCAACGAAATACGAAATATTAAAATATTTGAATAATTGCATTCGTTAAACTCATCTCGATTTAGTTTTCTTTTTTTAATTTAAATGACCATGAATTTTTATCGTAGATACAAATGATTTATGAAATTTTAATCGTGTTTTATCGATGAATTATATTTGTGACATTTAATTTATGTTTAAATAAATAAAAAACCATTCCAAGTAATTTTACTGCTATTAATATGTGAGGTTAAAATTTATTTGAAAATCATTTTCTTATTACGTTTAATATATTCCAATTAAAAACATTTCAATTTATTTTAATTTTTTAGAATCATCATACTGTATAAAATTAATCGACATAAAATAAGCGTGTATTATCGTGTAACGTTTTCCATTACAATTAGTATAGTGAGATGTTGAATTGTCATATTAGAATAATCATCCAACTGTAACTTAGGACAAAAAAATTATCTATAACGTTTAATAATTTTATTATTCGTGAAATAATTTAGAATACGATAATAATCATTATTAATTTCAAAATTCATTCATGAGAAAATTTATTAAATTATTTATTAAATTGAAATATTTTTGTTGTTGCATTCTACTGGAACTTTTATTGCATTTTGTTATTTGATCCGAAGATCAGTTTTAGAAAAATATTATTTTAAACAGAAAATGATTTTCAAATTATTAACGAAACATTCCTGGAGAAATAAAACGAACGAATGAATGAATCGATCAACCATAGAAGAATAAAATAATTTCCATCTTGCCTTCGACAAACATTAGATATCTTCTAATGCATAAAACACATTTTTACAAAAGTATAAATAGAAATATACATATATACACATAATCAAATAGATACATTTTTTGCTCTCACAGCGATAACATACTATTGTTATAATACATGAAATGCAACATTAACGATGTACAAATAAAATAACGAAATCGATGAATAATGAAACCATGACCAAAATAAGGGAATAAAGAAAATAGTTTACACGATAATGATTTGAATCGTGTTTAAAAAAATGTCAGGATGCGAAGAAGAAGCTTGGGATACTTAGAAGAAACCAAAAATTCTTGATATGTAGGTTTCATATTAAAAATAGAAACTTTGGTATTTATCAAATATTTTTATTTGCAAATCATGTATATTCTTTCGCTTATTTATTTATTTCGGGTCATAGTTATATTATAAGCTATAAATACGTATTACTACTACGTATCTACTATGCTAGTGTTATTTTAAGTAAAAATATTTTTAATATCTTTAACAGACCTAAATTGTTCGTGACAATTTGTTACAGATTTAATGGCAAAATAAGCTCTGTTTATTTAACGCAATACCTAAAATATAAAATTAATTATCTACTCGTAATAAAATAATTCAAATTTCGAAAGAAACTTGAATTTTTTGATTGTAATTGAAAACGGGGGATTAATATATATAATATTTTAAATAATTTAAATAATTTTCTTCTCCTCTATGCAGAACTAATTCATTTCTTACTCGATTGTGGCAGAAAAATGATATTCCAATAATCATTCGATATTGTTCTTTTTATTGAAATTTTATAAAGTAATTTTATAGCACCATGAATATTGCAATATTTTATAATATCGCGTAAATATGATAAGCATTATTTTCGAAAAAAATATTTCCATTAATATATTATTTCGAAACATTTTTATACAATGTTAAAAGTACCATTTGGACTTTAGTAGGAATTATTACGATACTTAGCCACTATACTGTAACACGAATATGATATTTATATGAATATATGCAAAATAATTTATACGATGTTGACATCGTAAAACACTTTTGAAATTATGGAAGTCTGAAGAAAATTTATTGTTATTATTATATGCATGAGACCTCTAATGCATCGTAAAGAAAATGTGATATCATTTTTAAAGTTGTAAACATGACATTTATGTGTTCAAAGCTCTTCGATATTTTCCAAAATACCTTTGTTTTCATAAATCGCTATATTTTATATAGCGAAACTTTATAATAATTTATCATTATAAGAATGACATTTGACGTATTAATTGATAACTGAGGTAAAAAGATTATTTTTTATTTGGGGAACAAAGTTAGATAACATTTTCTGAAAAACTTTACGATGTTTTGGATCGCAGAATATTTCGATATGCTGCTGTGCAATTCTTCAATCCATTATTTACACATTATGGGAAATTGGAAATTTTGCAATGGTATAGAATGTATGAATTTAATTTCTACTTCCTTTTCCTAGTTTTTACAGATTTCAATTAAATTCGTAATAACTTTGATTACTTAAATTACTCTCGTTTACATACTTGCGTCAATAAGCACGTAATAAATATTACAAGATTACTAAAACGAAGAAAAAAGTGGAATTAGGGAACGATTTATAAATTGTATAAGATAACGACGATGTTGAAAGATTACCAAAGGAGATTATTTTGAATTATAAACATCTCGGAGAATGATTGTATCAGATTAAACAAAAGTATTTATTACTTCACATTATGGCATTAGATAAAATAAAACAAAATACATAGAGAAGAAAATTATCTGTTATTAACCGGTACATCTTGTGATTAAAATCCTTAAAAATACTTACTAGTTTCCTATATGCAGAGTTTAATTTTAAATTGTTTATTTCCACGAAATTTTTAAAATTTTTATTTTGTATTATTATTATTATTATTATTATTACTACTACTATTACTAATATTATTATACAACTTTTAATTTGTATAATAGCTTTGAAACTACTCATCACTGTTTTCCGTCATCCGATTAAAATAACCGAATATACATACATGTGTATATATATATATATATATATATATATATATATATAATCTATGTAATCATCAACGCGTTATTAATACTTATTACTATATCAGCTAAAAATGATATTACGAATGTTCCAAGTTCCTTCGGTACAAAATTGGCAAGTATCAATTTGCAAATTGTTATCGATAAAACAGGAATTAGAAAATAATTCAACATTATCCCACGTTCGTGTTGAAATAAAAGCAGCTTAACTTTAATTCCATGATAACCCTTATCAATGGCGATAATATTATTTTAACGATATACGAAGTCCTTTCCGTTGAAAACGAGAAAAAAGTTGGGATATACTGCTATTACAAAATTTAACTACAGCGAAGTCGTAGCAGTTACCACTTCACGTAATCGAAGGCTCTAGAAGCCAGAAGTGTACATGGAAACAGGCTTAAGGGATGCCAAAAAAAGGGCAACCCACGCGGAGAACGTTGTCTTAACTCGTTCCTAATTCTAACCTTCCTTACCACCGACGCGAATCCGTTCCAACGGTCTCCGCGTGCAACTTTCAACATGTCCGTACCTACTAGGTTTTCCTCCCGAGTCAACAACTATTTTAGCTGGATAGCTTTTTTCTTCGGCTTGTTCTCTTAGATTACGCCTCATCGTGCTTTCCGGCTACGTTTCAGCCTCCAAGTGAATTTCTATTATTCAAGTATCGTCTGATATTACGTCGCAACGTTAGAATTCGAATAATCGGCCGAAAACGTTCTTTTCGTCTGTTATTATTCTCAAATGCGAAACGCTGAATTAAAAATTATTTGCTCTAAAAGCGAAAAAAGTTTCCGTATCCAAACATTCGATATAATAAATTTATTAGATCGCAATATGAACAGATTGCAGGATATGAAAACTATACTTAAAAAAAATTTCGTCGATGTGACATGAACTAAACAATTATTGGATAAAAAATAAAAAATAAATGCAATATTAAATAATATTAATAACAAATGATAAACAATAACGAGCAATATTTATTATTATTATTACTTTGTTTAAAGTAACGATACTGAAAATTATTGTTCATCATTTTTTATTAATATTATTTAATATTGTATTTATTTTTTATTTTTTATCCAATAATAGTTTAGTTAATTTCACATCGACAAAATTTTTTTTTAAGTGCAGTTTACATATCCTGCGATCTGTTCGTATTGCAATTTAATCAATTTATTATATCGAATGTTTGGATACGGAAACTTTCTTCGCTTTTACAGCAAATAATTTTTAATTCAGCGTTTCGCGTTTGAGAATAACAACAAACGAGAAGAACGTTTTCGGTTGATTATTCGAATTCTAACATTGTGACGTAATATTAGATGATGCTATTATAATAGTGTAATAATATTGATAAAAAATAATGATAAATAACACTGTAGTTAATTATAAAAAAGAAAGAAAAAACAAATCAGAGTATAGAAGAATAATTCATCGATATATTTAATAAAGTCTCGTTTATATTTAGCGAGCATATTTTTTACTCGTTATTCAAAGAAAATGTTACTTCTAACAAATAGCGTATACTAGAAACAATAAATAAATCCTGGAGATTGTGATTTATGCTGTGAAAAACGCTTTTTATTTATTTAAAAACTATTTCCACCGTGTTATTCTACCCTATATACACTTCTCGTTACGTACAGTCCAGGCAAAGAAAAAGCCGCTACAGCAGCACAGAGGATGCAATTCAGATTTCCTTTCGTACCCGGGGATTACGCCGTGTATTTATATTATTCTATAATACCCTAAATGAAACCACGACGATTCATCGAAACGAGGCAGGAAACAGAAAAGGCAGAGAAAAATGAACAAGCTTCAACGAGGTTTCGTCCCGAAAGAGGACCCCGTTGTATCCCTACGCGTGTTTTCTTTTTTTGCTCCTTCCCCCCTGTTTCTTCGTTCTTCCTTTCTATTTTTCTCATTTTGACCGTGCGGCGCAGCAACGCATCGATTCAGCCTGGTGTATATAGAGAGCAAGGGAGAGCTAATTTTAAACCGGCGACAGCGGGCAGAACAGAGATAGGAAAAATAAAAACGAACCGAGACTCTCGCTATTCGAAGCGCGGTCTCGCTAAACTGCACCTGACATCGTCGCGATTCGATATATAGTGCGTGTATAGTATAGTACGAGATTCGACCGACAAACAAAATATTCCTCACAAACATGCCCCTTTCCTTGATGCGTGACAAATCAAATGTATCCAGCTTCAAACGACCATGAATTTCAAGGAAACGCAACGAAGGTCAGTACACATCGTTGCTTGCAAAACGGAAATTTTCAATTGCGTTCTTAATGCTTTAACGTTAACGTACGCTTCGTTCAAGCGAATATTTTACAGAGCTGGAAGATATTTAGAAAGAATGTGGATCATGGTCGGTTACGGCTACATGGGATTATAATTTCTATAGGTTCACAAATTTTCGTTATCGATCGAAAGTGTCATGACTGTAAATGGGATTATATAGCATCGCGTGACGAAAAGAGAGAAAGGGACACACCGAGACAGAGAGAGACAGCGCGATAGCGACAGATGCGGCCAACTTGGAAGCACTGGTGTAGACTCAGAGTCTTAACTACTAAAATAAGATAAAAACCGTGACGACATAACCTAACTTACTGCTACCATAGCGTGTGTCACCGGGAACCGGAAGGTTTCAAAAGAATCTCAAACAGATTTCTTGTTATAAAATGGCTTCTATTAATTATTTTCTATATAACAGAGTAAGAGTTTACAATATATATTTTTTTTAAAGGAAATTTGGTTTCTTGTTAGTTACGTCTCATTTTTATGTATTCTTTTTTTTTGGATTATGTTATGGATCGACTGGATCCAACTTGATTTTGATGCCCATGGGATATATTAAAAGAGGCCAAATTTTGAACAACTTTTTCTTTCAAGATGTCATTTTATTGCACAAAATTCCATTCCTACTATTACAGAACGCGTGTGTTAGCCTTGGCCCACCCCCCACTCATTTACTGTTTATACAAACACAAACTTACGATTAGCATATGGAATCTGGATGTTTAAGGGGTGAACTTTTGAAAAAGTATCTGCATTTTTGATAATTTTGTAGATTTTGAATTTTGTTTGGATGAACGTCTTGCAGAGGCTGGCTGGGATATTAATTTCACTCAAACCTAACCTAAATTCGCTAATATAGGATGCTAATGAAAATGGGGATTAGAGATAAGTTTGTTTTTCTCTCACCAGAGGGTTGCTTGTGGTTCTACAAAGAGTCCATTTAAATTTGATCGTTAGACTCACCAGTTATATAAATACAAAAGATGCTGACCGTCAGAATGGTACAAAAGTCACGGGTTAACGTTGACACACGCACTGCTACAGTCGCGTACGTGTACGCTGAATTCAATGTGGTAGTAGTAATCGAATATTGCAAATATCTCGGATACTAAAGCTGACCCAGTAATATTGTAAAGGAAGAAATTATTTAAAATTTAATTTTTTTTAACATCGAAGAGTCAACCTAGGACTTGACCTCTCTTTGACCTCCCTTTTCTCATTTTTGCAATTTATTATAGTAATTATGTATAGTAAAATAACGATTGAATTGAATCTTAGAATTTCTTGTACTTTTAGTTATGCGAAAATATTTACTTTTAGATATTTTATTAATATTTCTATTTTATTTTATTCATTTTTCTATTCTATATTTTCTACTATTATTTCTATTCCCACGAAAACAGTGTTTTATGTACTTTTTATTATTTCTATTCATCGAACAAACTTTAGTAAACGAATGAAATAAAAGTTTTTACTTTTCAAACTTTTATTCATTTTAGTACATTATAGGTGTCAGAAGATATTTTCAATACATACCAAATAGCAGATTCGTTCAATATGTTTTCCAGCATTGAAAGCAAATCTAAGTTATTTGAATCTGATGGAATTCAGTGGGTTCGTCAACAGAAAGGCAAAAGGTGTGTCCATTGGTTCTCCAATACCAATAACAAAGTATGAACAAGGTAGCGTTATAGTATGGGGTGCTTCCCTGTCATGGTATTGATTTTTTGTTACGTCAAATAAAAAGTATTACGAATGAAACATATCGAGAAATCATGTTCCCAATATACAATGCAAACCACGAATGATAATATATTTTTAAAACGTACCATTTTTCACAACCATAGATGATAATTGCAACAACAATCAACGTTATGTATCAAGTTATACACAATTATAAATATGCATTTATACGAAACTGTGATTTCTATTTAATTACGTATAATCACTCACAGCATGCAATTAGTATTCAACATTGGGTGACTATAGCCATTTTCATTAACGAGAGGTTAAAAATTACATAGTTGGTTCGAGTTGTCGATTCAAAGAGAACGATACGTATCGATAAATATAACACGTCACTGAAGATGCTACAAAATAAATGAAAAGCGTTAACGAGTAAAGTCATTCCTCATGGGATGAGATTTCTACGAAATTGTTAATCGAAAAAATTGAAGTATTCCTATTACATTTTAATTAAATTCCAAATTAAATTAATATTTAACTTTCTATCGTCATTATGATCGTTGTAAATATCAAAAAATTAACAAAACTAATAGAATTAAGAAATAAAATTTTCTATCAAAAAATATCAACATGTTTTATTAAAAAGCTGTTATATTATATGATACCAGATAGATCGCAGGAAACATATTGCAGATGATTGACAGCAGTCATTAAGGTGTAAGAAAAACAGTGGTTAATGTTATCTGTAAATTTTGCGTGCTTAATCATTATAATCTGCATATTGTAATAGTAAATATAGATTATATAACAATTAATGAAAATAAAAAGGTTTCTACAAATATGTAGAGTTACCTTGAGTATCTTGCATCTGCACATTATTAATATATTTAGTATGAAAATATGAAGTAATTACACATTAATTCTCCTATGTACATTTCTTGTAACAAGGTTCTCTGTACACGGGTCAGTGATCAAAGTTAGCTATAAAATAAATGTAAATGACTAAAAATTGTAATATGAAATTTGACGGTAAAGTTGTAGTTAATAGAATTCTAATGTAAGTTTATATAACGTTTCTTCCTCTTATTCGTACTTTTAGGTATTAAATGATCTTTGTATAACTGGATATTTAGTTACGGATGTAGGTAGTTACGTAAAGAGCATATGAGAAAATACGCAAGTACGGAGATTTATAATAAACGTGTAGCCGAAGGTGTTTGAAAAATATAGACCGTTAGTTGAATTTCTATTCTATTAAATATCTCGAATAGTAATACAAATTTGTGTAAACGCAACATTTTATTGTATAATATTAATTATTAATTTTTTTTATTTTCACGTAATACCACGTAATAGATAAGGAATATTTATTTCCTTAGAAAAAGCTAATAATAATAATTCATTACATATAATTTCAACCTGTATTTAATCAACTTTAAATAAATTAAACGATTAATTTTAATCCTTTACGGTCTGCAGATTTCGGCAGAGCAAATTTAACGTTTCGCAGTTACTTTTCTGTATACGATTTAACCACTTGCGTTGGCAAGAAATTCACAGACGCGTGTGCCAGAACGGTCCAGTGTTTCTGTAACAATTGCCTAACGACGTGTATATCACGTTGTTGGCGATTCTGTCACAAAAGCATTACGACGTGCGTGACACGTCTTCCAGCGGAAGTGGTTAAAGTCAATATATAGATATTAAAACGCACAGAATTTGTTGAAACTGATTTGTGTTTAATACTACTTATATAATACGTAAATGTATAAAATTTTTAATTTCTGTAATTTCCTGTATTTTTCAATTTGCGAATGTTCCCGCTACGGGGACATCGACCGCAAAGGGTTAAATCCTGAAAATATGATAAATAAAGTAATACCTTTTAAATTAACTATAAAGTCATCTACCTACTGCCTATATGTGAAATATCAATTATTGGTGAAAAAAATTGACAATATTGCGAGTTACATTATTAAGTTTATTATCCTATTCCAGTTGTAATTAAATATCTCCGAAAATTACTTTGAAACCTATTCTTTACTTATTCAAATATTATTCCATTTATTCACTTTATTTATATTTTTCCTTATAAATGACAGTACTCGTAATTTATTATTTAAGTATCGGTAAAAAGAATAACAAAATGCAAGCTATGATACCTACTCAATTTATAGAACATAATTTATCGAATTCATCTAATCTAATCTGTTACATGTCGATAGAAAAATGCTAAAAATAAGAAATAATTGAAAAATGATATCACAATGAACTGAATCATAACGATAAAACAATACTGCAATCGCGGTTATGAACAATACGTTACAAATTTTATTTGCCACATATGAAATTAATAATTAATCCGTGTTATAAGTACTATAATAATAATTGTGCAATTAATATTACTGTTATTTCATTTTAAACTAATAAGTTACGAATATTTGTAACACTTTGTTACAACTTGCCATTATTACGACTGAAATCACGGACAATTAACTTCGCTAATAAAGCTTGAATTAACTGTACATGTAACAAACATAATTTGTGTATGATTACCTACCAAATGACTTCTTCGCAACAATATTCAGCTATAGTTGTATTCATCTTGCATAATAGCACAAAGGAAGGCAATTTAAGTGTTTTGTTTTTTTTTTCTTGACATCTAACGTACTGTCGATTGTATTTAGTTTTATTTAATATCAATTTATATATTTTTAATTGGGTCGAAGTCTCATGTTAGCCCAAATATTCAATTATATAATAGATACAAAATGACAAAATATTAATAATATTTGTGTCGTTCAATAAATTATTATATTTCGAAATAAATTTATGTTATGCAATGTCCATCGTATATATCAGCCATGAATTTAAATCGTAAAAGATTTCATAAAAATTATATATAAATTTATACAATGTATTATAGCTTTCACCAGGAAAATTATTTTAACAAATGCGTGTTAGCAATGTCCGTGTTATAATTAAATTATAATTACCGATAGCGTTTGCGTTAATAATACTGATAATGCAAAATTGTAATATAATAATATTAATAAATGCTTTGCACAAGAATTGCATAGAAAAGTGCATGTATTAATTTGGAAGAGCAGTTTAAGATAAGAAGAACGAAATCGCATTTTGAGTGCACATATATTCTGACATCTTTAATCGCGTAGTAAATAAGGTACTTATTTTTGGTTCTGCGTGTTACCTTTCCTGACAACGTGATAAATGATGTTTTGAACGCAAAAGATAAGAAAATAATTTTCCTGTCCTATATACTTTGCAGAAATGTGCATTTTAAACTTCGATATGGTACATATTTAAATCATAGTGAATCATATGACGTGACCTTGTTTATAAGATTCTTCTTACTTCACTGTTAATTGTAAGAAAACTCATGCCTTTATATATTATAATTTTCTTTTATATCATAAACCTAACTTCACCTTGAATTTGTATTATACGTGACAATGTGACGCGTAAAACGTGATTTGGCAATTTTATAAATTGGCATAATAAAAAATTGCATTATTCATTATAAAATGTTTTATATGACATTTTAAACGTTACATCATAAAAATAAAATTAGTATAGTCTTTAATAATCGTCTATAGTCTATATATTTATGACAAATATATATTGAAAAATTAAAAAAAATTTTAACAAATTATTAAATTAAATTAAATTAAATAGTTTAAGAAATTAATTTAACAAAATTATGTTTATGCTTTATTTGCAAAATTTAAGTGGTACTACAGAATAAAAAATAAAACAAAAATAAAATATTACTGCAAGCAAAACTTGCAATATTATTTAACGATTTGTTTACAATATCGAGATAATTATTTTCACAATTTAATTGCGAATTTAATTTAATTTATTTCTCATAAAATAATTATTGAGACATACGTATGTATATAATTAAAAGTTTGGCAGATATTTATAGTAAAGATATTAGTACTCCAAGAGGTATGAAGTATATTACAATACAATGAAATCTATTTGAAATTCCAAGTAGCAAGGCTATACTCTTCTGACCTAAGTGAATTTTTGAAGTTGACAAATTTGTCTTAGCTTCGAGTGAATTCCGCTCACGTAGCATGAACTATAGCATGAGTCGGTTTACCTAGCAACTCGAAAGACCTCTCTTCACAGTTACCTGAACACTAAAGCCTTCCCCCAAGAGAGAGAAAGAAAACGTTTTCAGGCAGGTGTTTTAGGAACAAACTTACGCCAATGGCTCTGCTACGGCGTATACATAACGTACAATACATTGTAATAAAACGAGTTTTTCATTATTGCTCGTCGATATAATTAAATAATATAACGATAATTTTGGAAATTTGGAAAATAACGAATTTGTCAGCTATAAATAACGTAACATATAAATTTCTGTATATATAAATACTTTACGCAACAATGATAGCAATAATTCGATTAAAATTAATATACCTAGAAGAATTGTATTTGTTGTTATTTATTTTGGGTTACATTAATTTATATACCAGTAGCATAGAATAATTTCCAAAAAATAATTAAGATAAAAATTACTTAACCGAAGCGAAGAACATGGCAGCCTTATGATCGGTAACAGTCACAAAATAAACAAAATAAAAAAAAAAAAAAAAACAATTTATTCTAGATAACTCTACTTTTCGAAATTTGTAATATTTCAATAATTTATTTTAAATAAGTTTATTTTCCGAAATTTGTAATATTTTAATAACTAATTATAAATAAGTTCATTTCCTGAAATTTCTAATATTTTAATAATTTATTTTAAATAATTGTATTCTTCGAAATTTTTAATATTTCAACAATTTATTAATTTTTATTAACTACACTCGATAATTACCTTTATTTTTCAGAATCACAGCATGACTAACGCGATTTTGATAAGCGCGTAATATAACGGAAAAAGTCCCAGTCAACCGCAAATCTGATAAAAATGATCTTATAACACACGAGTCGTAAGGGTACTAGGCAAAGTATCGGCTTTACGCGGACAATGAATGTAACACGTCGATTGTTTAGTACAGTTGCATTCGCTGCGAGTATAATACGCAATGACTGAGAGGTTTTCAATTGAAATCGCGCCACCGTTTTCATTCTACTTCCTCTGCGTCAAACGCGATTAAGAATCGCGATATCAAGCGGTGTTTTATACTATCTCTTGCACGGTCATTAAACGTTAAAAGATGCTCGAGCTACGACCACTCAGCAACGTAAATGGTTAAAAATGAGCGAATCTAAATTAAATCAGATATACAGCAATTTTGCAATATACAGTAGATTATATAAATCTTCACGTGCATAGACGAAATACGTTTCTATGATGTTATAGACTACCTATACGGTACTGTCCACATAGATAGCCACGGGTTACCCCCACCACTCCCTGCAACTTCAGCCTGCTGAAAGCAGACTTCATTGTTAACTACGGCTTGTTTCGATGACTCACTGCTAACGAATCATCGCAACAGAAAAAGTTACTAGATTTTTCACTTTATCGCTATGAGATTGCCCAGATAGATTATTGGGATTATTCGAATTAAAACAAAATATAAAGTACACGCCATTCGATTATATCAAATTATTATTACACTATTAATATGATATTTTTGGTCTGACATTTGAATTTTATTTTCCCTAAAAATAGTGCAACTGGATACGAGTTTTGCAAAGCAGAAAGTAAGCTTAATATTATCTAAACAGTTAAATGTCCAAGCTCGGTCGTGAACTACTCGTATTTAAGCGGACACTGTGCTATATCTCGCTTTTCTTTTTACGATGCGAGATATCTTGTTTATAGATTCGAAGCAACTGTCAATTCGCGAAACGTATCGTTCGCAGAAGGAAGGATTAACCGCGAATAAAATTAAAAATCGAGATGGTTACAAACTTCTTTTTTCAGTTAATGTGAAACTTTTTAAAAATTGAAATTTATATGGCATATTAATTAATTAAATTTACCAAATATTTTATACGAAAGATTACTTTTTCTTTCTTTCTTTTTTTTCTTATAATTGATACGAAATTTTTGAAATTCTGGATTTTTATCGTATTTAATAAAACGAATAAATTTTTAAACTGAAATTAAGATTAATCGAGAATTATGAGTTTTTATATGGAAACTATGTATAACGTATATAATACATAGCAAGCTAAAGCAACTATTTAAAGAAATATAAATAACCAGATTTTATTGTTCTTGTTATTTTAAATATAACCTGTTTATTAATGAATATAATATATCGTGTATTATAAATTGAATATTCTCGACACATAAAGTATATTTAATGTATATTTAGTATATTTAGATTTGATTAAAATTATGTGGAAGAGGTTAGTGTGTAGGTCGTTGAATTTGTCTTGGTAAAAATTGCTATCACGTATAGAGACACAAAATACAGTGTCCTATTTAAATAAAAAAGATGACCTTACCTCGTAAACTTCTTCAACGGAATAAAAGTCTATTATTATTTTAACCTAACCCCGTTCTACCTGCTACAGAAAATATTTTTACAAAATCCGAATTATGTCAGAGATACTTCAACTGATAAATTTACACGACATAATTTATACACTGTACTTTATACGACTGAACAAACATACTACGTTTAATCCATCGTATTATCAATTTACACGATATTACGAATATTACACGACAGCATTGTTTTCTCGAATTTATTATAGCGCATAATAAATATGCGAAATATTCATACTGTAAATATAATGAAATTCAAAACTTAATATTTTTTTATTTATTATTTATTAGATAAATGTGTTCTTCCCGTGCAACAAGATTCGTATTTAAATACAAATTATTTCTATTAGACAATGACATTAATAACGGCGGAAACGATGATTAGGAAAATAAAATAAAAAATTTTACGACTATTAAGTAATTATGGAATAAATAAAAATTAAACTTATGGTCGCGAACTGTAAAAAATTTTTAACTTGTCATTATTGTTTCGAGGATGCGTTAATAACGTATTATTATATATGTATATCTATCTAACCAGTAATTATCTAGTCATAAAATGTTCTCCCCATTATCGAAAAGACTCGCACGAAAGAGCATCGCACATTAAAAATAAACTTAACCTTGAATCGTATATATCGATAAAGGTCTTCGCTACGAAATGTCAATTTAATACCATAATAAAGAAAGGCTATTCTATCCTTAACCGTTACTCTCATCTTCCATTGAATTACTAATTTTTTCTTACCGTTTAATTCAGTCGATACATGTATCGATGACATTTATTATCTCATAATTTTTCTTTTTCTTTTTCTTTTTTATCTTTTTACTACGGCAGGCTTTGTAACACACCAGCCATGCCATATGGTAGGAATCTATTCAAATAATAATCAAAAAGTCCCGTATAATAATCAAATATAATAATCAAAAAATTCCGTTACGTTAAAACAATGTTATTTATTTCTTTGTATCCTGCATTGAATTGTTATTGTACGTACTTAAAATTTAACAACAAAAGAGATTTTCGAGCGCCTTTATGCGTCCATACTATTACAAGCGCAAGATTTCTAAGCGCCATGAGGCGCTTACAGTAGTCAAAGGATTAAAGCTGATTATTTCACGTGCATCGTGTTTACTTATAAAAGTAGAAGAAACAAATATTTAGTGTCTGTTTTTAATTCCGAAATATTCTAAAATTTATATACTAAATTTATTTTGTTATATCTAAAAATTCTAAAATTTTTTATTTCACTGCAAAACGACAAAATCGTTGAGAAATATTTCTCACACGGTGTAGATAATGTCAAAAAATAAGATATAAGATAAGATGTATGAAATGATTAATATCGACAGTCAAATTTGTTTCCCGTATTTTAACATTTCGTAATTTAAATCTAAATTTTTTGTAGGGTTTGAATTTTTTTCTACGAATCGAACGAGACTGCAACGAGTTTAGGAAAAGAATTGCAGAGGAACACGTAATTCTTTTAGGTATAGCGTGGGTTACGATACTGCGAAATCGTAAATTAAATCATCGAGTAGCAGCACTGATTCATGCCTCGGACCGTGGCTCTAACTATGGCTCGAACGCTATATTTTACCTTAGAATTTCACAGAATAGAAAGGCATAACGATTTATGACTAACGCGAATTCATTTACGAGTAAAATCTATTAAAATACGTGCATATTAATTGTTATTTCAATAACAATTATTCATTCTATTGTTAGATATTATATTCCCCAAAAATAAATTACAATTTTGAATAATTTAATACTTCGAGTTTTCTATACCATCAATTTTGAATTTATTTTTATTATATGATATATCACTTCAAAACGTAAATATTCACAACAGTGGAAATGAAGCAAATATTGTATATGAAGTATAGAAAAAACCAGAAAAAATTGTTCAAAATATTATACAGGGTGTTCCATTTAAATTAACTAACAACGAGACTACAAGGCCTTCGGGACACTGATTTAGTTCCAATTTTATAGGATGGTAGATTTATTGTAGTTCCCCCGATGGTGAAGGTATACGGTTATAGGTGCCACTACTCAATAATTTTTAAGATATTTGCAATTGAAGAGGTATCATTGGTTAAATACAGTTCTCTAAATTAAACGGCGAATCTAAATTAAAATGCGTTACGATTTAATTATGGAAAATTGTGCATTAAAATAGTATTTAATTTCAGTTAGTTGCACCGTATATGTATTTCACCCATGATAAAATTGCATAAAAATTTTGAAAACTTTTCGAATTTCGTGCACATTAAAACGCATGAAATATAATTTCGCGATTAGTACATCTGCTTATAATCATGAGATTTGGCACGAAGAAATCGTGACGAATTAGACTCATCACCGTAGTGCAGAAGGTTAACAATACTAAAATATGTTTCAAATAAAAATTAGATAGTTTTAAGATTTTTTCTTAATTTAAATTTAACGCAACTAGTAATTTTTTATATAAAAATACTAAGCTACGTATTGTTAACCAATTATTACTTCGGAAAATATTTCAATTTTAATATTAGAAAGTAGAAGAAGCTAGTTTCGAATAGTACTAATAATTATTCAAGGTTACTAATAGTTAATAATAGTTATTAATAATACTAACATAACATTAAAATTAACATTAAGACATCTTTTAAACCAATGATTTTTCGCAACAAGTGACTTGAGCTGCATCAAATAATATATACAAAAATACATGATTTTATAAATGATTTAAATAGGATACCCTGTATAATATGACTATCTTTTGCGTCTGAAAATTTGTGACAATATACGTAATATTATAACCCATTTTTAAAAAAAATTGTTTAATTTTTAATTTGAACGATTTAATTTTTACAGTAATAAAATAAAACAAACTGCGATATATTATCTTACAGGGAAATTTGTACAAATTCTAATGATTTTATTTCAATGAAATAAAATTAAAATAAAATAAGCGAATGTTATATAGCTTTGAATAATCGCATATAATAATCACGGTTAATTTGAAAAATTACAATTTACTAATGGACTGTTTAAAATTGATTCTGTATTAAAGATGCGTTTGTACGGCCCTGGTCGAATACCCCATGTACACGTGTTTGTCGATCTATTTTCTTGACACTTGGAGCAAGATTACTTTGACTACTGCCCAATTTTGCGACACTGCTCATGCTGCATATGCTAATATGCATGAACTACAAAAACACGTAAGAAAAAGAAATTAGCTCGAATGTTGGCTCAATCTCAAATTTCAGTCGCAACAGCGATTACAAGTAGGAACACGAGAATATATAGCATTAACTACAAGTAGCACTTGCGGCGCTAATTATATGTATTAGTAATGGGATCGAGTTCAGTGGGTACTTATGAATGTGAATCGATAGATGTTTATATAACCGGCCACCAAAATAAAACAATACAAGATAACGTAATTATAGCGTAATTAAGAATTGTCTAAAATCAATCCTGGTAGGTCGGAATTAATTTGATTAATTTCAATAAGAATTATCAGCCGAATTCTATTTGCAATTTTATTTTCAATATTATTCTTAATTTTATCGCTTAAAGTAAATATTCCTACGTAACATTTTTTGCTGCGAATATCCTTGAGAATTGAATGACCGGATACTCGGATAATAACTGATTGAACGTTTAATATTCGTGCATAGGGGAAATGTAATTATTTGAGCATAGGATATAGCACAGTGTGAGTAACCAACCAAGCGTAGTTAACCGGTTAATACGGTATTATAATATATCTGTTCTGTTTAATATTCTGTATCGTTACATAGTACCCGCATAAATGGTAAGATTTTTACGCGAATACAAATGAGCTTCTATTTATATCAATTTATCATTGAAGTTATTTATCGCTCATTACTTTGTACTATATTAACCATTTGCACTCGTATTTATATTTGAGAAGGCTCGACTCGGATTTCTTTTCATATTCGATCAAAATGAAAACATTTTTATGGGAACATATTACAATTTAACTTGTCGGTTCGGTGGAAAAAATTAGAAAAATACACGAGTTCAATGTATATATAATAATAAAATGCAGGATGGTGACTGTATGGGGACATACGAGCGCAACGAGCCTGTACGAGTGGAAAGGGTTAATCGTACAGAATATTTCACTTTTTTTGTCTTATTATATCGTAAAAAGTAAGATAAGTTCATGTACTGGAAGTAACTGCCTAGTTTTATATAGAGGATAATAGTCCAATAATTTAAGACCACAGAGATAAGGTATATTAAAATACAATCAATAAAATGGTTTCCTCGATGTACATTCGCAAATTGATTTTTGATAAAAACTCGAACGATTTATTTTGCTTGTTAATTTAACGTAACAAAGAAAATCGAGAATCTTCGCAGAAATTTTATTTTTCAGAATTCTACGATTAATTTACCGACATAATTTATTTAACTCGGCAATTCAACGTAATAAAGAAAACTAAGAATCTTTGCAAAATCGATTTAACCCTTTGCACTCGAGAGGTGAGCTTCAGTCACTATTTCATAAAATTTGGAAGATCGATATTAATTAATATATCAAATTTAATGTAATGCAACAGTGTGCGAGGTATCGAAATCAAATAATTCTACAATTCTGTTATTATATAATTCTTTATTTACTGCTCAAAAAAGTATCGTCAGTTTTTTAATAGAGAATCTTTGAATTTCTACTCTTCTCTAGCCAAAAAATCGTCGAGTGCAAAGGGTTAATATGAAAAAAAAAAGAAAAAAGAAAAAAAAAATAGAACAGAAAAAATAGGTATTATTGAGTTTGGTTAAATTACGGTTAATTAAATTATTGTTTGGGTAATATTACGTGCAATTGTACCGATGTCTTTTACTTTTTATTCCGCTCGTATACAACAGTGCCTGCTTAATTGTTGCTGGTTTTTGCCCACCAACTGGTGGAACTGCTCTTCAGCTACTTTCCTCTATTTTATCCATAATAAGTTTCTCCCCTTTCTTGTCCGTGGATCCAGTAAAGCGAGGGTAATCAAAAAGGAAGCCGAACAATTCTCGAAACATCTGCCTGCCCGGAGAACTGTCGCACCGCGGGCCCAGTTGTGCGATAGTTAAGCGAGCAGTGCGGTATATACACCGTGTCTCATTTGACTCGATCATCTAAATCATTTTCACCCTTGTCGGAAGCGTGAAAAAAACCAAGGCCATCTCGAAAGTCGTTTCAAATCGAAATGCGACGTTATACCCTCCGAGGTCACCTCAAGGTCACGACGATGCAGGTCACCAAACTCGTCGCGTTATAATTTTAATTATAATAAATATATATAACAACGTGCCTACAGCCAAAGATACGACAGTGATCTTGAAATCGTCATCGAATGCATAATTCGTAACTTGTAATCTTATTCCTCCATTTTCCTTTATTCTTCTTTCTTTTTTTATTTTAATTACTTTCGACAGAGACGAAAATAATTTAGATGAACTTAACTAGCACTCCCTGGATATATTTATATTCACACCACATCACGATAAGTTCTAGATAACTGTAGCGTGAACCAGTCCCAACTATAGTTCAACGCGTTTCAAATCTCCCGCCAAACAATATCGGACAAGATTTTGCTAAGAAAGTCGACGATCGGGTTTCCACGCACGATTCACGATACGTTTAATCTCATCTTCCTACTTATTATTAGCTAGCCGAAGATCGCGACCGCGAAGAACGCAACGCGTCGCACATAGCCTAGTGTAATTTACTTAAGTTCGAGGTAAGCCGATCCACGCTGCATGCACCAGGGTTAGATCCAATTACCGGCTTACAGACGAGAGACCTCCCTAATGTGACACGGTAAACCGACCGCGCTATATCTTTTCGGGCTTTCGAAACTGCAATACGGTCAGTAGCACGCGATTCAAGGGACATCGAGCTTTCAACGTTAATTACATAACAGTGACGCCGCCGCTGGGGACAATAACTTCAACCTTTTTCTCATTTTTTTTTTTTTTTTTTTTTTTTTTTTTAAATTATGCTTCAGAACAGCGTGTTCCACTTTTCCCCCATAGACGCGATTACTCCCTACTGTCTGCTGCCCGGCAACCCTACTAAAATTAATACCGTTCTGCCGTGAAACGTTCGCGTGATATTTTGCAGGTTAGGTATATTTAAATGGCGGTAACATGGCGTAGACACGAATACGCGAAGGTATAGCGGCCTGCCATATAACGCGTGTCTTTACAACACTAAAGGTATCGCGACTACTGTTTTCATACAACGCGATTTCTCCTACGATACACTGTGCAGGGTGGATCATTTGACTTGCCATCTTGATTATTTTCGATTTATTCTTACCGAAGAAATGATACAAAATTATTTCGTCGCGAATGGGAGGATGTAGAAGAGTAATAAGGCGACGCTTGATTTTTGTTAACACTAGATTGCCGGAGCGAGTCAATTTGACTCATTTACGATTTTATTGCTATATATATATAGAGGGAAAAATTTAAATAATTCTTTTTAAAACATATATTGGTTTTTCATAAAATTATAAAATGTAAACAAATATTAATTCCTTCCAAAAATCCATATATGCTATACTTATTTTGACGGATGTGAGTCAAATTGACTCATTAAATATTTTTAAAGTTGATCGTTTTAAAAACATATAACTTATTTCTTGTGCATAACAATTTTTTGTAAACAATCTGATGCGAGAGTTTTCATGTTGAAACTTGTCAATTTACTAGTTTATGTCCCCTTGGCCTATCGAGGTCCAAGGGTACCACGCGTGCGGACTTACGTTGAGACAGGCCCCTTGTTAGCCGAATTCCAAGTACCGTCACCCAACCCTGTCGAATGAGGATCGTATAACCTCCCAAAAATCTGCGGAAGATGTATTTTAAAAACAGAATATATATGTAAAATTCGTTTTGAATAAAGTTTCTTTAAAATAAAATTTTATTTCTTTTTAAAAAATTCAATTTCGATGTTTGAGTCAAATTAACTCATTTCAGGCGAAATAGGTATATACCTAACCTCCGGCAGTTTAGTGTTAAAATTGAGGAGAATCAACTTACTAAATGCGAAAATGGTCCGGTTTCTATAGAGTGTCTTGGAAATCGTGGTGTAACCAATTGTATAATCATTTTACACATGAAAAAAAGGAAAAAAAAAAAAAGATTGCGAAGAAAGGATATTTTTTCATTTAACTTCCAAACTACATCTGCGTGCTTAATTATTTCAAAAGAAATATAGTAAGTGCAGTATGTTGTAAAATTGAAAGGAATTATAACACAGTAAAAAATATAGCTAATTTTTTGAAAAATTTCTATTTCTATTGGTTGTGATATTATTATCTATTGGTTCGTTGATATTATTTATTAAATTTAAAATTCGATTGATTTGTAAAAAGAATAAAACGTGTTTTCACCGGTGTTATACTTCAAATAGCGAATGAAAATTATTTTCTTTCCGTGAAAAGTATATTTCACGTAAACATCGGAAGGTTTGAGACTTCATTTTCGAGAAAAATGAAGTTGAATATCTGTCTACTCGTGTACTCTGTATCTGTGGACTTAGGCTCATCGGAATTCCGTTATTGTTTAATGTTTGTATTTATAAAGGTAAGATTATACATGTTATCAGTTATTTGTCATTGTTGATATTTCTTTCGTCGATTTGTACCACTAACCGTACACAAATCGAAGATACATGGTGATGGTTATTTACAATACAAGAGGTACAAGAGTATAGCTTTGCTATTGCGGATTTTCAAATTCGTTTCTTCGAAAACGAAAAGTTTTACACGGAAAAATATTCTTTCTTTTCGATTTATTTCTACATCGTTATTACGTTTACATCGTTAAAACGTAGAATCATTATTCGACCAGTTGCATCACGATTTTTCGGACACCCTATATAATAAACGATGCTACAAAACTGTTTGTCGAATTTTGTCTAATTCTGCGTCGGATAAATATTACTGGATGATCTTCATCGGACTCAGAATCTCATAAAGAATCTTCGGCTCTATCTAATGCGTCTAATTTCAATTCCTCTTTTATTCTTATGCGATTTTGTATCCATATTTTGGGTATATGATACATAAATCTGAAAATAGAAGAAAACACAAGCGTTATCCTAAATATACCGAAATCTATCATTATAGCCCCCACTGTAACCCGAAAGTCACAAAACTCTATCATATATAAATAGTAATGAAACGATTATTAAAATGCAAATAAAATAAGTTGTTATTAACACTTAGTTGACTGCACGCCCCAGAGCGAACTATACGGTTTCCACCGCGCTCGGGGAACCCAAACTGCGCTGTCCATCGGGCATTTTTCGGAAGTAACACGAACTGACTTTATGATTGATAGAAATTAATCGGTAACGGGTCGGAAGGGAGTAGGAAATACCGAATAAGGGGCCTTAAAAATTTGGGAATTTTATTATGTTGTGCTTTATAGAAGCAGTTCGTCAGTAATTGCGAACAACTTCAAGTGGAGGCAGTGTAAGTAATAACCGGAAACGAGAAACGCGTTGCTAAGGTCAAAATGGGAGATCTCCCCGACCGGTCGGGCACCGGCTTACTTTAAAATGGGGAGATCTCCCCGATCGGTCGGCTAAGTGTTAATATACAAACTCAGAGCTATTATGTATTTTTTTCTGTTTAGTAAACACCGACAGAAGCATAAATAATGTCAATTACACAAGATGGTTCCGTTGGTTTCTATCTATAGACAACTTGCAAGGCATTTACTTTGATATTTCAGGTTGATGGCGCTGCCAACCGTCATAGATATTGTTATTAGTTATCTCAGAGACATTATATAATTAAAACGTATACGTCATCTTGTGAAGAAACTAAAATTATTTGGTAAAATGTCGATACATTAGCATGAGACCTGAAAGTTATACGGGCCCATAGAGGGTTAACCAATTAATAATATAAATATAATTAATAATAATTAATAATAACGATAATAATAATTAATAATATTATAATTTGTTAAATTAATTTCTTTTCTCGAATTTATGTGTTGGAAAGATAAGTTTAGCTGTAGATAAAAATCAATCTAGGATATAAGGTATGAATAAATAGTTTATAAGATCTAAATTTCGAGAACGAATGTTTATATAAACATTACATATATATATACGGTAGTTATTTTGCAATTAAAATCCACAATCCCAATAATATGAAATAAAGAAATTTTATTTACATATCTATACGTATCGGTAACATGTACGTATTATTTGAAACTGTCCTAATTGATAAAATATAGAGGATAAAGGTTGACGCGACGACGTTAATTCCGAACATCATATTATTCGGCTTACACGAGAAAAATTCTCGTGTAATATGATTTCCTATAATGCTAATTCGTACACCGCGTAACACGTTAATCGTGTTATACGAATGTAATAATAACAAACGTTCACAAGTGCTGTTTTCGACACGTGATAAATATCTGTTAAACTTACATATCTGCAATAATAGTAATTTATATAGTCAGCAGGAAGCTTCGAGGTCATATCGGTAAAATAAAAATTTAATTCAACGATATACAGTGCAATTTCGATCATACCGAATAATTGGACTATACGTGTAAAGTGATAAACACTGAATTAAATGGGGATGTAATATATCAACGAAAATTAAATATATAAAATAAAGCATTTGGATAAATATAACAAATTAGCTCAGCTTTGAATTAAAATGGAGAATTGTGGAACTATGAAGTATAATGCACTTTCCTAAATTTAAATTATAATTAATCGGTATAGGAATTAATCAACATTGAAATCGAAGAGTTGACGAATTTTTTCATTTTATCTGTTTTTTCTTTTCTCGGTTTAACAATGCTATTTTTTAAAATGCTAATTATTCTTTAAACAAAATTAATATATGTTAAGATAAATCCTTTCAAAATATTACGTCAATTTTTTAATATCGACGTCATTGCTTGATATAGCCCTAACCTTGTATAAAATATAGTTCGTGATTGTAATCAAAGAATAATCGTTATAAACATTCCGGATAATTGAAATTTTTTCATTTTTTTTTCTATTTTTTTTTCATAAAATCGTAAATAGTAAGTGTGACCTAATAAATTTATAAACGTGAATTTTTAAAAATTGAGAAACGCATCATTTTTCTGTATAATCAAAGATATCTGAGATGTTGAAGATAGAAATAAAAGATTGTTACTGTTTTGATAGTGTATTCTTAAAACGCATAAAAGCTATTATTAAATTTTCGTTTCAAACGTTTATTTATTCCTACTGTAGTTTTAAAGATATACAGATGAATATGATAATGAAAGTACGATAACGACGAAACGCCTAAATATTGCAGTTGATAAAAATAATAGTTTACATCTATTGAGGTGCAAGATAAATTTAATTAAAAAAAAAAAAAGAAAAAAATCATAATAGTATCAAACACGCTATCTACAAAAGCTCAGAGCACAACTTACGTATTAGAGCTTGAAATTGATTTGTTTAAAACGACAAAATGGAATTACAAAGAAAAAAGAAATAAAATTAAAACTTAAACTTGTAAATGTAAATAAATGATTTCTGTTTTTCGCTATTATTCACTTTATCGACGAATCCCTTTGTTAGTGACTTGCAGACTCTCTAAAATTGCATTTTGCAGCCAATGTCCCCATCCGAGTTTGACACCCCTGATTTATTTATTATAGATTTACTACATAAGTCTCCTTACATGGTACACTTGGATTCTCTGTTGTACAGTACCCCTTTACATGATTTTTTAAATATTTTCTTGTCATAAATTTTATTTAGTTTCATATGCTTTTTTGTTTTATTTTACACGTTTTATTCATTTTTTTAAAAAGAAAATGTCATTTGCATTTTTCTCTACATGTTAACCCTTTGCACTCAAGAGGCTAATCTCAGACACTGTTTAATCAGATTTTAAAGATCGATTTTCTACAAGATATAATATTCTTACGATCGGTTTAACCCTTTGCATTCGAGAGACGCCTCTTAGTCGCCATTTAATCAGAGTCTAAAGATGGATGTTAATTAATATATCAAATTTACAATTACCCAACAATGCGTGGAATATCGAAGTAAAATAATTTTACGGCTTAATTTGCGTACAATTTCTTATTTACCGTTTAAAAAATATCGTCGACTTTATGGCAGAAAGTTTTCGAATTACTATTTTTCTGTAACGAAAAAATCGCCGAGTGCAAAGGGTTAATTTTCTTTTTACTCGTTTTTCGAGTAAAATATTTTCAGCGCACTTGTATATTTTAACGTGCCTTTTGTATACTTTGTGTTACTTTATGTATGTTTGTTGCTTAAAGAGGTATTGTAATCCGGCATATAAAAATCGACTTTTTTGAGATTTTTTTCTAAGGAAACCATAATACATATTGACACGCAGTTTTCGCACTCAGATTGATTTATACTTAGAGAATATTTACAATTTTTTTAAAACGAAACTAACGAAAATTGTAGAAATTATATAGCCTTAGGCAAATCATGTTTTTAAGAACCAGCCCGAATGGCTGACGTAATTCCGAACTATCTGGTTATTGGAAACGAAAAAACCAAAAAGTATCTTAATTAGTATAAATACGACTATAGCGGGAACCACCGAAACAACAAAATTTTGAAAATTAAAAAAACAGCAGTATTTTGAAGTTTAAATATCGATTTTCCTTGTGCTTTTCGTTCTTTGAGTGGTAAACAAAAATAGAAAAAAACATCAGATTTTGAAATCCGTGGTTCACGCGATAAAAGTACATCCTGCGAACACCCCCTGCAAATTTCGAGTCAAACGGTCAGCTAAAACACGAGATATCTCGTCAATCAGTACAACAAATATAGTTTCGAGAAAAACGCGTTTGACGTTATCCGTTGTACAATGCTTGCACGTCGCAATTTAAATATCTATAACTTTGCTAATTTAACGAATTCAAACAGATCCTTTTACACAGCCATTTGCGAAAGCATACGCTTTGAGAAAATGTAAAAAAAAAATCGACTTTTTAAAATCCGGATTACAACAAGATCCCCTTAATTGTATATTTTATTTATTTAACATGTAAATAAGCATATATATATTTCATAAAACGAGATGTTTCGAAAAAGTGATTCCTATAAATTTTACTCCTTTTTCCCGCAGAATAAGAATCTATAAATAAAAGTAAAAGCTTGGACTTAAGCAAACAAAGTTAACCATCAAATAACCTTGAAAACGCTCAATGAATTAAAAATAAATAAGGGAGTTATATTTTCTCCTTGAAAAGGAGGAACATCTTTATTTAACACTCGTTTCAAAACTGTTTTTAATATACGCAGATGTAAGTTTTTCAAATGAACACCCAGTATATGTAATAGAGTATACAATAGTAAATAAGTATATAAACGTGTATATAATAGAATCCATATTTCAGAAATTCTACGCAACACGTGTATTTTAATTTTTTAAGACTGATGTTAATGGTATTAATAAATGTGATTATGCCCATCCTATTAAAGTTGAAAACCTGATTATGTCAAGAGGAAACCTTGATGCAACCGGAAGTATCTTCCACAACATGGTGAGTGTGTATTCTAGTAGTTTATTTAGCAATTATCTATATAATATTTCCGTTATGCAATCATTTGTAAAGATTTTCATAATAATTATTTATATATGGTTGTTAACGAAAGTTAACTATATCGGAACAAATTTAGAAACTGACGTGGTTACAATGAGAATGAGTCATTTGAATGTATGAGACAATACCTTATTTAAGAGTTAATTTTAAAATATACGATTATGAATCGACTAAAAATACCTTATATTTCTAATAATTTAAAAATAGAATGACATTTTGCTATTTTATATAAAGAAACAAATCTCAGTTTACGTGGCTTTTCATATACAGTGCTGGACAAAAGTATTGGCACACCATGGTTGTTGTCGTACAAGTGCTTATAACTACTAAACAAATTGATTTGAAGGAAAAACTTTTTGACATATTCATTTATTATCTATTCTAGTTTTATTACACAGTAGAAGCAATAATATAAATACATTGATTCACGAAACAATAACAAAAATGCATTTATTGATCATTTTATGGGTGAACAAAAGTATTGGCACACGATGCTAAATGTAGTATATCTGCATTTGTTTGAAAAATTTCCGATCGTCATTTTAAAATCTAGTTAGGTGACACCCCGATTATCATTTTTAATAACAATCATCCTAAAGTTCAGTCTTCTAGCAACAGGGAAAGTAAGAAAACGTAATAATGTCAAGAAAGGCGAAAGAAACGACAAATGAAGAGAGAGAAATAATACTAAATTTGTATAAAATGCGAAAATCTTATAGCGAAATATCACAAATTGTTAACAAAAGTCGTTTCGCTATTAGAAGCATTGTAAAACGATTTATAAATCAATCAGATTTTGATAATGCAAATCGAAGTGGTCGTCCTCGCAAGTTATCTGTTAGAGACAAACGTAAAATTGTAAGAGAAGTGAAGAAAAATCCTAAATTAAACTCTTCGCAACTCAGAATGATATTAAATAAAGGGTGTCAAAAAGAAGTAAGATCGAAAACTCTGCGAAGGGTATTAAAAATTACTGGATATTCTGCGTGTGCTGCGCGAAGAAAACCATACAACATATCGGGAAAAAATCGAAAGATGACGGTTGAATTTGCCAAAGAATTTATAACGAAGGATTCAACATTTTAAAGCAATATATTGTTTTCAGATGAAAGCAAATTTGACATATTTAAATCCGATGGTAGAAAATTAGTTTGGACAAAGCCAAATACCGAATTGGAAGTACGAAATTTACAATCGAGTGTAAAACATGGAGGTGGTGAAGTTATGGTGTGGAGTTCTATGGCAGCATCCGGGATTGGCGAATTAATTTTTATAGATGATATTATGGACAAATGCGCATATTTAAATATATTGAAACAAAATTTATTCAAAAGTGCGGAAAAATTAAATCTCTGGTGGAATTTTTATTTCCAACAAGACCGCGATCCAAAGCACACCGCTTACATCGTACGCCATTGGATCATTTATAATACTTTTCATTCCCTAAATACACCACCCCAGAGTTCAGACATGAATCCTATCGAATATGTCTGGAACGAATTGGAAAAAAAGGATTGGAAAATATCGTATAACAAACAAAGGAGACTGGAAGAATGTTCTTCTACAAGTATGGAATAAAATCGAGTCGGATTTTACAAAAAAGTTAGTTGATTCAATGCCCAAACGATTAAAGGAAGTTCTTAAAAGGAAAGGAGGGTCAACTAAATATTAATATTTAATTCCAAATCATTTTTAAAGGTCTTTATTCGAGTGTGCCAATACTTTTGTCCACCCATAAAATGTTCGATAAATACATTTTTGTTATTGTTTCGTGAATCAATGCATTTATTTTATTATTTCTGCTATGTAATAAAACTAGAATAGATAATAAATGAATATGTCAAAAAGTTTTTCCTTCAAATCAATTTGTTTAGTAGTTATAAACACTTGAATCACAACCATGCTGTGCCAATATTTTTGTCCAGCACTGTATATATATCGAGTAATTAAAATTTCTCAAAAATAAGTAACTTTCACATTTTGCTATTTTCAATATTTTACTCGTACATTTTCATATTCCTTAAGGTTATATTATAGCATTATTACTTGAGAAAATAATACAAAACAACACACACGCAACATAATACTTTTACATATACACACCAGAATCGAATAGAAAAGAAAGAGGAAAAGGAGAATTGTAGTTGTAAATACTTTTTTACGCGATACATAGAAGATGCATTCAAGCTACGTTGCTTAAAATAGTCTAAAACTCTCGGTTGTATCCAGCACCCTGTTACCGTGGCTCTCCCTCTCCGCCGCGTGATATCCGACGCACAAGCGTCTTTGTCGAAACACGATCATGGCGTAGGGTTACATCGGGGCACACGTGTCGATGTCGCAAGGACAATCGACGATTTAACATCTTGCGAATATTCCAATAATTCACTTGTAGTCCGCCGACCGCAGCCTTACCCTTAAAAATCTATAAAACCCCACGAACGATACTATGGCCTCGTCACCGTAATCGTGAAGTCACCGCTTCAAACTGTCGCGCAAATCATAGAGTTATCGCGTGTTCGACGAATACCGAGGATCCCGTACTCCCGTACTTTGTCAACGGTTATCGCATTGTGTAGCTGTAGGGTTTATATTTAAGGTCCATAAACGGGAACAGTTCGAGAGTGCTGCCACCTCGTGTCGAGCAACAGGCACTTAAAACGGAGGATAAGCCCTTCCGCGTCGAAGATCGTAACGACAACACTCGATGAGTGACGGAGACGACCGATCTCAAGGCGAACTGTATATCGAAGCAGTAGCATGACGTAGATGCGAAAGAAAGAAACAAAGAGGCAAAGAGCGGCTATAGAGTGCCTCGTATAACCTATGTCGTATAAGAATTTCTCATCTCTAATAAACACGTGTTAGAAACATCAGCCGTTTTGCTATATGACCCCTTCTTTTAACGCTCTTGATATCCTACTCGCTGGCATTGAGGAAGGTCGAGGTGTGTTTCAGTACTTTGGTACAGTAAGAACTCGTGAAATGTGCAAAAACTCAGCATAAAATTCTCCCAAGATACAGACATTATTTATACATTTTTCTGCAATTCTCGTAAGATGTTTTATTTCGTTATTATTATTAACACATTTAAGTATGTCCTTTACATTTATTCTATAATTATTTAAATGGAAATATTATTAACTTGTAAATCACATTTAATATAAATTATTTATTAATTTATTTACGTTTTTTTAAATTGTATAATATATTTAAAAATCATTCGGTAGCAGAAATAAACGCAATTCCACGATAAAAATGAAACAATCTTGGTAATAAAAATTATCTTTTCTCGCAATGATTTTTTTGTTTTGTACATAAAAAATGTGATAAATTAAGAAATTGTTGAAATAATATTTTCGTGTAATTTTTTATTATAATTATGGTACAAATATAAAACAAAGTAAAATTAAAAGATTGAAGTTATTTATTTGTAAAATGCAGAGAAAAAAGAATTTTTGTTTTCTGCAATAATATCCTGCTACCCGAAAAAACAAGTTTCAGGCGTATGCTGCAGCTAAACACGTATGTACTTGGATCAAGGTCAAACGATTTCGACGCAAATGGACCCACAAGTATACCATGTCGAAGGAAATACTTAGATTTGGAATTTTTTAAAGCGCAGAATGAAAATGTTATGAATAAAAATATTGGTTTATCGTTCATTTATTTTTTGAAATTTAAAACAAAATTGAATATCGTTGGTTTTTAAATTAATCCATTTAATTATTTGGAATATGTATCGATCGACTTATAATAATTAATTTTATTTCTCATTATTTTCACGGCACTAAAATTAGAAAAAATCGAAGCTTTAAATAATTTTGAAATTGAATAAGAATTTATCTTTACCGATATTAAATAAAACGATGTCAAAGATATGATTTATTGTATATCATGACACTTATCATAATCATATAATTCATAGAATAGCTATCTCTTAATAATTCCAGATATTTTGTAGCGCATATATAATATATAGGTAATATGTACGACGTTGAGAACGTGATTCACGAATTTACAAACTCGTAGTTTTCCAAGAGTCAAGTACAAATTTAATTTACATAGGGAAGTAAATTAATCATTTCGGAAGAAACACTAATTTTTTTTATTATGGCAATACACGAGTTATTTTGTGTATTCGTATCATTATAAAATCAAAAGAATAATAAAAATTGCAAAACTACTTGAATATCGTACCTTAATTTTTTATTTTTATATTTCAAAATTTTAATTTTTAACGCATTTGAAAATTTGCTTTATTTAACTCGTCTGTGCTTATGATATCCATGTTATCAAAATAGTATGCAAAATAGCTAACAAAATAAGTGAAATAAAATATTTTTGACCACCCATAATTATACAAATGATTTACCAGTACCTATTCAATTAATCAAGTGCTAAAAATTTATGAATTTCTTAAATATTTCCTAAATTCTTCGTATAGAATAGAAATAAAAATTGGTAATATCGTTAACAACAAATTTGCAAAATTAAATTTTAGCGAATTTATTATTAAATAATTCTTGCGTTAAAATTTTTGCTTTTCTATGTTAAAATATGGAATGTTATTAATAATATAAAAATCTGTCGATGTAAAATATTTGCCAATCATCCGGACCAATGTTTTTATTTTACAAAAATTCTTTGCAATGTAAAATATTTGTCAAAACAAATGGTGAAAACCCGTATTCGAATGCTACATTTATAAATGCTAATTATGTGAAGCACTTAGCTAAAAGGTTGGTGCATTGTTGATTACAGTGAATACGGGTGAAATGATAAAAACAATCAAACATATGTCTTGCATCGCAAATCTACCACTATTTTTCCACCATATTGGTATATCTTTGCATATATAAATTATATATGTTATAATACACTAAACACGAAAAAAGACGTAATATTCAGTTACTTTGAATTCAAATTGTATATTAGAATTATAAACCTTCCTTCTGTTTCAAAAATATAATTATACCAATAACAATGATAATGACTTCTCTCAAAATTATTTGTTATGACAATTTGACAACAATTTATGCATTGTTTTGATTTTAATTTTTCCAAAGTAAAATGTTTTCTTTAAATTTCATCTTAAATTGTTACTAGTACTATAATAAATTAATGTTTATAATGTTTAATATGTTAATAATGTTATATATAGATATTATAAATTAACGTAGTCTCTAATATAGATTATTGTCATATTTTTTTATTATATTATTTTATATTTTTGATAAAAAAATAATTAAATATAGAAAAATGGAAGTTTATATTATTATTTACAAAAAATGTAATTTTATGATATATTGTTGCTTATACCACTAACATTGTACCACTAAAAAAATAAATAGAAATCATGTCTTATAAATTAAAGCAGTGATTAATTAATATCGGTAGTCAAGTGAATGTTTTATGCAAAGTTGCGAAGGTTGAAAACATAAAATAGCAATGCCATTAAAACAATCATAAATTAGTCAACAAATTTTTAAGTAGTGAAGAATATATAATGACCTTTTTCTTTTTTTTTTTTTTTAACATTATGCACGAAGAAATAAATAAAAAGTAGATTTGATTAACAAATCGTAAGTTTGTAAGAAATTTTGTTATTTGACTACGCGGACATTTTAAACAAGCTACAGCTGTCAAGGTCATTTTATAACGGCGAAATTTTATTTCGAAAAATAAAATTCCAAATTCTCATGTTCAACAATTTTTCTTTCCTCTATTCAAAGATCGTTGAATATAAATATCGTGAATATCGCTATTAATATTTTTCACTTTGTTATTTTTAACATGTTTAACAAATCGTCATTAGTTTGGTCAATAATAAAAATTTCTTTCATTTGAATAAATTATTCTTATTGATGTAAATATATGCTTGTCACACCACAAGATATTTAATATTAATAAGGAAAAAAGAAAAAAATGTGTTAATTAAAAGTTATTTATAGTATACGGATAAAATATTTGTTTATAAAAAAATAAAATACAATTGTAATTAATAACGTTCAAAAGTTTCAAACTGCTTTCAAAATCGAATTCATGAACTACAATTAATGGACAATAATTTCGATTATATAGAATATATGTATATATTTATGGAAAGTTTCACACATTCAACATCACCGAAATTTACAAACATTTTGTTTATAATTAGTTCATAGTCATAATATGCCTAAAACCGTTTCTACGCATAATGTATATCGCCAACAATGTGTAACACTGTTACCACACTTGCATGAAACTCACGGAGGCTAGCACGCAAATCAAACCAAGGAACTGTCAATTTTTCAACCTTGTGTCGTTATGGATACATTTAGAAAAGTTTAAGACATTGAAACAAATCGAAATATTTCGTTAAATTTCACTTGTATTTGAAATTAATTTTGCACACGTGATAAATTAATTTTCCTTATCCCGTTGTGCAATTTTAATGGCCGTTATAAACGAAAGTTTCTTAAATTGCACCATTTCGCTAACGTCGCACAGTGTCCACGAAACGCAAATACTGCGTTTCATCTACATATCGAAAGTGCGTAGCGTATGTCGTCTTCAAGGAAGAAGCGAAACTTCTTTCTACGAATCACTTTCGAGACACGTATTATTGTATGAACGGGTAATATTCAAAAATCGATTTAGGAATAAATCGAATTGTCTGTGTGTTAAATAGTAACGGAGAAAAAGAAACTACGAGAAATTTGACTTTTACACGAGTCTAGAACAAAAAGAACGTTTCACCACGTCTTGGCTAGACATCAATGCGAAACCGTTTGAATTCCGTTTGAAACCGTTTCCGAGAAATTCAGCCAAGCCCGTGTCGTAGCCCCGGCCCTCTCGCGAGACAAACAAGAAAATCGAGACGGTTTTGCGAACAACTTAACGTCGCGAGTAACATTTGGAAAATCGGCTGAGGAATTCGAAGAATGAAACGAAATCGTCGGGCGAACATTCAACGCCGGCCGGCATCCGTTCCAAATTTAAATTCGCCGTAGACCGTTCATGGTGGATGTGATTAACGTACCTTAGAGAACGCTCTCTCGCTGACACCGTCCGCTTCTAAATGCTACACGAAACTGAACGAAGTTAGTGCCGTTAGTATCGACACACGAGAAATAGTCCCGAAAGTAATAGTTGACGAACCTGGTATTCTAATACACAAAACCGTCTGTTTTTGCACTACGAAAATATTTCGAGTAAGATCGAAGAAGACGCACATTCACAATCGTCCAAGGCTCAAATCCAACTGCCGGAATCCCCTTCCAGTCGGCCCATGCGGCATGCCGCACCATTGGTCGACGCCCGCTCACTCGCGCGCCAATCGAAATGCATTGAAACTCTCGAGCCCAATCGAGCACATATTGACGACAATTCGAGATACTTCTGCTATCTGGCGGTAAATTTGACAATGCAGATTTGACGTGCGTGCAATCACCGTTAGCTATCGGTAATAATTCCTACGATTTTAAATACGATTCGACGCAAGATTTTCTTAATAGAAAGGTATATGATATTTCGAAATAAATATTTGAGTAAAAGAATCATATTAAATGATTTTAATATTAAAAAGAATGGCATAAAAACATATCGAGTCTATGAGTCATTTTTATAGTAGATGGTATAAAAGGTTACGATTATACGAATAGATGAAATTATGTAAATTAATTACATTCGAAGATAAAATTACTAGATTAATAGTAACAAAAATTATATTCTTGAAACGAACTTCATAAAAATTTGGAAAAATAAAGGAATAAAAAGAAGAAATAAATAAACGAGGGGTTGATTTACTATCATAAATTTGTACGTTTTAACCAAGAGTCTAACTTGTAAATGTAACTAATATAAAAATTTAATTTCAGAGAAACTTTTAAATAATTTTCTGAATCAAAACTACTTTGTCACAATTAATAAATATTGGAAACTGCTAATTTTTCTACTGTTAATTTTCAACGATGCCACAGATTTTCATAAAATTTTTTAATCTTTACAATTATTACTATAACAATATAATTATTTTTCTTTTAAATGAAACAAAAGGTATGTGGGGCGAGGAATTTACGACTAATTAAATATTCGATTAAAATTAAATATTAGGAAAATTCGCATAGGGTACAGTAAGAGTAAAACGACCTTGCGACTGCATGCCCAGATAAATTTAGATAGATGGAAAAAGAGGGGCGTGGTACAGTGAATAACTGCGCGCATACATGAACGGCATACGTGGCTTCTTTGGCACGTAAGTGTCATGACGGTTCTCCTTTTTTAATATCGTGCTGTGCTTCGAAGAAAACAGTTGGTAACGCTTTTCTGTTCCACAGCGACGAGAATATTCATCGTTTCGTTTTTCTTTAAAATAACCGTCTACAGAATTTTATTCATTAAATTTATAATATTATGCATTTTATTGTAGATATAAAATAAAATTATAATTTGCTCCACATATTTATTGAATTCAATTCAGAATAAATATTTCAACGCGACAATTAATATAATCACCACAATTTGATTTCTCATTATTACGTTGTTAATCAGTTTAGAATAACTCGTGTATATTATAAATAGGGGAAAAGACAAAGCTGTTCTAGGTTTTTGCAGTATTACATTAGAAATAATCATAATTTGAATTTCAATATTATAAAAATAAATTTAATAGGTTAATGGTTTAGTATTCCCTGTAGGATGATACAGCATGATAAAGATATTTTTAAAATGCAACTCTAACAATGGGATCAAACTTTTAATTCTTCAACTTATCAATTTTCAACTATTTATAAATATATTTATCAATTTTATTAATTTGTATTTTTCGAATTTTCTGTATTCATATAGTGTTATTAAATTTATATGCTTCTGTTTTAAAATAGATTTTTTGCTTCTTGAATAATTTATACTATTCATAGTTTCATTTTATTTTCATATTAAATGTAGAACATAAAATTATTGATATTTTAGAAGTATAAAAGAATATAAGTTCTCGTTAATAATATAATAATACTTTCTGTATTACGTTGTGATTATGCAACATTTTTCTTTTATTCAAAGCAATTTCAATTTGGATTTTAATCCAAAATCGACGTTACGAAATTTTAAATTTTAAATACGAGAACGTTTCTTTATTCATTCACTCACATTCATTACTTTTTCAGACTGCCTTTATCTATAAATTTTGAAACATATTGCATTTATTTATTACATCATTTCTTGCATTTAGAAATGCAATAGTTACGATGTCGATAGAAGAAACGATAACGTAAAACAATTTTTGTTGACAATTACGTCTTACGGGAATTTCATCGTTGATTTTGACCAATTTTAAATGCATACATCGTTGATGATATTTTGAACAATTTTTTCTACACGTGTAATATATGCACAACTTTTGTCTCCGAGATTTTTGCAAAAAGCTTTCGATACTATTCTATTAAATATTTCACTCGATAATTTTTATCAAAGTATTTCCGACCCAAGGAACAATGTAATTAAAACAATTCTTTTTAAGGGTACAATACCATGTTCTTTAATCAAAAGTTCTAATTAAGATATAATTTTTTACGTAAATTTTAAAATATATATGTGCTCTTTTCCATTAATGATGACAATATTAACGCTAGAACTATACTCATTTTTTTGGAAATAAAATAAATTATTTTAGAAGAATATCGCAGTGAAAAAGTTAAAAATGGAAAGATAAATTGTGACTAGATGCTAACGTTGCTTTTCAGAAATATTTCAGAAATTATAAACAAGTAAAAAAATTGTTCGGAATAATTTACTAGATAATTATCTTTTCTTACAATATTTAAATTCATTTCAGCAGATAGTTCATTGCTATATGTTTATACCAATGCAGTACGATTGAACGACGCTATATACACAAAAGTGTAATGCACGATATTTCCTAAATATTTGTAAAATACGTCATTTTCCTTTCTATTTGACAACGAGTACTATTCGTTCCATATTAACAAAAGTACGTAAGATTTATTGCAGCATTAACAGAAATTACAGTATTCGATGCAATACTGCTTCTACTTGATCTATTTATACAGTCCCATAAGTAATAGTGTGCACTAGAAAATTTCCCTATAATTTAACGCAGCAAATAAATATAGAGTGATTATTTGGAATTAAGGTCATCCTACTGATATCGATAATTATTTATATCTACTTATTTTCAACAACTTTTCTCCGTATATGTTACTACATTTCATTCTTACTTCCCGAGATACTGGCACAAAAATTTTAATCCAGTGTAATTTCCATTAAAATTAATTAATTCAAAAAATCGGAATCTTTTCGAACTGACCACGGTTTGACATAAATATCTGTTAGAAAGTCACTGCAAAAACGTTTCGATCGTCATTTTTATGTGCCACCGATTCTCATCGATTTTTATTCCAATCTCTGTTTTCTATCTGCAACTGTGCCCTGAGAATTTCACAATCTAATAAAACATCAAGGTAACGATCGCAAGGATTTTTCAATCTGTCTATATTACCCAGGATGCCCGAGCGCGGTAAACAGCGCTATCTGCAACTCAGGTCCCTAGGAACTAGAGATCCGAGTGACATCGTTGGAGCAAACGCAATTAGAAGTTCGACAGTTAGAAGTTCGATAAGAAATGGGAAATATAAGAAAGGAGGAGGCAAGGAAGACTCCTTTGGATCGATCTAGGAAGAAGGTTGGCAGTTTGGCGAGGCGGATGACAATCAGTGCAGGAAGTGCAGTGACTGGCACAAGGTGGTGAAAGCCGAAGTGCAGCGGAAAGTGGGCCGGGTTCCTGGGCGATAGAAAGAACGTGTAACTGCTCGAACGTCCCACGTTTGACATTCATATTTATAAGCTGACCAGGTATAATATCAAGAGTATTTATCCAAATCGGATCTGACCAAATTTGATAGCGGGAAATCAAGCGAAGTATCGCTCTATTCTATTCTAAGTGTAAATAATTACCAGACACTTAGTTACGATATCTTTTTCTAAAAGATCTAACAGAGAGCATAAAAGTATCCTACTTTATATAACATTGAACACTGAATCCAGTACTGCATAATTATCGCGAATGTTATTTGCATCATGGAACGAGTCTTAAATTTTATTCGTGTATTTTATTCGAATTCGAAGCTTGAATTATCGTTCACATATTGTTTTAAATAGATCAGTTTAATATATATATATATATACACTGTGCATGTTAATTTTTAAACGTTTGAATATTTTTGTTATATTTAAAATGCTAAAATTCAAAGAGATTTTTATATTTTATAATATTTAATAACGATATAATGCTATAAAATAGTATTTAATAATGCTACATAGTATATGTAATAATTTTAAATAAATATAATAATAAATACGAATATTTTATTACTAAATAATATAACGATTAATACTATTTAATAATATATAGAATTATACTATTGAGTAACAAAATATAATATTTAATAGTATCTAGTATACAAATTTTGTTTTATATTTCATGAATATCAAGTGTCTTCGAAAAATCGATATTTTTATGGTTAAACGCGGAAGGAAACTTAGCTAGTAAAATAAACATTCGAGTGCCGCCATCTATCTGTGCAATGACACTCAGAGCCATCTACGGAGCGTAGGTAGTAAAGCAAGGGTGAGCAAAAGTCAATCCATTGGTCGATTACTGCGCGCTGTGGTCTTTCCTTTGTTCCGTGAGATTAGCCTGGTAATTTATAGGGTCTTGAATCAGGCTTTCCAAGTTCTACAAGCTTTATAAATTTGTCGAATTTTTTATTACGCTGGGAAGCATAAATCAGCACTTTCGACACTCGTTGCAATTTTAGATTTTCAACTTTATTATATATATATTTCAGGTTTCTTCTACTGGCTATAGATAATTTTTAGATTCTTTAAATATTAATTTTAGACTTCATCCATCGATTATATATAATTTTTAGAATTTCTAGATGTTCACTTTAGATTTCTTCCATCGATTATACATAATTTTTAGAATTAATATCTGATAACTATAAAACTTTACAATTTTATGTTTATTAATTATAAGGTTTATTAATTATTAATTTTTATTTATTAATTTTTATAATTATTAGATATTAACTTTAAAGTTCTTCCATCGACTATATGTAACTTTTAAATTTATTAAATATTAATTTTAAATTTCTTCCATTGATTATACATAATTTTTAGAATTATTAGATATTAATTTTAGATTTCTTCCACTGATTACGCATAATTTTTTAGAATTATTAGATATTACTTTTGGATATCTTCTATCGGTTATACATATTTTTAGAATTATTAGATATTACTTTTAGATTTCATCCATCGACTATACAGAATTTTTAGAATTATTAGATATTATTTTTAGATTTCTTTTATCGATTATACATATTTTTTAGACTTGTTAGATATCACTTTTAGATTTCTTCTATCGGATATACGTAATTTTTAGAATCATTGGATATTAATTTTCCTTTCCTTCCGTCGACTGTACATAAATTATGTTTGAATATATTTCGTGTGGCCTTCTATCTGCTGCCGCCTACATGTGCAGTGCGTGCACTGTCGCTCAGGCTCAGAAGTTTCAGACCACTCACCATTTTTGGTGAACTTCTCATAGTGCAGGCAGTTAATAGAACGACCGATTACCAAAGACGTCTAACTGAAAATTCGATTATCGAAACTTGGATTGTCTCAACATTATTGTAGGATGGCGAAACTGGTCTTGAGACACCGAAAATTCACGAAAGAACAAGAACACGATAACGCAAACTCAAAACTCGTACACTGATTTAACTTAGGGACAGAACACCAAGATAACGAAAACGCACGAAGACGCACTCTTTTAAAACTCTCTTTCCAACACCAAGCGACTCACGCTTGTGCTGGTCACAACCGATTTCCAAGGACTCTGTTTTGGTTGTCAAGGACCACGCTTTTATGCTTTCCTTAACCTACGCTTCACCTCCCCGTAGAGGAGTCACGCAACTTAATTTTGTTATATAGAATAACTTTTCGATTTGCTTCTAGAAGATATCGATCGGTTTGCAATTTGTTTTTGTTGGCAACAGCCGATTCGCGATTTCTTTTGGTATCCTACATTATTGTCCAACAATACGACGCAAGGAAAAATTCGTTGAAAGAATCATGTTTTCATTTCAGCTATGCCTTTTTTCCTACTTTATCCGATCGCTATTTATCATTTATCCAATGTTTTCGTTTACACAGATCGAAATTCGGCGAGACGAAAGCGTGTTGTCTTACGATTAGAAAGGAAAAATGAAATTATAAATAGATCGGGGCACAGTTCCAATAGGACTCGGAATAGAGTATAATTGAGCAGCTGAATAGCGATAAGGCACATTACATAAGTGATCATGAAATTGTGGAACAGGTTAATGAATGGAACAAATGTGATGAAAATGAAAACAACGCGGAAGAAGAAGAGGAGGAAGACGAATCCAATTTGAATTCTATTCCTGCACGCTCAGAAGCAGTTATTGCTTTGGAAACAGGTTTCAGGCAGAACATACAGGCAGAAAACACGGTTGATGAAACAATAAGAAATATGATCGAACTGATAGTTAAAAATAAGAAAAATTGAGACACTAGAATGGATATTCAAGAGAATTGTTTATATTTGTTTATATGTCTACTGAAGTTTGCATTGCGAGTGCCGATAGCAACAATAATATTAATAGAAATAATCCAATAGTTATAAACATGCAATTAAATTATAATGTATTTAACTCGAACAAATTTGGAGTGTTCACTGGGTATTTTGAAATGAGTAATTTTACTATACGAATAGTCAGCAAATATCAACAGAGAACAATAACAATGATTTGGAAGAAATCTCATGTACTGGAAAACTGGAATATTAGTTTGATATTAGCGCAGTGTTAAATAATTATTTATATTCTATAATCTATATAATCTGTATAATTAAATTTATACATAGTTATTTAATTATAATAATTACAATTATTCTTCATTGTTTAAGAATAGGATAATACAGATACATAATACGATTTAAAAAAGAAAAACGATATTTTCTACTTTTTTCGCTTGTAAATTGTTCATTTAACATCAACACACCTTTGTCTAAAATATTCTTTCGTTAAACTATTAGAAATATATGAAATATCAAATAATTCCTATTAATTTATTATCATTATTCTTCTGGATGTTTATTTATCATTGTTATTTCTTTGTACTTGCTCATTCATTATTCCCCCCTTTTTTGGACTCGTTCATTCATTATTCTTTTAAGCTCGTCAATTTATTATCGTTATTTAGACCTGTTTATTCGTTATTGTTATTCCTTTGGATTTGTTTATTCATCATTGGTCCGCCTCTTCGTGATTCACATCTACTTTGCGATTCGTTATTCCACATTAGACATTCAGACACAAGGACTTAACCCATTCAGTCTAAACTCTGACTCATACTGCGTGACTTGGACCGAAAAGCGCCACCAGGGACCTGACTCGTGGTGCATGGCCTGGACTGAGAAACACCACTAGGGTCTCACTCGTAGTTGTCAGCCTCAAACAGTTTTAGGTCACAGTTTGCATTCAGATGAGGTGAATGAAAATTCTATGAGGCGAAAACGTATCGCATGGAAATCCATACGAGGTGTTAAACGAGTATCATAATTCATCCGCAGGAAGCCGAAAATGTACGAAGGCTAAATGGGTTATGCACACGTTCGGATTCACGAGAAGGGGATAGTCTGAAGGGACGCTGAAACTGAAGGGCAATTGTACTTTGAACTAGACCAGGCGAATGTTGCATTTCTAATAAAGTTTATTCGTGTTGACAGATACAACACTTTCATTTACTCGCTAAATAACCGGATATACTGGAAGCCTTAACAATTACCGAAATCTTATTGTTACATAGAGCAGCTTGGAAAGCAAGGCAACTGTTTCATCTCGTGTTTTAGTTGTGATAGTGTCAAAACGAAGGTACAATCTACTGTACAACATTCCGAAGCGAAATACTTTTGCACGCATAAATTCGCGTCCTTGTTTTTTTATCTGTTTCAACGTGGTAACATACTTTTGGATATTTCGCACGAGTAACTCACGATTTCTAAATAAAAGGCTGTGGATGTTTATGTATTTAAAGCGTGTCAAAATACGCAAATAAAATGTTTTATATAAGTACTCGTAAAAGTATCCTAATATATATAAAGGATATATAGGATATGCAGTATGCGCTTTTGAAACGTGCTATAAGATAATAACAGAACCACTCACCCATGTATGGCTAAAATCTAAATAGAAATATGAATAGAAATACATGGTTAAAATAAAAACGATAATGATAAAAATTAATGTTAATTTTAATAAAAGCAACTTCGTATTTTTATAAAACTTGGCAATTCAATATTATTAATGACAGTAATGAAACTTTTATTATATGACATTTCATCGTGATTGTAATTTGAATCGAAATTAACTATTGAAATATTATTTTCTACAAATGAAAGGTGCGAGAAAGAAATTTCTTTTGTATTAACAGTAATTACAATAATAACGATAATAAAACAAAATGCGCAGAAGATATTGGAATTTACTTCATTAACATTGTTTTACGTTGCTGCATAGTGTTTTGAAAATTCCAGTAATTAGAATTTCTCTTTAAAATTGTGCTTCATTTTGATACAATTTATTCTTCGATATTCCTACTTAGTTATACTTATCGTATATCTTCCAGTGTTCTTTAATAATTCTGACGAATCGGTTAATAACAGTCGCTTGGTAACGCGAACAAAGAGTGTTCTCATACTCAGCAGACATCTTTGATGATCTGATTTTGCGAAATAAATAAAATGAAAGTACCTAATTAAAACCTGAGCAGACCAGAGATGCAGATAATTCCGGATAATCTATGCTGATAACCCTAAATAGTCTGTAGTCTATCATCCTTGTGCTCGTTTCAACATGGATCAAGTGCTATATGCGATTGATAAGCGATAAGGTGCTTTTGGAATCCATGCTCTTAGGCTCGAGATGATCTATTCTGGAATAGTAGTAGAGTAAGTTTCATAAATTCTCTTTTTATCCCATGTTAAACAGTTAACATTGCTCTCGTGCCTACCCAGTGCTTCATCTTCTTATTCCAATGTTTACTGTTTTCATTCACTCTTTTTATCGCACGATCCAATGTGATCTAATTCGTAGACATAACATTTGCAATCAATAACGAAGATTCACGTGACCAATCTTTGCGATTATGTTAGAGTAGGTATCTATTACATTACGGCTAATTAGATCGACTGACCAGTCCCATGGTATGATTCTAGTACAGTTATTTGTGGAACTGAAATGGAATATTCAATCAGGGACTTCGCTCCTTGTCTTTTTTATATTCTGCTCCAGTTCGACTTCAACCGAGTATTCCTATGCCATTTACCTCTCGGTAGCGATGTTATAGGCTCTTTCACGGAGTTCGCTTGACGCAGTTGCTTCTTTTACACGGTAAAAGGTAATAAGTGTGCGATAATGTCTAACAGACACACTGGACGCGTCACATATACAAAGAGGATTATATTGGATCGGATGACAAAGAGAACGAACAGAGTATAGCGAGACCTAATGGGATAGACGACTGGTGTAGACATAGGATCAGTGTTGACTATTTAATAGAACATAAAAAAGAGTGCTGATGTAACTTAATACTAATGCCAGTTACAATACTGCTCCAAAGTATTTGCACACTCACTTACTTTTTACAGAGATTTAATTATAAAAGAAGATGAGAGGATTTACAGTTATTTCGCGTTGCCACGAATTCTAATAGCAAATATTCAGTAGCATAATTGGTGTCAATTGCCAAATCTCATAGGATTAATTTCTTCCTTGACAGGTCTTTCACAGTGAGGTTCCTTAATTTAGAAACTGTGAACGAGATAAAATTATACGATAGGTGGACAACGTCGTATCATCTAACATTAGAACTACCACATGAGTCAAAATGACTGAAAATCACTGAAAACATCCAACTGTTTTCAACAGGATCTTTTATTTCGTTTTTCTTTTGTTGGCGTTTAACGACCAGTTTTAAACATAGTTTAAGGTCACATCCACCTCTTGGTGGTACCAGTGACCAGTTATTTGTCAATAGGAACACTCAACGTGTTTATACTAAGTTTATACTAGTACAGGTGGTCCAGATTCTGCACATTTTATCATCTTGAAGAACGTTTAAGGATTTTCCTAATTTATTCGTAGATCATTACAGTCGACAGGAGTGGGTTTAGTGTCAGTCGTCAGGTTGCAAGCCTCTTTTGATAGGCACCCATAAATCGGTGTCTTGGTGTTTTCCACCAAGTTAGAGTCGAACAGCAACATACGATATTTTCTCTAACGTTTAGCTGACGAAGAGTTGGCAGAATTCCATGCCTCCAAATCATGTCGTATGCCTTCTCAACGTTTAAGTATACAGCAATAAGCTGGAAATTACCGTGGAATGCTTTACGAATACAAGAGTCAAGTAATGCAGGACTGTTCATGATCGATAGGTACTCTCTAAAGTCATTTTCATTTTCACCTAGGATACTTTTAGTTTCTAGAAACCGTCGTAGTCTCTTATTTAATATATCGTCGAAGACAGCTATAATTTACGAAGACAGCACGTCAGAGTGATTGATCTGTAACTAACAGCGTTGGACTGCTCTTTTCTATGCTTCGATATGAACAAGGATAGTCGTCTAGGATTATTCATGAGGCGAGTAGTTCAAAACCTGGATTCGGCAATTGCTCAATGAAAATATCGGGAATATTGTTAGATCCTGGACTTGAATTATCAGCGTAGCTTAGAGAGCAAATAGAAGTTCAGATGGTCGGATTTTACGATTTATGGGATTGTTGTCGTCTTGTGGAATGCTGTAATCTCTCGAAGACTCTTCAGTGCTTGTCTCGTGAAAAAGAAATATCGTAGCTTTCATTACTGGAATTTTCAGCAAACGTCTTAATCAAGGTATCTGCCATGCTTTTCGAGTCTTGTAATTGGATTCCTGGGAACCGTTAGAGCATCGGCATTAACTCTGTTTATTTGATCGTTAATGCTCTTTAACTTATGCTACATCTCATTACTCGGTGCATTACCTGTTAACGAGCAGACAAAATCCATCCAGGAATTCCATTTGCATTCTTTTAAAATTTCCCTGGCCACAGTCCTGCACCCTTGAAATTCTATTAGATTTGTATCAGTTTCGTGCTTTTTGCAAACTTCGAAGGCATGTCTCTCGGACTTTATCGTATTCTCAGAATCCTGATTCCATCACAGCACGTTTCTGTTGCCGATTTTATTTAATTGATTGTATTTAATGATTACACTTCTGTATAATATACCTAGGTACATATCACAACTTGGTAGGTCTAGTGTTAATTATGATACATTACTAGTAAGATAATCTTGATATTAGTATTAACCTTAATACACGACGGATGTTCGTGACATCTATGAGTGCAGATTATAGGTACAGCAAGTGTGTGCAAACGAGTTTTGCTTTCTTCTTCCCGTTTCACGGTTTGTATCAATCATTATGTCTGATTTTGATCTCTAACGACGTGTCTGATTTGTCCTTTATTTCTTGATGTAATAAATAATATTTCCGTTTAACAATATACGAACAATCTATATTTACAGTCTATTGACTTGGTAAAAAGGTGATAAGTATTGCCTCCAGTCGCAAATTTATTATTTTCTACATTCTAATGGCACTGCTAATCGAGCTAAATGTCCTGACACGAACAGTGGCGTATGCGCAAAAGGAATCGACTCCAGCTCGAGCATCGTGCAATAAATATGATACATCGGTGTGTGGAATAACGAGAAAACGTGATTTAAATTAAACGATTTTTCAACTCCTTTAAAGCAGGAAAAAGATCATAATAACGAAAGATATTTTATGATAGAAAAAATACAGAAAATATCCGAGACAGATAGAACCTGGAAGCTATTACTCCGAGTCTTCCACAGACAAAGTAAATCCCTATTCAGGCCCCGTTTTATTACCAGTTTTTTCTGAGAAAAATGTATGCACATTTACATAAACATCCACATCCTGCAAATAACTATCTCTTTCCTACATCTAACGAGAAAGAGAATTTCATATTACTCGAGTAGCGACCTAACGATACTCGTAGCTTAGCTCGAGCATGGCCCTGAAAAATTGTCGGAACACTGGTTAAAATTCCGTTTCTGCGAATTCTTCATCGTCGCGTAAGATAATGTAAGTTTCGCGTAACGTTGGTCGAAAATATCTGATGGTATCGACCCTCTTTCTAACCGGTTCCTTCGAATCACCCAGACCCAGCCTTCCGAAGCGAGAACAGCAGGGTAACGCTTCGGAAAGGCGCTGCAGAGTTATCAGAAAATTAACCAGCTACCTCTCCCGTGAAATTTCCACAGCCAACTCTTCCTTTTCTCTTTTCTCATTTTTTCTATTTTTTCTTCTTAACAAGCCTCTCTCCTACCTTTATAATCTCTCTTATCTTGCACAGGTGTTTTCGTCTTAAAATTACTGGTTATACTCGTATCAGTCTTTCACACGGATTTCAAAAGTGCAGTCCCTTCTGACCTTCTACGACGCAACACACTTTCCAACCATTTAATCTTATTTTCCTTAACTATCGGGTGCTCTGTGAGAAAATACAGATACCTTGGTAACACTTGTTTCTTTTCGATGGATCCCATCCTTTTTGGATTTGTTCGAGGGGTATGAACGTTATGATGTTTGATATGACGTTTTATGATAGCAAAGGTGCTCAATTTTAGTGTCAATGAGAAACAGATAACTTGACAGATGACTTAACAGACTTAATATGACCCTTGTGTGGGCAATTGAGTTGCACATTTTTGGATTTTTTCAATGACCTATGTTTTTTTAAAAGTATAGAAAAATCGCCATTTTGGATAAGTTTATGTTGATTTATACTTTTCAAATAAACGTTCTATAAGATATTTAAAATATCGGATTTTTAGACTTATCTGTACTATATTAGAAGTATAAAAGAAATATAGAAGTATAACAGAAGAGAAGTTTATTGTGTCGGATTTATTTAGTATGTACTTTTTTCTATTAATTATTAATTCATTAATAAAACAGGAAAATAAAATAGTATTTGTACATTCGGGAGCTGACTCTTAATTATTGGACAGCGATTATATATTTCTTTTTTTTACTATTATTGAATAGAAAGAAAGGGAAACGATATTTAAACATTCGAGAATTAACTTGTAACTAGTGGAAAATGGATATATAAATAGTATTTGTACATTCGGGAGCCGACTCTTAATTATTGGACACCGATTATATATTTCTTTTTTTTACTATTATTGAATAGAAAGAAAAGGAAACGATATTTAAACATTCGAGAATTAACTTGTAACTAGTGGAAAATGGATATGCTCGCCACTGCGCCATCTGTGTGCAGAGTTGAGAACAGTACACGCATGCGTGTACGACTTTCACGAGAAATATTTTCTTCTTTTTTTCCATCCTTTTTTTGTAGTTTCATTTTGCATTTACAAGCAATTCTGTTAAGCTGTGGAGTGTAAATAAAATTGAAGAGTTTATTTTTTAAAATAGAGTATTTTTTCCGATTATAGTATTTTCATAGTTTTCGTTTTTATTATAGCATCATTCTATATCAAAACTAAAGTTCGTGGATAGGTTTTCCAAATTAAACAAAATTTTAATTTCGAATATTTAAAAATAATTTTTGCAGATAAGTCCCTCCGCCAAAAGAACTTCTCAATTATATTATGGTTTCTAGTAATTTCTAGTAATTTCTTCACTCCAATTGATCGCGTAAAACGGTATTTGATACGTTATCAGAAAAAAGCAAGAATTTCAGAAAAATATGAAAGTTGTTTCTAATTAAACAATTGTGAACATCTTGATTGCTCACACAAGGATTATTGTAACTATATTGATCAACGAGATAAATAGAATTATTTTTGAAAAGTCTAGTTACCAACAAGAGTGGATTGAAATCATCTTCAATCTCCTATGAACTGAGTGAATTAATAAGCCATTTTAGTCAACTTGTTATTATAGTCTTTACAATATTTTATAGATAATCCAATTTGTGATTTTGCTGTAATTTTTTGGAGCAGTCTTAAGATGGGAGTTTTATTATATATTTACCAGTGATTATGAAAGTGGTCTAAATAAAAAATTTAAAAAATTAATTTTATTTCGTATTTTATATTGTTTTCAATTACATTGCAAAGTGACAGAAAATTGAACCGATAGATCGAGTTTATAGCTTCGTGGTAATTAATTTTTGAATTTATAATATGTTTAAATCGCAAAACTTAAAAAATTTCGAAACAAAATATTTTGACTTAGGCTACTTACATAATCATAGGTAATTTGGATGGTTCGGAATTACCAACATGACTTCGAATTCATATCCCAATCTGCTTCTTTGATTTATTTTGTCCGTGAATATTATTTTCAAAATTTTCGAGCCATCCAATAGGACAATGATTTTTGTTGGTTCGCAACAAGCTTAATAGGGTATTTGTAGCTGAGCAATCATGCGAATTAGGATCTATATGTTAACAATGGTCAACAAAGTGCACAGATTTAAAAGACAGTGCAAAGATGTTGAAAAATAATATAAATAAAAATTTGTGACACAATGTACACTAGGTTACGAATTTTTCAATCCACCCTAGTGATTGTAATGCACAAATTCGTAATATATTCAATTCAAAAAGTGGAAAATAATTCTTTCACTCGAGCAATACTAAGATTGGATTACTTTATAAATATAAAGTTGATTAAAAAGCCCAATATGAATTAAAAATTGAATAAAAGTAAATTGGAAAAATGAAAATAAAAAATATGAAAGTAATAAGATTTTAAGAAAATTAAGGATTTTAGGCAATGACGACGTGTCTACGAATATAAACATCGTTTAGTAGAAACTTTAAGAAAATTAAAAAATATATTAAAAATGAGGTGCACAAATGTAAGAAATATAATAAAATATGATACGTAAGTACTTAGTTCATGCAAATAGTAAAAAGGAAACTATATTACATATCAAAATTGTAATTATTAAAATGAAAGTGACTAAATTACGTTAAATCATATTTTTTGAATTTTCAAATTTTACAAAATTATTTATTTAATTATCCAGTAATTAAGATTACATTTCTTTCATTTTCATCTAATACTTTATTTTAAATACATGTTCAAGATCAGAAGCTGTTATAGATCATTATAAGCTTGTATTTAACTGATATAAATAAAGTACTTTCATCATCCATCTCTTTGATACTTCATGTGAAAGGACCTAGTATTGCGAGAGTTATGATTAATTTCAAATTAGTCAGTTGATGCATACTATATATATTTATATGAACCTTTATGAAAATTCTAATCAAATATGATATTCGAAAAGCAGTGTATATGATTTGTACATGATTCATATGCGTATTAATATGATATACTGCGATATGAGTCTTGAAAAATTACTTTTAAATTAAATCGATATGTAATAAGAAAATTACGTTTAAAATTATTCGATATATCTAATTGTACATATATAAATATATTCAATTTGATATATTCAAAGTACTTGTATTTTCTGTACAAAGGTACAACCAAGAAATGGTAATTCAACGTGAAAAATAATCGATAAAGGAAGCTAAATACGGTTTTATAAAAATTAATTTTAAGAATATTAATAACAAAAATTGTCTAGTACACGAATATCGTATAAACACATTTTACAGACTTCTTCATACTTCACTAAGACTGTATAGCGTACAGTATATAGATATTTAGTACATAAGTATTATATAGACAGTAATTACAAAATTTCTGGAGAGACAAGTCGAAATTTTAGAATAAGTACTTTGCAAATCTTAATCTTAAAACAGAATTAAAACGATTCTATGCTATATCGTTAAAACTTCGTTGATTCGAGTGCTTTTTATTTTCTACGTCTTTTCTATCATAGAATGGAAAAATTTAAAGGATTTGACTCGTCAACCTCAAAGTAGAATTTTTTAATTACAATTTGCTTTCTTTGTCATTATGAGAATATAATATAAATAAATTCTGATATGATATTTCATTACGTCTAACTTTCGATTAATTATAATCAACTAGACTTAATATTTAATTATATTTCATGTCGCGGTAAAGCCTTTAATTGCAAATCTGATAAAAATACAAATACAATTCAAGTATAATGATAAAAAGAAAAAAAGAAAAAATAAAAACTAGTAAATGTTTGAAGCAAAGATCTGTTTCGAACAAATAAATATAAATAAAAAAATAAATAAAAAAAATAAAATAAAATACTGTAATTTTGATTCTATGATATATTTTAATCGTGAAACCTTTTTGCAAATCTTTTATACCGTTACGGATCGCGTTTATAATTCTTGTTCTACAAGTTCGATCGCTAGATTGCCGAAGATTTTCAATAAATACGTCGCCGAATAGATTTAACCCTATTGAAAGGTTGACAGCTTTAGTCTCTCAACTTTGGTGGAAAACACACCTTTTTATAGTGAACAACCGATTGTTATTTTGTCCGAATATTTTGGAAGGTGCTGGATTACTCATCCCTGAAGTTACCATCCGCTCTGTTTACTTACAATTAGCCGAATATTGGGTAAATATGAAAATCTCGTAACAATACGTTATCTGCGATATCGTAAGAAAATCCAACTCGAATGAATTCGTCCTTCGTGCCAAATGACTCATCCAACTCCACTTTACAATCTATATACATTCCTTCCAATTTAAAACGAATCTAATCTCGATTGTAAACTTCTCCCTTTGACGACTTTTATCAGCTGTGCCAATTCGACGAATCTTCGAATCTCGTTTCGCGAAACTGAATCTATTTTTTTCCGAATAAACAGCGAAAAATATTTTCCACGAGAAATTACCTTTACGAACCACATTTCGCGAAACTTAATCCGCGCTCTTCGGAATAAATAACCAAAAATATTTTCCACGTGGAATTACCTCTATCTTGATTGCACTGCATATCACGCAACACTCCGTACATAACCTAAATCTGTGATTAAATTCTAATAAAAACAGCATGCATCGAGGAGTATAACGAACTTTAAGCCCTGTGATAAAAGAATTCGTTGGAATTTCTCGCTAGAAGATCCGCGACACGCCTCAAAAGCTCGAAAAGTCGTACACTGAGATGAAACTCAAGAAAACGAACTTTCCAAGTAGCAACACGCACTTGGCGATCCAGGAGGAAATAGGTCGCTGATAGAAACGCGGTTTACTTTGTGATTCACACTTACTGTTAGCCTGCGGCGATGGCGGGGAATCGTCGTAGTCCGTGGCGCCATCTTCGCCGTCACGCGCGCCATCTGCCTGCTCCGTGTCCTTCACTCGTAAGTCCTCGGCAGCCATATCCTCGTCGAGCTGTTCTCTAACCTCGTTACTCATTTTCTTATGAATTACCTCGTGTACGTTCTCGGGAATTTCGACTTGGACCATTTTAGATACCTTAACGTCGCCGGGAACGTCATTGTCAAGGCGAACGTTGTTATCGTTATTGTCATTATTGTCATCGTCATCGTCGTCGTCGTCGTCATCGTCGTCATCGTCGTCGTCGTCATCGTCGTCTTTGTGCAAATTGTTCCCGGAGATCGGTCCGTGGGTAACGTTGGCATTGGCGTTCAGGTTAGCGTTAAGGGACTCGTCGACGTTCGTATCGTCGAGTACGTTCGAGTGAACGAAAAACTCGTGTTGGAGGAGATCCTTAACGGGTATCGTGGCGACATCGTCGATGGCGTCTACGTCAGTTTCGGGCCCCAGATCCGAGTAATCGTAATCCGCGTCGCCATTTTCGTGCTTTCCGTTACTGGGCGCTAGAATCCCGTCATCCTCGTGATCACGGGGCTCTTGTTTGATCATTGTCTGTTTCAGGATGTTGGAGTTGATCGCGTTATGCGCGTCGTCGATGTCCAGGAACAGCGGTTTTTCCTCCGAATTCATTGTTTGCGACCTGGACGTGATCACGCTGGCTGGGGTTAACAGGACCACTATTACGGTGATGTTATCCCCCGAACCTAGGCGTTTCGCGGACTCCAACAGGGCTTGGTACACGCGGTCAAGGTTCTCTGAAACGTTAAAAAAATACCCTTGTTAGCTGAATGGCGTATTTTCATTTAAATTTTTGATTCATTTCTTGTCGCGTTAGGACAAGGACTTTTCATTCTACAGACTGTGATATGCGAATTTATAACGAACATAATTTTACACGCGTAAGTTGATTCGTTGATCCTTGACGTGTCGATAGAGCAATATTCTACACAGGTGATTTGCTGACTAGGCTATCTAATTGACTGTAGACTAACGATATAATTTTTGTTTGTATCTACAAGCGTGTTAGGTGACAAACAACGCGAAAGAAAGGTATCGTATTATACGTATTATAAGTAACTATTGTTTCAGACTTTCTGAGAAGAAGATATCTTAAGAAGAGAAACGTATTTTTACATTTGATATAACACAAATATGCGAGCTTCGATATTTTCAAACAAGAGGTCCTACATTTTTTGAACCTTTATAAGAGCCTGTAAGTTATCGGATGGAAACACAGTCACGCCATCTAGTCTTTAAGGTCTGGGACTATGAACTGGACCGTTTAGAACTTAAAAGTAGGTGTTGAATTAGAAAGGGAGCCGGGTAAAAATTGATGCGTGGGTAAAGTAAAACTCGCCATATCGCAACAGAGGTTAAAGGCTTTATTCTATAAACACTTGAGGGAACATGTCTGACAGTGTATCTTCTGGACAACTGATTCAAGACTATTAGGTTTTCTTCCTTAGTGGAAAAAGCTCTTCCACTATATCTAGACCCTCCTCGACCATGTCGTAAATTCATTACGTCTATTCCAATAGTAGGATTTTCTGAAGGAATTAGGAGCATCGGACTATTCCTCCTGTGTCTATGCCGTTCAGTTCGTAGGAACCTAACCAACCGTTCATTTTGTACAGTAGTTTACGTTTTAGCTAATATGTTACTATCTTGTAAATTTCCGGAAAAAATAGTTGATTAAAACTTGGAAAGAAAATAGAAAATGCGTAAAAATATCTTTTGTTTATTTTATCTATGTTTATTTTAGCAATAATACGAGACTGACAGAATTTCTCTACAGAGAATTTGAACGAAGAGTGTTAGTGTCAAGGAACAGATATACGAACGAAGAATGTTTGAAGTATGAAAGTATGAAAGAAGAGTGCTTGAACCAGTTGTCAGAAATTATTACACGATCGAGTACTAGTTTGTTTTCTTAACTTAAATTAATTATTTTAGCAATAAATAGTATGGAAATTCTTACAAAATTTATTACCTACAAAATATATCAGGCATATATATACATCTATTTTCTATCATTGCAATCTAAATTTAATATTAAAGTACTAATTTTTTTTTTTATTTTATGATACTTTTTATTATATTAAGTATTAAATAAATAATAAATAACTGCTTCTTGTAATTATAACATGGCTCTACAAATATGTATAATAAAAAAAGAAAAAAATTATTCAAATAAATATTATTCGGTTTAACGAGAAGCTACCTCGATAACGAAAAGATGAATATAACCTCCCATTTAAAAAAATATTCGGTGCCCCTTTTTTCCTACAGTAATTGCCCCAGAAAAGTTTATTCGCAATTATTGGTAATTACATTTAGATTAAGAAATTAAGCCCCCCCCCCCTTTTCCTGTACCTCTAAATTATAATAAGAATCGAGTCTATATCTCCGTTAAATTCTGAGAATACGGCTTGTAAAATTCATTTAGTACACCCTGTATATGCGTTATGCTCGCATTGGATATCACCATGTCTCTCGTACTCTTTCTTTCTGCTTGCATCAGAAAAATTCTCAGAAGTCACCCGCCCAGATAAACGTCCACATATGGTTGTGAACTGCGGCCACTAAAATGGGGACCACTGAATTTTAAATTAAGCAATACTTTTATAGGTAACCGGGATATAAGATATATCGAAGTTACGATACTTCGCGTAATTTTATATTTTACATCACGTATAATAATAAGACCATAATTAAAATAATATCAAATATTTATATAATTACTCATAAAAAGAACTAATAATAAGTATCTCTATATTCATTCATAAAAATAACTGAATTGCACAATTGATTAGCCGTATAATTCTTAAGAATTATGGTTTTGAAAAATTTCGAGTATCAATTGACCGCTATATGTGTATTTGTACGTATTATATATTTTTTCCTAGTGCACGTTGTTTATATTCATTATTTGTATGATTTTACGTATGACCTGTTTTCTCGAACATCATTAATTATAGTTGCAAAATTCTTTTGAGACATTTGACGGTATTCTGGTTCTTTTTGGCATTTACGTTGCTATTGTGTTGAAACGCAGCATTGCAATAATATTGTAATTAGTAGTATAAAAGAGGAGGAATTCACTCTAATTTTATTAAAATAATGCATTTTCTATTTTTGTAAAAGACATGTTACATAGTACACGAATTACAATGTTATTTTACTGAAAATAAGTGTTTCTCACTGTTTATAATTGTTATTACAAATTCGATAGAAAATAAATAGATAATGTTTTGAATATTTGTTAAGCTAATATAACATAATTAATCTATTTTTATTTAATTATTTAATAAAGTTGGACTTTATTACATTTATTTGTAATAAAATAGAAATTTTTTAAGTACAAATTACAAATATCTATAAAACTATTTATACGGAGATTAATTAATATTTTATTTATTATTTACTATAAACAAATTTTATTTTACTATTCGCTTATCATTTGTAGTAAACGAATTTTAAAATAAATATTATTTATTCCTATAATACAAAATGACGTTGAATTATAAAACGCAGAAATTTATGCACTAATCATCCAATAAAAGTGACTTATAAGTAGTTTGTTGTATGAAAAAATGTTTTAAATAAAAATTGTTTGGTATCAAGAGTATGTAACGTAATAATTAATTTTTCGTCAGTTTGCGCTTTAATCAAACTACAAAGCTCAGCTTAAATATCGTAATCAATATAATAAAAATTATTATAAAAATTAGTAATTACTGGCTTTTAACCCTTTACACTCGAGAGGTGACTCTCAGTCACCATTTAATCAGATTCTAAAGATCGACGTTAATTAATATATCAAATTTAAAATTACCTAACGGTGTGTGGAATATCGAAGAAAAATAATTCTATGTCTTAATTTGCATATGATTTCTCATTTACCATTTTAAGTCTTCGAATTATTATTTTTCTGTAATGAAAAAGTCGTCGAGTGCAAAGGATTAATAGTTTTTAACTCAGAATTTAGTACTTCTTGGAATAATATTATGCAATGTATACTATTATATTATAACTGGCAAAATTTAATGTCATTTTCATATTTTGATAAACACTAGAAAAGAAGTGCAAAAGAAATAAACCATTACATTGCTACAATATATAATAATTTTCATTTGCAACGTGTTTTCGATAAATAATTTATAAGCAAATTACGATGACGCAGTTGATTGACCCGTGTAACATAATTAATTATACATTCTAAATCGACAGAAACATAATCGTGTACCCATATTTACGAAATAACACTTTTGCAATACATTTATTATTCATTATTTAATTACGAAACTTTCTAATATAGAGGCACGCTTGTATGACAAGATTGCACGTTTAAAGACATTTAAGGTATAATAATGGTCAATCTATTCCATCCACGTACGGTCAACAATTCTAATTAAATAAAAAGTGTAACTGACTTTGTAATTATATCGTTCCGATAGTGGAAAAAAAGTGGTGTTGTAAGAAGTGGAATCTCGTTAAATCATTAGACGTCTTCCTCTCTTGCTTATTTCCAATTATAATTGAGGAAGGGACGTGACCTATCACAATTGTGTGATTCATCTAGCGGCTATCGTCATTGCATAGTGGACGAGTAGCTAATGTAGCGTGTTAAGGTATGTGCATTTTGCATGAATAATTAATTTATAGCTTTTCCCTTTTAAAATCGAAAAATTTATTTTTATCTTATCTTCTATCGAGTCACTATTTATGAGTTAATTAATTAAACATTAATTCAAATTTGCATTTGCAACTTCTATTTCACTTTAATTTGGTTTCAATTTTATTATTATTTTCTGCAATATTTTTACAGCAGTAGAATAGCTTATATAATTACAAATTATACAAAGCAACATTTATCGATAAGAAGGTTACGATATGGATAATTTATTTTTCTAAAATATTACACGAATTTTTTAATATTAATTTTTCACTTACTTAATTTCTCTTAATGTTGTTTAAATATGAACACGTGAAGTATTGTTCTGTCATGTGTATTTATATACTGCTAAATTTAGTATATCTATTTAGCATACACTTAGTGCAATATATTTGATATATTTAGTACATTTAGTATCTTCGATATATAATAAATATAATAGAGATAAATAATAGTAATTGAATAAATACGATAAAAATAAATAGTTATTTATAACAACTTTTCTATTTCAATTTAAGTTAACGTTCGTTCTACGAAGAACAACTACGTATTTTCAATATTAAACTTGATAATATCAATACTAAACAGTAATAAGCTTGAAAAATAAAAAATGCTAATTTTTCAGGAAATAATAATCGAGAAATAAAATTTATTATTCAAGAAACCAGTCAGTTTCGTCAATTTAATTTTCCTGGTATCAAATTACTTATACTTATCGACAAAAGTTAAAAAGCAATACAATCGTGTGAAAATTTTTATATACTCTTCTTTTTCATCAGTTTTAATTTTAATCTCCGTTTTTCAGAAAATAAAATATATACAAAAATTCGCGTGTCATTCTATTTCGATTATGTTTCTGTGATATCGAGTTATAATTGGTTTGTTTATCGATGTTCCTTCAATTTATAATACAGCTATTTATAGCACGTGAATCAGAGCTGATAACCATGATTCATATAGACCGAAACGCCACGATGCAAAATTACGTAATTATAATTATTATATTGCCGGTCTACCGCGTGATGTAATACTGCACGTGCAACAGTGAAAATATAATACAATAAGGAACATTAAGAAACAACAATAGGTGCGCGTTCTCATAAGGCAATTTTCATTTAATAGAGTTTTGCTGACACGACAGGTGGAAGCAGAAGTAATTTTCTGCAAGTTAGCAAAAACGTTAAATCAGATGTGAGTATGAAAAGGAACATTGAACCAGAAACAGAAGTTCAGTTTCTTTCTATTTTTGGATCATTATTTCTGAAATACCAAATTTTTGATATAAGAAAAGATTGGTATTTTACTATTGAAAAATTTTATAATTTAAATATAAAGACTTTAAATTATATACTAATTTATTATTTTTCAAAAGATTACTACCTGTTTTATGATTAGAAAAATATTTATTACACGTTTTACTTGAAAACGCTATTTTGTATTTAACCTTATCACTATTATTATTTCTTTTAAATATGAAATTATCGTTGCGAAAAGAGGTAAGTATCTTACTGTCTAAAAATTCGCTAATCTAAATTTAAATAATTTATTATATATTCTTACCCGTTATCTTTGAAAATTAATGTTTTAAAAAATTTGACTATTTTATTATTTAAATAATATCGAAGATATACGATAATAATAAATATAATAACGTTTAAAATATATAATAGTAATAAAGTACATAAAATATTATTTCGTGATTTAAAAATTTCCTGATCTAAATAGTCATTTCAATAAAACACTACTATTAGCATTTTTCCTGAAATACAAAATTATCGTTACGGAAAAATAAAAAGATAAGTACTTCGTTGTCTAAAAATTTTCTAACCTAAACAACCATGTTCTCTCTTACTAATTTTCAATATAAAAAAATTCCACTTGAAAATTAAAAACACTATTACTATTACTTCTTTTGAAACAAAATTATCGCTGCGAGAAAAACAAAAAGATAGATACTTCGTTGTCTAAAAATTCTCTAACTTAACCAGTCGTGTGCTTTTCTATTAATTTCAATATAAAAAATTCCAGATGAAAATTAAAAACACTATTAGTATTATTTTTTTGTAAACCGTAAAATTAACGACAGGAAAAAAGAAAGAGATAGATGCTTGGCTATTCAAAAATTCCTGAATTTAAACAGCACGTCCCCCATTAATTCGAATACCAGAGGTTCTACCGCATGGCTAAAACGGCCTGGCCGGTTGGCCATCCCCACTCCTAGCCCGGTACAGTCGCAAAAGTATATCCCGCTAAATGTGCGTCCCTGAATGCAAGTGCATTGACCTATGCGCCACGTCTGCGTAGGTTTACGTCCCACCCTCTTCTTTACCCCAGCGTGTTTCTTCTATTTTCCCTCAACCAGTCCGTCTCTAGCTAGCTCTCCGATTTCGGTCTTTCGTTTGCGACGGCGACTTCATCGCGACAGGAAGCATTCGCCGTCACCCGTTCCCCGTCATTAATTCTCCTTCGGTCTGCTTTTCCACCGCATCGTCCAATCGCCCAACCTTTCTCCTTCTTTCGATCATACTCGGCGGAGGAGCTCGCTCCGCTCCGTTCTCTTTCTCCGTCGGATATCGGAAGCAATTTAGACTTCGCGACTAATGGATCAGGAAGGAATGAATGCAGCCTACGGAGTAGTGGTGGGGGAAACATCGAACGACGAAAGGGTTCGCGATGCGAGCAATATTAATTTATAGACGTTATACCTTTCCTTAAGCATTTTAATTCTTTTTAATTCTGTTTCCTTTAAATTCCGTTAAATAAATATTTTCTATCGTTATCGTTATTTTTTATTATTTCAATATAATATTTATTTCTTTGTATCTTCCTTTCTTCCGTTTCTTAAATTTATTTACGCGATTTCTTATTTTCTATCTTTATTTTTTTATTATTTTAATACACTTTTTTATTTCCTTGTATTTTTCTTTTCTCTCTTCAAATTTATTTACATGATTTTTTATTCTCTATCTTTATTCTTTTATTATTTTAATACAGTCTTTTATTTCTTTGTATCTTTCATTCTTCCGTTTTTTAAATTTATTTACGCGATTTCGTATTTTCTATCTTTATTTTTTTATTATTTTAATACAATTTTTTATTTCCTTGTACTTTTCTTTCTTCTCTTTAAATTTATTTACACGATTTTTTATTCTCTATCTTTATTCTTTTATAATTTTAATACAGTTTTTTATTTCTATGTATTTTTCTTTCCTCTCTTTAAATTTATTTACACGATTTTTTATTCTCTGTCTTTATTCTTTTATTATTTTAATACAGTCTTTTATTTCTTTGTATTTTTCTTTCTTCTCTTTAAATTCCGTTACGTGATATTTTATTTTTTGTTGTTACTTTTTTATTATTTCATCTCTGCTTTTCCAAGTTCCTTTCTTCTTCTGTTGAAATTTCATTAAATAATTTTTTATTATTATTATTTATTATTATCTTTATGGAAAATATGTTATCTAATGAGATTTGCAGTATGTTTATGGACATTTGAGAATAAGATGATTTTTAGCGTTGATCTGTATGCTGTGATTGGTGAAGTAGTTTTGACTATTAAGACGAAAGATTTCGATTGAAATTCTGGAAAATGGAGAAACAAAATATTCTGCGTTTTGTACAAAATATTGCTATTATTATAAATAATATTTATTAATTTAACATTATTTAACATTATTAATTTTATAACGTAAATAATATTAAAATTATAAGTAACAGAAATGCAAATACTTTTTAACTATTTATTTAAGCAAATGTTATGGACGACTATCTCTAACACAATTCGACTAATTTACTCCAAAGTTCAACAAGAAAAACATATTTTATTTTAACAAATAAACAGAAGCATTCAACTACTAAAATATTCAAATGTACCATTCTTCTGTCGACACTGCTCCATTTCTCCTCTTTAAAAAGTCAAATAAACGTCAGAAGATCAGGCGTGACACAATCTAATCTGCATGAAAATGAGCTGTCAACCGTTTCCTATGGATATGTAAATCACATCAGAGATACTAGTTGCAGATTATTCAACGTCCATTTGCTGCTAAACGCCTCATTCGCTACAATACTCTTGGTTCCCTGACCAAAGAGAGTACAAGGTGTAATCATTAATCAATTTCTTTATGTGGTTTCCGTTCTTCCCATATGGAAATGTGCTCGAGGGTACATCAATAGAGGCACCGAAAGCCATCAGAAGCGAAAAATTATCGATAAACATTTTATTATTCTTATCATTTATCAAACAGGTGTTCATTTATCAAACCAACGCTCATAACTATTGCAAAGAGATACTCAGTCGGTAACGTAGGGAGAAAGAACGCACATGGTAATCGCGTAAAAAATGTAAGGGTTATAAAGAGATATGTAAAAATTAAATAATGAATAAGGAAAAGGGTGAAAAGATGTAAAGATTATAAATTATAAACAACAGATAAATAAAGCAAAACAAGTCCCAAAACAAAACACAATTTTTGAGACATAACCTCAAAAAATAGCGATAAGAGGTTAATGAAAGAATTATTCAGCGAAACGAAAACAAAAGATAAGAGGACAAAGAGTGGCACAAGAGTAACAATTAATGCTAACCTTGCCAAAAACTAAACTTGCAAAAATTCTCGCAAAATTTGAATTTTGCACCATTTCTGCGGTGAAGTGTTGCCAACGAAAAAAGAAAGACAGCATGACAACTGACAGTTAAGAGTTACTAAAAATAGTGCGCTACACGAAAGAACAAAACACGTCTTCGTTGTTGAGCAATATCTACAATTTTTAATTAAAAACCTGTGTTTTTTATCAAAATTATTTCTTGCGTGAATTTTGGAACACCCAGTACAAGTGAGTACAAATTGGGGAAACAGACCAAAATTCAAACTTAAACTCTGAGGAACAAATTAACACAAAGAATAAACAACGTGACAGAAGTACTATACACAGTTGGGAAAAAGTTTATTAGAAGTCTGGTTGGTAATAATATCATAGATTCACCTTTTTCTACAAACTTATACATATTATAGATATTCATTAGTGTTCGAAAGTTACATCTACAAATTTAATCATACTTTAACTCCATTTTTGGAATTTTTTAAAATTTTAGCGACAAAGCACTCAATTGATGTTCGACGTTTTAGATTTGTAACGGACGTCTATTTTTCGTTTCATGGCATTAATCGATTTGGCAAATGATCAACTCGTATATCGTACGATGTAGACAACCGATAGGATACATCGAGACCGAATGGGACTGATTATGAGACAGAACCATGAAGAGCGATGCAAAGCAAAAAAGTAGACGTAGGATCAGTTAGACCAGTTGCCTATGGGGTCTGGAGCATGAGTTGGTCCGTAGATCATGCAATCTTTAACCCTTGGCACTCCTTGTGTGACTCGACATCGGTTTTTATCACAAGTACTTCTCCATCGAGTTACACCCGAAGTTTTTTGATTCTTTACTTACTGAACGCGAAAACAGGAAATAAGTAACTACTTCAATTACTTAAATTCAAAATATAAGTTACAATGATGTTCGAGAGCTATATTTAATATAACGAGTAAACAAAATTCATGAAAATAATAACAGTCGAGGGACTGTTCTGTGAAGTAAATTTCAAACGAAATAATTAAAATAGTAGGGAGTTATTGGCAACAAAATTGAAAAATAATTCGGAGTGCAGAAGGTTAATTATATACTTCGGAAGATGTATTTATTTTGAAATTAAATGTAATATAAGTCAGATACAGTAGGGAGGTCAGAAGAAGTCTAATAGATTGGCCTAATAGCATGCACTCATGGAAACGATTATACACGAATTTTCTACATCGACTTACTTAATTTCTTCTTAATTGGTTCACAAGATACTCCTTCCCACTAATTTGAAATGCGGAAGCAACACGTGATAAAGAAAACGAACGGAGAGAGATGCTCTTGCTCGATGACCTAACTTCTTTTGAGCACTCTGCTATATACATTTAAAAAACAAATAAAGAATCTATTCTATCCCATTTTACTTTTCTCTCCACCACTTTTATTTCTATTTTTACGAGTACTTGCGTAGATAAGAGACGCATTATATCGCTTTGACAGGGGTTCTGTACTGCTATTAAGACGACCCTGGGGTCAGTGTCAGTCATTAATCTAAGATGAAGATAACGCTAATGTATCTTATCCCACTACTATCTGTATTTGCTACTAAGAATCTAAAAGTAGGAACTTTATGAGCATCAAAGATGGTGTTGGCAGCTAACAGAATACCCTTCTTCACCCTGCGTAGGCTTCTAGACTTCTCTCTAGCTTTACACAGTACTATCACAGTAGTAGCTTTGCACGCGATTGGTAAATTGACAATCTGACTAGCAATAATTTAATGGTCAAGTACAATGTCATACAGTGTCATAGAGTGCTGGTACAGGGCAAGAAGGATGCGCGATGAAGATAGCGAAGAGGATAAATCCAAAGCGAATGAGACCCAGCGATAAAGCACCGTTGTTAGTCGTTAACGTAAGATAAGAAGAATACCGATGTAACTGAACTATTACTATGTAATACGTACAGAGGTGCCTTGGAAATTGACCAGCCCTTATAGCTACTAGTTCTTGGAACTCGGAACTTGGAACATATACGGACACACATGTTCAATGAAGTTTATTGTTCGGTGTCATAGGGATAATAGTATCTCTATCTAGCTCTCGCTCAAAACACTGACAAAAATTCCCTTGCAAATCTACCACTTTGCAATACTCACCAGATTTGGTCCGAATTAACTTCTAGACTACTGTATAGAAGTATTACTGTACAGATGCACTAATGTAGTCATTAGTAAGCGTCTGAAAGCAACTTAGACTACCGCTACTTTACTTCTGTATCGCGAAGAGTTTAAAAATAGGGATTTCAGGAGAATCAAAGATGGAATAAGAGCAAACAGGGTATCCATCTTGCCCACGTGTTGTCCCAAGAGATTTTTTCCAGCTATGCACAGTGCAGCCCATTTTAGCATCTACAACAGCGCAGGACTATATCTCGACACTTATCTGGCCAGGTGGTGACTTCTGAGAATTTGACCGATGAATATTCCACACGAGCAAAACGTGGACGTATCGTCAATGAAAAATTAACGTCGACAGCATTCCACGAGCTCAGCTTTCAGGTAGGAATAGCAATGGACATGAAAACAGGCAGAAATCTGGACGTTTATGTGGCTATTGTACATAACAGTCTATGTGGGTCTGGTTATAGTGTACTAGGTCTACTTATTCTCTGATGTAACCAGGAAGATAAGGTACACAAATTTTCATTAGTGTCTGGAAGTATCGTGGCTATAAATAGGATCATGTAGGTTCGAATAGCAAAGAGAACTAACAAGGTACATTAGGTCATAACGAGATCAAGCTTCAGTGTAGATATAACGGGCGTCCCAAAATTCACGCAAGAAATAATTTCGATAAAAAACACAGGTTTTTGATTAAAAATTGTAAATATTACTCAATAATGAAGATACGATGCTCTTTTTTATAGTGCACCATTTTTAACCCCTTGACTACGACAGATTTTGATAAACAGCGGTCGTACCATACGGCAGGAATTGAGTTACGATGTGCGCCATTTTTGTGAAAACAAGCGCCCTCCATGTCAAAAAGCCTAACTACGTCGAGCACCTATAGGCGCCCTCTGTGTCACAAACGCAAAATTTCTAAGCGCCTATAAGTGCTTTCCGTGTCACAAACACAAAATTTTTAAGCGTCCATAGGCGCCCTCTGTGTCACAAACGCAAAATTTCTAAGCATTCATAGGTACTCTCCGTGTCACAAACGCAAAATTTCTAAACGTCCATAGACGCCCTCTGTGTCACAAATGCAAAATTTCTAAGCGTCCATAGGCGCCCTCTGTGTCACAAACGCAAAATTGCTAAACGCCCATAGGCGCCCATGGTAGTCAAGGGGTTAATAACCCGGAAATGTCAGCTGTCACGCTATCTTTTCTTTTCGTTGCTAATACTTTTCGCACAAATGACGCAAAATTGAAGTCTTGCGTGAATTTTGGGACACCCTATAGAATCAACGTCGACTACTTGGCATGAGATAAAAAGACTTTGTTCTATCACTAGTTACATTACTAAAAGCATTTGAACATCTGCTTGTTTTCGCAGAATATGACTCAATTGCAAAAAGAGATGCAACTATAGCTGTTTGTAGCATAATAAACCACATAAAGCTGATTTTCGATAGTCATTCGAAATATTAATAACGAAATTGACATTAATCAGAAGGTAATCGAAAGAATCGTAGAACGATCTTGTCCCTCGAAGTGTCCTTTACATTCGCATTTATTAAGTTATAAATGAGATACGTAAGGGACCTTTTAAATCGATAAAAAGTCCAATTAAATCAGACCTGTATAAGCTAAGAGCTTTTTTCGTTGCACCTGTCACCTTCGTATAAAGTCAATTTTTATTTGTTTCTCAGAAGATGCACAGTATCAGTGGCAGTGTGCGATAGTGAGGAATGTTGGATATAGTTCTCTCTAAACTATCTTCATCTCTTACACTTGACGTCGATGGTAGGAGACTTTAGTAGACAGGATTAACCTAAATGATATATAATATAAAAGTTTGTTACTCGTCTATGTCAACAGAGTCATATTCCGAGAGGTCGATAACGAAGAGATGGACTTGATCGATCTAGACAAGATCACAAATAACCATCTCTAAGAGAAACAATCCTCGGTGATAAAATGACAATCATCAGGGAGAGACAAGTTTAGTTTAAATTCCGTTTCATATATATATTCTTTTATTTTAAATATATTTAGTTGTTAAAAAAAAGACTAGAATTGTTAACAACCTTTCGATAAAAACCACCTTAATTGTAGTGTACTATAAGTAAAATGATATTAACGTTATTAAATGTAGAATCTGTTGATGTCGCAAGAAAGTGATAAGTACTATCCCTAATTGACAATTTGCTATTAACTCGTGCACACCGGAAAAATTTATATATCATGACTGCTAATGGAATAAAGTATTTTATATATTCTATTCGGTATTCTATATAAATATAAAATATTTATTGGATGCTACAGTGTATTAGGATACGCCGGGAAGAGTTTAAAAATATTCCCTAATTTTAATCCCCTAATTTTGGAGTTAGGGGCGCTCCTTACTGCTTACTGTCATAGCTGCCAACTTCGTGATACGAAGAGTTTCGTGCAATTGGGCACTGCCACACTTCTGAACTATTTAGCATAACGGAAATTTGATCAGGTAAAATTGAATGATGCCAAATGGTACATGATATGACGTCATCGCTATTTTTTTCAAATAGAACTATATATTATTTTTCTATACTGTTGAAAAGATAAGTTTAGTTGTGGAAAAAAATCAATCTAAGATATAAGGTATGAATAAATAGTTTATAAGATCTAAATTCCGAGAACGAATGTTTATATAAATATTCGACAAGAACTGGGAGTGAACCACGTCACGTACCCTCTTGATACTCTCTCACGAGTCGGTCAGTCTCTCTAGAGAAGCACTCAGAGACAGATATACCTTCCTTGAGTAATAAAAGACTTTAATAAAGAACACACATATATATAAATAAATAAAATAAATATATGTAATAAATATATAATAAATATATATAAATAAATAAATATAAAAGTATCGAAAAATAATTTAAGCAAAATAATTTAATCGAATTATCGACCTCCTTAATTTTCTCTATTTTAATTCCATTGTGAGTTATTTTCGATAGATTTTTGAATAAAATATAGAAAAGATAACTATTTTATTTTCCCATACTACGCTCTTATTTCAGAATTTAAATATATTTAGTATCATATTTTCCTAATATTGGTAATAAATTTATAATTTTATGTTCCTTTTTTAACATTTTTTCGCTAAAAGCCATATTAAACAAAAGAACATGGTTACATAATAATAATAATAATACATTAGAAGAGATAAAATCTTCTTATAGACAAACAAAAATAAACATAAAAATTGTCGAATAAACTAACTCGCTTAAAAGAAGAAAAAAGAAAAATATGGCGTATTAATAAAAAAATAATTTGAAAGGAAAGGAACAGTTTTCCCGAACTGTTTTAAATTCTCCGGTAAAACGAGGCGAACACGACAGAAACTTTCTGCAACGAGAGAACGTGCTAACATCACGGTGAGAAATTACCTCTTCATCGTGCAATGTACTGCATAGACGAGAAGAGTTTAAATTACACGGAAATATTGGATTACATATGCCACGGTAATGCAACAGCGGTTGGACAATAGACGGTTGTGTTAACACCAGTCCCCTTTATTCTATATTATTTGTACGTAGCTTCCTCGTGATATGTTTCTGGAAAGTCTTATAGTTAGAACAGAAGAAAACCGGTCGGTCAGATCGCGATGAGTCATGTTCCATGGATTTTTCAAGGAAAATTCGCTCTAATCTTTTACCAGATAAGAAATTATCTTTACTTGAGTTTCCAGTCTTTTTGTATTTCTTAGTTAATAAAAATATTCTAACTTTGGATTAACCCGAAATAAGGCTAAATTGGTAGATATACGTTTTACTATCAGTATCGTGCGATCGTATATTTTATTTTGTACCATATTTAATAAATATTTCATATTGTATCGTATTCGAATGGTGTTTTACAATATACTTTATATGTTGTAGAATATTATATTATATTTTATAATATTTTATATTATATTACGTTGTGATTATTTTATATTTTCTGTTATATTATACTTAGATATATCCATATTTTATATTTTATATTAATGTATAACTTTCTTATACACGAATTAATATTTTAGTCTCCTTTACATCTTTCAGTATAGGTGCAGTTAGAAAGTAGTTATCCATTATTTAAAGTTGCCAGTTAGATTTTATATTACGTTGTGATTATTTTATATTTTCTGTTATATTATACTTAGATATATCCATATTTTATATTTTATATTAATGTATAACTTTCTTATATACGAATTAATATTTTAGTCTCCTTTACATCTTTCAGTATAGGTGCAGATAGAAAGTAGTTATCCATTATTTAAAATTGCCAGTTAGATTTTTATATTTAGAGTTTTTATAAAAATTAAGAATATCACAGGTGACACGTGTAAAATTGACAATTTTACTTGCACCAGGTATTTCACATATTGATTTAATTGAGCCGTTTACCGCACAAATTGCTTAACTCCATAAAACAAAAAGTGGAGAAACGCAATGAAATAATGTATATCGTTTTTTAAAATTCCCTTTATAATTTACATCGAAATAAATATCGTAGAATGCATAAATACAAATGTAACTTTCATCTAACGGTATATCAAATTTATAAGAAAAAATAGCCAAAAGGTAATCGTTAGTAACGTTACCATTTTTATGTTACTGGAAGAGTTAATCGATTTGGCAAGTGAAAAAAGTAATAAATTTAAATTTTACTAAATTTTACTTAAATTCTGATAAGACGGCACTAAAAAATTCACCGTTGTCATTCGTGGCTTGCTAGTGCATTTGAGTTGCATTATTGCAACGATTTACATTAGAGTACGGAGTTAATCAAAGTGACCTCGGAAATAAATTATTTATTATTCAGTGGCCAACAAATTTTTCTCGTTTAATGGCGTTAATCTTAATTACCAGGAAAAGTTATTATAAATATAAAAAGTTATGACTATACCAAGTGCTTTGACGCTTAAATTTAAGATTTTTCAAAAAGTGGAGTTAATCGATATGTGCAGTGAACGGCTCAATTATCAGCACGTTTCAGTGCACGAACTAATCATCAAGCTTTTTACAGCTGTTAAATAAAATAAATTATATAATAATTTTTGCATTTGCTAATATCACAGAAAACGTGTAGCCGTTTTTGTTGAAATTAATGTTCACCTTCACTAAGGCAGAAACATAGCTACTTATTTTCATGATACTATTTCAATTCCTACTAATTGCTATATCTGCTGTTTAAAAATTATTATATAATTTAATAATTATCGTTCAGATCTTATTTAATTGTTATTACCAATTATATCTAAAATCAAATACAATCAAATACACATCGAAGATTGGTTGTTCTATCGCTCATGCACTTGCACATCTAACACAATGATTTTCGCCAATGGCTACCATAGCTCGGAGACACTGAACAATAGCCATTGGCGATCCCATTGGCGATTTGCATCAAAGCAAAGGGTTCATAATCCAATAAATTATTCAAGCTACCTAGCCAAATTAAATACCCTACAGTATGCAATTTGGTTTTGGGAACATTTCTGTCAGCTACCATGGATCGCGTGTGTGCTGTATCCATGGAAATTCGTAGGTGGTGGTGAACGACCTATTATCGATTGCACCCCCTAGAAAACGGGCGTGACAGCCGGTTGTTGCAGACATCCTATCAGACCGGATGGACATTTGGCCCGATCGATAACTCGGCTGGTCGCACGAATTACTTTTAATTTGTTCCGTGTCAAAGGCGAAGCATAATTACAGATTAGTCACGAGATGCAATTCACGCGAAGGGGGTTGTGCCAAGGGTCGGGGGGTTTCGATCAAACACAGATGTACTACCTCCGTCACCGGTGTCTGCAAAAATTACTAGGCTACTAAATTACAAAATGTCTGGAAATTTTTCATTAAACTTTCGATATTTTTCTACAGTTCGCTTCAAAATTAATTATTAACTCGAAATAGAAAAAATTATTTCTCTTTATTTTTAATATCCACTGTTTGTTATTTTCATCCGGTATTTATTATTTTAATTAATAATAACGATATAATAGCACGGTTTTATCGATATGCGATATTTATTGTTTATATATTTCATCGATTAAAATAAGTTAACCCTTTGCACTCGAAAGGCGACCTTCAGTCACCGTTTAATCAAATTTTCCTGATCGATATTAATTGATATATCAAATTTGAGACAATGTAACAGTGTGCGAGGTATCGAAATCAAATAATTCTACGTAATTATTATTATTAATTATTATACGACTTCTTATTTACCGGTGAAAATAATATCGTCAGCTTTATAGCAGACAATCTTTCAATTTCTACTCTTCTCTAGATGAAAAATCTAAAGGGTTGAGAAAACCATCGTTATTTCTGCAATTATTCGATTATCTATAAATATCGTGTGTTTTGGTGCTTCGTCGCGTTTATGTTAAAAATACGTGACATTGCATTTTTAGTCCCAAGGACCAAGGCTGATCTAATAAAAAAAGATCGATCGGCCTTAAGTAATTTTTCATTTTCCGACTAAAAGGGGTTTCTAGCTAATGTTCCAGATAAAGCCGTTCTCAAATTTCAGTTTACCTTTGTTGTCTTATCTCGGAAAGCACCGACGGATGTCTATGTTAGAATTTTTTCTAGATACTGCACGTCTCATATAACTGGAACGTACTTTATCTCGAAAATAGTTGAAGATTAAAAAATGGGAAACGGAAAAAAATTAAAAAATTAAAAATTATCTTCCTTTTTCTGTATCACGTTTCAATTCCTCCTCTTTTTAATCGGGCATTTGAAAATTTGAAAAATGAAAATACGTTGTTTAGAGTTGATACGTCTACATTAGACAGGCATCTATGCATATGGGAGTGAGGCAATTAATTTCAGAAATTCTGTAAGTAATAATAAACGATGAAATTGACAAAATACATTTTTTTGCCTGAATCTTAAATTCAGGGAAAATTCTTTAATTTTCTTTAAAATTCTTTGCTATAACACTAAACCTACCATGGCTTAAATCACCGTTTCCTAAATTTTTATTAAAAATTCCGCGTTCCCTTTATCACCTTAATCACTCGTCTTCGTGATTTTCCGTCCAATATACGTATACTCATTTTCTCAATGTCTCCCGTTAATCCATCTTTTAAAGCTTCTGCTTCCTTTCCAGTCGCCAGTCATTTCACCATGCTAGATCTGGTGTTAATTTTAATTAAAAATTATTCAGTATTCTCGATCATGAGTCACCTGCTCGCTTACGCCACCAGATATCAAACATCTCGAATATTCTGGACATCTCCGCGTGAAATAAGATCTCGTAAATTGGAATTATTTAAAAAAAGAAAGTTCGTCCAAGACTGAGACGAAATATCCTTTTTGACGTAAAACAAATGTCCGCTGCAGCGTTAAACAATGCATTTTGATAATTTAGCGAAGAATAAAGCGATAAATACGATACAAATAATAAATTAAGCGAAACGAAGTAACGCTACGCCTTGATTTCGAGGTTATGTACGCATTCTCTTCCCGCTAATGCGCACTCGCCGGCTCGCTATCTCGCCAGTGTAGCTAACCTCCAAACTCTCTTCCGAGTTGGCAGTACTGACAGTTTAAAATTTAAATTAAAAGACTATATTTTTTTCGAGGAGACGTACATGTGTAGAAAATGGAAGATTTTTTCATCGCTTATAAAAAGAAAAAGAAGAAGAAATCGGAAAAATGTATTTCTTAATTAATATCCATACTTTAACCCTTTGCACTCCACGATTGTTTAGCCAAAGAAGAGAACGAATTCAAAGATTTTCTGCTATAAAGCTGACAATATTTTTTTCGGTGGTAAGTAAAAAATCGTATAATAATTAACATGTAGAATTATTTGATTTATTATTCGATTTCGATTTCTCGCACACCATTATCTTAAATTTGACATATTAATTAATTTCGATTTCCGAAATTTTATCTAACGATGACAAAGGTTAAAGGTTAACCCTTTGCACTCGAGAGGTGCCTTTCAGTCGCCATTTAATCAGAATTCGATCTAAAAATCGATGTTAATTCCAAATTTAAAATTACTCAACGATGTATGGAACGTCGAAGTAAAATAATCGTACGTCTTAATTTACACATGATTTCTTATTTACTGTTTTAAAAATATTCTCGACTTTATGGCAGAAAGTCTTCGAATTACTGTTTCTCGTCAACGAAAAAATCGTCGATTGCAAATGATTAAATTCTTTGCTACAACACTAAACCTACCATGGCCTAAATCACCGTTTCCCAATTTTTTATTAAAAATTCCGCGTTCCACGTTATCACCTTAATCACTCGTCTTCGTGATTTTCCGTCAATATACGTATACTCATTTTCTCAATGTCTCCCGTTAATCCATCTTTTAAAGCTTCTTTCCAGTCGCCAGTCATTTCATCATGCTAGATCTGGTGTTAATTTTAATTAAAAATTATTCAGTATTCTCGATCATGAGAATTAAGAATTTTAATTCGACGCGATATATTTGTGTCTAATGCTATGAATATTGTACAGCGATTATATATCTTATTTTCTTGAAAACTGGAGAATTAAATGCAATACGACTGCAGTTAATGCAACATATGCTACATAGAGGTTATATACCATAATTTCATATTTATAAATTTTTATATTAGAGATATGTACAGTAGTACCATGGACTTTCAAATGACACCTATTTTGGTATACTAATTTATTTCTATTTCTATTTTATTTTTCAAAAAGACTATCACAATGTTTGTACGACAAAGCCATTGCAATGATAAATTTTCTTGAATACAAATTACAAGTTACACGAATTTTCATATTAACCCTTTGCACTCGAGAGGTGACCCTCAGTCACCGTTAGATAAAATTTCGAAGATCGATATTAATTAATATACCTATGCAAATAATTCTACGTTTTAATTATTACTCGATTTCTTATTTACTGCTGAACACAATATCATCAGCTTTATGGCAGAAAATTTTTAAACCCCTACTCTTCTTTAGTCAAAAAATCGTCGAATGCAAAGGGTTAATAATTTATACTCCATAATATTTTTCGTTTTCAGTACGTATAAAAATAAAGATTATTATTTATTTCCAGTACATTATTTTATTTATGTATTTATCGACATGCATTTGAAATTTTAAATTTTACAATCCTTTTGCTCCTTTAATCGATCTTTAAATTAAAAATGAAACTGGTAAATTAATAAATGAAAGGAATAAAGATGAAGTTATTAAAATATAAAATATGGAATGCAAAACGAAATTAGTTTAAATCTCTGTTTCAAAATATTTAATTCAAATTATTTGATTCCTCTTCCATTATCTTTCGTTAAAACATAAAAGCCTGATTTACATAAAGAAATCCTCTATTCGCAACGAGTTCCTTTTCACAGCCGAAGAAATCTTTCATCAATTTTATTTCTAATTCTTTTATTTACGAGGTAGCAGGTACAAGGAGTTACAATTAGCGCCACAGATAACGCGATTTCTATTCTAAAATTCGCCTCATAAAGCAGCAGAAAAATTACTAGCTCAGGAACACGAGAATCTGGCTTTCAAATGATCCAGTGAAACGTGGGATGCATAATCAAATCAGATTCCTCCAGCTACAATAAAGCCACCAGCTGCGAGACTCTGTTTTCCTTTTTCTGCATTTCGATCTGTATCTGTTGCAGAATCCTACTAGATTGCTTCAGCATTCTGCTACCTAACACACTTTCAGCGTGTAATTACAACAAAGAAAAACAACATGATATCTCGCTATCCACTTTTTCTCAAGCCTTATTAAAAGACTTTCATGCATATTTCTATTACACGTTGCATCCCCCATCCAATTTGGCAATTCAAATTTCAAGACAAAAATTAATTCTCCTGAAAACATCGGTCATAGGCTACCTAGTCATGGCAAATAGTTAGATCTTCTTTTTCGTAACTGGTTTTTCGATTATTTTTACACTAGATAATCGACTGATCGAATTTTTGGCTTCCGAAAAACAGAATAAAATTTATCTCCCTTCGACTCGATTAATCTCGATAACAGAAATAATGCAACCAAATTGGTAATATATCAAGTGAATTTCTTAAGAAATTAATATTTCCCAGGATACTTGGAATTCTGTTTAATTTCGAAATCGATGTGGAATAATTTCGACAAAGGTTTCGAAGAAAGTAAAATATTTTCTGGTTTTCACGTTTAAAATGTTCTACACGACCAATCTACTCGAAGAAAATATGCAGTTCCATTACATATCTTCCAGCTGCAGAGAAAATTCTACAGAAAAAAGAAAAAATAGGATGACAGAGATTGTTAAATATTGCGAAATATTCCTCCGTAAAATTTTTCGAAATTCTCCTGGAACAGAGCTACAGCGAATTGTTAAACTCACCCTGTATAAAAATAAAAAATACAAATTCTTCGTAAATTATATTTGCCTATGAATATTAAATTATAATGATTTTAACGGACAAAGCGAAACGTGAAAATTAATTTTTCTCGTGTGACGTGTTAAAAAAGGAATTAACCGATAATCGGATAATACACAGCTGTGCAAATAGCCGGTTAATTTGGAACTTAATTGGTGCGACATCTATAGCAATTTACCCCTGCGAGATTCGTGTGTTTCAACGAGAGAATCGATTGGTAACCTGCCAAGAAGAGCTGTCGAAAATTATTCGCTAAATTACCCTAACTCTGCAACACTTTAGTATCAACTCATTTACTTACGCTAAAAGTATTAATAGAAAATTGTAAACCACCTACAACGCGAACGCTGCACAGTGCTACGTAAGTGGAACATCTGATATTACTTTCTTCCACCCACTCGATACACAGAGGAAAACACGATGGCGAAGACGTATGGAGAATATCATTTAACTTGCAGTGCAACGTGTCCGGATTACGACGTAAGCGTGAACGTCGAAAAAGGGAAAAAAGACGAGGATGATAAACGATCTCATCTGCTGCGAGGTCCAAGTATCGATAATCAGGGTGATTTATTCAAATCAGTTTATTCGTTAAGGAATAAAAAGAAAGCGGGCCAGTCAGTTCGAGAACGCAAGCAGAACTTCCCTGCTGCGAAGCTTAGCTGCCTTCGAACTGTTACTGTATCTAAGCAATATGAATTATGTAGGTGGCGCGAGCATAAATCAAGAGCCGCTCGCGGAACGATCGTTGAACCAATGCTCATCGGCCCTGACCGTCGGTATCGCTAGCCTTTCTCGCGATTTTTCCATGAAAATTTCACTATACGCGATGCTCTGTTGGATAGAACTGCAGGTGTGAGGATTTTCGTTTGTTACACATTCGCGAGAAAGATATAGGTTAGGTTTAGTATGGTCTCCTACCGCTAGGGTCGAAAAAAAGGTCACGTTTAAGAATTTTTTTCGAAGAAACCGTGAGACTTTTTGATACGCGAGTTTCGTCGTCTTTCTTATTCGTCCTTATAACACATGAACAAATTTTTTCAGTCAGAAAACATGAAAATGTTACGTATTAACTAGAAAGATATAGGTTAGGTTTAGTATGGTCTCCTATCGTTAGGGCCGAAAAAAAGGTCACGTTTAGGAATTTTTTTCGAAGAAACCGTGAGACTTTTTGATACGCGAGTTTCGTCGTCTTTCTTATTCGTCCTTATAACACATGAACAAATTTTTTCAGTTAGAAAACATGAAAATGTTACGTATTAACTAGAAAGATATAGGTTAGGTTCAGTATAGTCTCCTATCGCTAGGGTCGAAAATAAGGTCACGTTTAGGAATTTTTTTCGAAGAAACCGTGAGACATTTTGATACGTGATTTTTCTCGTCTTTTCTATTCGTCCTTAGACTACACGAACAAATTTTTTCAGTTGGAAAAGATGAAAATGTTTCACATTGGCGAGGAAGATGTAGGTTAGGTCCCAGATGGTCTTTTATCGCTAAAGTTGAAAAGAAGGTCACATTTAGGAATTTTTTTCGAAAAAACTACAAAACTTTTTATCACTCGAGTTTTTCTATCTTTTTTACTCGTTCTTAGGTTATATAAATCAATTTTTTTTAACTGGCAAAGATGAAAATTGTAAATGTTACAATATGATAGCCACATGCTGGTTTTAAAAATATATCCCGTTACCTAGCGTGATTCCAGCTGTTCTGTTTATTTGGAAAGGATAAATGATCGAACATTTTGTTTAGTTAGGGTATAGTCATAGTCCGAACTATAATAATAAAAGAAAAAATCAAATAGCTCTAGATTTATGAAAATGACAACATTTCAAAGTCGATTTTCGAAAGACTTTTTTTGTTTCTCACGCTTGGGAAAAATAAAAATAAGATATCGAAATTTGATCATATTAATTTCAACGATAAAAGCACGTTTTCTGAAGATACTGTTCAAACTTCTTTAGATCAGTTTGTTAAATTAAATTGATAATTATCGTGTTAGTCAAAGCTTGCAAATTTGCAATCTGATACGCAGTCTAATACGAGGAAAGAATTGCAATGTATGTTAAAAGAAATTTAATGATTCTTAAATTCTTATTGTAAATATTTCAGAATGTTAATGGACATCTCGTAATATATCAAAAACGGAGAAATTAGGAAGACCTAGAAGTTCCAACAGTGTGGAAGAAATTCAGCAATTTGCTTTTAGATACAAGGGAAAAATTCCAGTGAATACCATAAGAAGACTAATGGTTCTTAAATTCTCATTTTAAGAGTCCTAGAATGCTAATGAACGCCTAGTGATATATCGAAAACGGAGAAATTAGGAAGAGCTGGAAGTTTTAATAGTGTAGAAGAGATCCACAAATTTGCAGTAAGATGTAAGTAAAAATTTCAGCGAATATTATTGGAAGTAATAATTCTTGGATTCTTATTTAATATCCCTAGAATGTTAATGCACACTGCATGGTATATCAAGAAACGAAGAAAGTGGAGTGATCTAGAAATTTCAACGCTGTAAAAGAGATTCGCAAATTTGCGAAGAAAATAAGTGAGAGAAATTGCAATGATTCTTAATGATTCTTAGATTCTTATTCGCAAATTTGTATAATCACACTGAACGGCACTTTAGAAAGAAGAAAGGAAGAATTTAAAAAGACTTAAAAATTGCAATAGCGTGGAAAAAATCGCAAACTTGCAATAAAACAAAAGAAAAGAATTGCAGTTGATATCGTTAGAAGACTGAATGATTGTTAAATTCTAAGAATGTGAGCATCTGTGATATATCAGAAATGGGGATACTGAAGAAACAGCAAAAAGTTCCTAAATTTGCAATAAGAATAAATTTTTAATTAACACATTTTGCACTTTTGTGCAAATATATTATACGAATTTTGATCTTTAATATTTTAATTATTATAATTTGTATCTTTATATCAATTTTACATAAATACTTTTATATGTAATTTTATTTAAATATATTACATGAATTTTTATACTTAATATTACTCTTAATTTAATATTTTAATAATATTATTCCAATTTATACTTTTATATAAATTTCCATATTGTTTTCTCAATTTACCCTATCACTTATATTTTCATACAAATTTTTACATTGTGTTTTTAACTTATTTTACAATTTATATTTTTATGTCAATTTTGAACTAATATTTTCATATGTAATTTTGTTCAAATATATTACATGAATTTTTATACTTAATATTACTCTTAATTTAATATTTTAATAATATTATTCCAATTTATACTTTTATATAAATTTCCATATTGTTTTCTCAATTTACCCTATCATTTATATTTTTATATAAATTTTTACATTATATTTTTAACTTATTTTACAATTTATACTTTTATGTCAATTTTGAACTAATATTTTCATATGTAATTTTGTTCAAATATATTATACGAATTTTTATACTTAATATTACTCTTAATTTGATACTTTTACGATATCGTTGTAATCTGTATTTTTAAAATTTCTATGTTATATCTCGATCTAATTTCTAATTTATATTTCTATATCAATTTTACATACATATTTTTACACGTAATATTACATTACATAAAATAGAACAATTACGTTTCCTGTACCTAAGGATGATATATGAACATTTGATGAGTCATATTAGAACTGTAAATGAACGGTCGAAGTCAATTGTCGATAAATCGGAACTTCTATACGAAACCAGTTCATCGCTCATCCGATCAAACCAGTCTCCCAAGATTAATTTCGCTAGCAACTTTCGCGATAGCATAGTGCACCATTGCAGTTAACTCCGGTTTTACTCGATGAGGAAATAAATCTGCTCTATCCGATAGGCAAACACAAGAACGATGCAATTCGCAATACCAATCTCACGGCGTGCAAACAAATCTGATCGAATGTTGATAGAATTTTTTCAAGTACTAACTTTTGAAATCAGGAAATTGACAAAGATTAAACAAAATTACGAACGTGATCTTTGTTTTCGGCTTCAGAAGCTAAAAGATGCTATGAAATAGATAAAAGGCATTGTCTTATTGCAAAAACCGTTGACAACCAAAATTTAGGATTTTAAATTTAAATTAAATTTTAGGTAAACGTAGGATAGATAAAATTAAACCAAGAGGTCAAAGGAGGCCATAGACAGAGCTGTATTAATATTTCTACAGGCCCTAGCTTATGTCGATTGAAAATAAAAATTGACATTTACAATTTATTTTAATAAAAAAAATATAACGACAGTGGTAAATATATTCTAAAATATATTTGAAATTATTAAAATAATTAAAATTTAAATTAAACGTACTTAGTGACACACGTATACAAGTGTGTCCCAAAATTCACGCAAGATTTGAATTTTGCGCCATTTGTGCGATAAAGCGCTGCCAAGGGAAGAAAAATACAGCGTGACAGCTGACAGTTCAGGGTCATTAAAAATGGTACACGAAATACTATACAAAAGGCGTCTTCATTGTTGAGCAATATTTACAATTTTTATATAAAACCTGTGCTTTGTAACAAAATTACTTCTTGCCTGAATTTTGGGACACCCGTTATGTATAATTAACTCTGACATAATTCTGACACAAGCGAACGAATTTAATTTGACTGTGACAATGGTATTAAGACCATCCGTGAACATATTTACACATTAACATGGTTATTAACCCTTTGCATTTGAGAGGTGCCCTTCAGTCACCATTTGATAAAATTTCGAAGCTGCATATTCATAAATATGTCAAATTTCAAATAATGTAACAGTGTGCGAGGTATCGAAATCAAATAATTCTACGTGTTAATTATCATACGATTTCTTATTCCTGCTCAGAAAAATATCGTCAGCTTTGTAACAGAAAATCTTTGAACTCCTATCCTTCTTTAGCCGAAGAATCGTCGAGTGCAAAGGGTTAATACAGAAAGCATAGCAACATGTACTCTAGATGCGACAAGAAGCATTTCACATTGCGTGACGAAGAAACGAAGAAATATCGTGTCATGGGTTAAAGAAATGGTCTCGGTACTATTTTTGTCTCTGAGTGAGTCATGGATGCTGGATCACGATTCTTCAGGGTATCGACGAGAGTGTTTAGTTCTGGAGACAAGGTTCATAGTTGGGAAAATATTTCCCCGTCGAGAAAATTGATTTTCCGTGACAATACATAAACAACGCACTGTATGATACATATATACAGGGTGCCCCAGTAACGGTAATACAACCTGGAAGGGGATGATTCTACATGCAGAAACCAATCACAAAAAGAAAGAATAAAGTTTTTTCATTGGAAGCTTTGTTGCCGAGAAAATCGAGTTGGAATATTCACCGAGTACACGTGTACTTAGTTATACTTTGATGTATGGAATATCATGATACATCAGCATCGGTGGTACAACCGCGGAGGAGCTAATTCTACTTGAAAAAGTAAATCGAAAATAAAGAATAAAATTTTTTCATTCGAAGCTTCGTTGTCGATAAAATCGACTTTGAATATTCGCTGGTGTACCGATGGTTTAAATGGTCTATAGTCCGCCATAGCTAAAGTTAAGTACACGCGTACTCGGTGAATATTCAAAGTCGATTTTCTCGACAACGAAGCTTCGAATGAAAAAATTTTATTCTTTATTTTCGATTTGTTTTTTCACGTATATTCATTCTTTCCTCGATTTTACCATCGATACTCGTGTATCGACCGTCTATTCGTATAAGTCATAATTAAATGCACCCGCGTTCGGTGAATATTCAAAGTCAATTTTCTCGACAACGAAGCTAGGAATCAAAAAATTTTATTCTTTTTTTTCGATTTGTTTTTTCACGTATATTCATTCTTCCCTCGATTTTACCATCGATACTCGTGTATCGACCGTCTATTCGTATAAGTCATAATTAAATGCACCCGCGTTCGGTGAATATTCAAAGTCAATTTTCTCGACAACGAAGCTAGGAATCAAAAAATTTTATTCTTTTTTTTTTCGATTCGTTTTTGCATATAGAATCAGCCCCTTCCCGATTTTACTACCGTTGCTGGGACACCCTGTATAAGCATATTCGTTCAGAAATAATCGTATAAAATGCAACTGGTACTGACAAATCATAGTCAAATTGGCACAACAGCAATCGCTTGATAAGTTTCCAAGAAAAGATAGCAACAGCTTTGTCAACATCGGGCACTCAAACTTCAATTCTTTTGCTTAAAGATAACATTCTGGGAATTAAATTCATCGTTTAACCGACCCCCACCCAAAAGTATAAATCCTGATTGCTCGATACAGCCACACCCAACTGAGAGTCTTGCCAATATTTGGATTGTCTGGTACACAGTGGGTGGAAAAGGTATTGGCACAATGTATTACATGGAAATTCACCTAACCAAAAAGTTTTGATTTTATCACCAGACTTACGGACTGAGCCAATTTGACTCGTTAAAAATTTGATTACTATTTATACGTATAAAACTTAACCCTTTGCACTAGAGAGGTGACTCTCAGTCACCATTTAATCAGATTCTAAAGATCGACCTCAATTAATATATCAAATTTAAAATTACTTAACGATGTGTGGAATGTCGAAGAAAAATAATTCTACGTCTTAATTTGCATATGATTTCTGATTTACCATTTTAAAAATATAGTCGACTCTATGACAGAAAGTCTTCGAATTACTATTTCTCTGCAACGAAAAAGTTGTCGAGTGCAAAGGGTTAAATATTATTTCTTAAAATCATACGTTGGTTTTTAGTTACGTAATGAAATATATGTAAATGTTGATTCCTCTCCCCCGCAGACCCCTTCATTTCGCATCATCGAATGTGGTATACCTATTTTTAATCGCATAACACGTGAAATTTATAGCCTGCATCAGGCCTGGACAACTTTTGCAACCATTTATAAAAGCGAGCCTAATAAAAAAGTTTTACTACTAAGCTCAAAACATAAAAATATAATAATTGAAAAAAATAAAAAACTTATTCCGGAAACAGTAACATTTTATAATAGCATCAAGTATGGCGTGGATATACTCGACCAAATGGCTCGAGAATATAGCGTTAAAGCAGGCTCTCGCAGATGGCCTCTACAAGTTTTCTATGACATTTTAGATTTAGCAGCTATCAATGCTTGGGTTCTATATAAAGAGGCCACTCGAGTAAATATTTCAAAGAAAGATTTTATTTTCAATTGGCTGAGGACCTAAGAAGTAAATATAGAGGAAATGTCGAGAACACTTCCATTCCATTGACAAAAATTCATACTACTGACGCACGAAAGAATTGTCAAGTTCAAGAATCACGTAATAGAAATAGATGTAAGAGCCTTTGTGCTAAATGTAATAGAAATGTTTGCGGAAAATGTATTTCAAACACAGAGTTTATACGTAGAAAATGTTTTCAATGAATTTTTTAATAATAAATCTTTCATCTAAATTGATTCTGAACTATTTTCTTTGCAAAAAACTTCAATTTTCTTGTACGAGTCAAATTGGCACATTTAGGTAAAAATAGGTATATAATCAACATCCTTAAATCTAGTGTTTAATGAATGTTTGTGTACATTTAGAACACAATAAAATGTATATGGAGAAATTTTTGTATGGGTGGTAAATCTATTTAAGAGAGCCAAATAGACCCTCGAAGTTTCAGTACTTTCGCGTGCTCTGATTATAATTTTTTAACAAATTTGTTTCACGATATTTTTTGTATAAGAGATGTTGTACCTTGTACCACTATTTCTGGCAAAAAGGTGGTCAAACGCAATTATAATTCTTTTTAAATTATAATTCTTCCATCATTTCTTCCTCGACGATACGAAAAAGTGGAAATAATTCTTTTTTATTTTCACTTCATAGCAATCTAACGTCTCCATACTTTCCATGCATTATAGTATTTTGTAATTAAAAAGTTACATTGATTTTAAATAATTTCATGCTATTGCGTTTCACTCAAAACTTTCTATCGGAATATTATAAATATTATAAAGTTTTATTTGAAAAAGTGAAAAGAACAGTGGAAATTCAATTGCTGATTTCATCTGCTTAGAGTGATATTATGCGAGACCAAAGATCATTGCGTGTATAATCCGTTGTATACATACTCGTAGAGTTTCATCGGAATTAATAAATTCAAATCAGAATCCCTTGTTTAGGAGAATTTTCTTGTAACGTAGTATGCCAATACTTCTTTTACCCACTGTACTACGTAGCAACAAAAGTTTCCTGTAAAATATGACAATAGTCTTCATTCATAATCTCCTTTATTTTCAAATTAAAAAACTTTGTACAAACTTGGTTATTTCTTCAATTATTTTACCAATTTTATGGTATTTTACCAACAATTTACACAAATTTAAAATATTTCAATCGTCAATATTTCCCTTAAATTTTATAATTTGTCATAAGCAATAATTTTATTAGCATTCGTAAGAAACGAAATTTTAAAATGAAAAATTTCATTACAGAAAATGAACAAATCTACCCGAGTCTCTCATAGTAATATCTTAGAAAATGTCACTAGAAATATTACTAGAAACGATACAAATAATTTTACCATTATTCGAGACTTAATTCTTAAGAAAAAGAAAGAAAATATTGTAGGATGACGAAAACTGGTTTTGAGATACTAAAAGTTGACGAAACAAAGAGAACAGAATAACACAAACTCAAAACTCATAAAACTAATTTAACTTAAGAAAGGAACACCAAGATAACGAAACGAAAACACACAAAGACGCAATCTAATTTAACTCTCTTTCCAACACCGAGCGACTCACGCTCTTGCTGGTCACAATTAATTTCCAAGGACTCTGTTTTGGTCGTCAGAAGCATGCTTTTATGCTTTACCTCCCTGTAGGGACCTCGCAACTTAATTTCGCTGCCCAAAATAACTTTTCCATTTGCTTCTAGAAAATATTGTAGGATACCAAAGGAAATCGCGAATCGGCTATTGCCAACAAAAACAAATTGCAAACCGATCGATATCTTCTAGAAGCAAATCGAAAAGTTATTCTATATAACAAAATTGAGTTGCGTGACTCCTCTACGAGGAGGTGAAGCGTAGGTTAAGGAAAGCACAAAAGCGTGGTCCTTGACAAGCAAAACAGAGTCCTTAGAAATCGGTCGTGACCAGCACAAGCGTGAGTCGCTTGGTGTTGGAAAGAGAGTTTTAACCCTTTGCGCTCGACGATTTTTTGGCTGAAGAAGGGTACGAGTTGAAAAATTTTCTGGTATAAGGCTGATGCTATTTTCTGAGCAGTAAATAAGAAATCGTATAATAACTAACACTTAGGATTATTTAATTTCGATATCTTGCACACTGTTATATTATTTTAAACTTGATATATTAATTAATATCGAGCTTCGAAACTTTATGAAATGGTGACTGAAAGGCACCTCTCGAGTGCAAAGGGTTAACTCTTTGACTACGGCAGACTTTGAAACGCACCGGTCGTACCACACGGGTAGGAATTCATTCACAATGTCTGCTGATAACGACAAAATTTTTGGTAGAGATGCGCCCTCTGTGTCAGAAAAGCAAACCGTGTTGAGCGCTTATATGCGCCCCCTGTGTCACAAAAGTAAAATTTCTGATCGCGTATATGCGCCCACGGTAGCCAAGAGGTTAAAAGAGTGCGTCTTTGTGTTTTCGTTACCTCGGTGTTCTTTCCCTACTAGTTTTGAGTTTGTGTTATTCTGTTCTTTTTCTTTCGTCAATTTTCGGTGTCTCAAGACCAGTTTCGTCATCCTACAATATTGATCGGTTTATAATTTGTTTTTGTTGACAATGGCCGATTCGCGATTTCTTTCCAAAATGGTATCCTACAATATTAAATCGAGTGCTAAAATAAACGAGTTAAATAATGGACATAAACTATGATATCAATACGTATGATTCTAATCGGTTATATAGCGATACGTTTTAGTCATTATCACCGATCACAGCGAACATAAGCTCGTGTTAGGCGATTTTCAGCGTGCTGTCGTTAAAGGAATAAATTCTTCTTAATAAGCGCGACATTCGGTATGAAACTGTTTCGAAGAATGCCTTATTGTGAAGCAAACATATACACACATATATATTTTTATTCGTCAAATAAATCTGTGCCTCATGGCTGGAGCAAGGTCCACATGGTTTCATAAAGCTGAATGATCGCTTTATTCTCTCTCACTGCAGTGGCTCGCGTTAAACCCCGAGCAGCTGTATCCTCAATGGTTTTCAGCTCTTTATGCCCAGTACTCTGAACTTCGGTTTTCATTCTCTTAATTTACTTTTCCAAGAAATTCTCTCGAATTCTGCGATCGTGAATAGAAATTCTTACAATATGAATTATTATTCACGCATACGTATCACTTCAGATTTTATTTCGTTCTTTGTGCTGTAAAATTATGAGACTCGCTCGTTTGCTAAATCGACGAAATTTGAAAAATAAGAGGTAGAAATATCGGAGAAAATATTCCGACAGACTCCCATGGCCGATCGAGGTGAAATTTGGAGAAGAGGATGGAGTGGGGGAACGAATCCTAAATTTAAAATTTCAGCACTGGGAATTTTATAGTTTCCTTGATACTAATGAAAAAACATTCGGTATAATACGTCGAATTTTACATCTTTAATTTCTAATTTTTTAATTTTTTAGTTTTTTAATTTTTTAATTTTTTAGTTTTTTAACTTTTTAATTTTACTTTGAACTTTACTCGATACGTAAGTTTCACGAAGCACGTTGAATCTTCTTCCTAAACAGTATCGTATAAACAAATTTTTGCTATCACATTATATCCAAAAAATATCGATTTATCGATGTAAAATGTAATTGGAAAGAGACATAGGATTAATATCGTATAACGTGTAAACAAGATTACGTAAATTTGCATGTAAAATGATTATTGAAAGGATGCCAATATTCTATCGCGTATTTTGGCTAGATACGCTAAGTGGTGAACTATGAAACAGCGAGAATGGCAGTGAGACGACACGTTGCGACAAATTGATTGTCATTACTCTGAATTTTCCTTATTTTAATAAATCACTGTTTTAAATTGCCACGATTTCATCTAAAACAATTTAATGACTTTGCAGAATCACTGATTTTTCATATTTTTATACCTGATATATTGCTAATCCATAAAAGAAGCAAGACTGTACCGATATATTAACATGAACTTATTTGATCCTCTTCCTCCTCTTTCTCTGTTTTAAACAGATTATAACAACGTGTAAATTATTTATCTTTTATTTAAATCATCTAAAATTCGTATGTAAAGAAATGTAAAGATACACGCGTTAGAAAAAGGTCAATTCGAGAAATTGTTGAGTATGAAAATTTTTATAGGAAAGTTTATAGAAAAAACAAGACAAGACTATGCGAATAATGTATAAACATACATCATAAATCTGACAGCAATGATAGATTCGCTGTCGAGCATCAGAGCAATCAGACAAAATAATAGTATATACAAAAATACTGCAGTCAGTCATAGAATATGACACGATGTACTACAGAATCAAAGTGACTGATGCAAACTTTTAACACAGGACTATAATCACCTTTCTTACAGCGAACACTCAATGTTGGATGACTATAGTCACCTTTAGCATGTAGTCAGCTTTCGAGATTAGGTGACTATAGTTGCCATTAATATTCAATCAGTTTTTTACCTCGAGTGACTATACTCATCTCCACTACGCAGTGAATCCACGACATTAAGTGACTATAGCCACTTTTAATATAAAGTCAGTTCTCGAGATTGTGCAATTAAAGGCATTTCCAGTATGAAGCAAGCAATTAACGTTGACTGACTGCAGTCATCTTTAATATACAGTCAGCTTTCGATATTATGCGACTAGTCATCTTTAACATATACAGTCATCTTTAGCATATACACTGAAGAGCAAAACAATTTATACGTTCATATATGATCAGCTATAACTTTGCGAGAAAATGTCGTACGACAACGTTTGCGAGGTCAATACAAAGGGCAAATCCTATACCTTCGTGTTCCTAAATGTAATTTCTATTAAGATATTTTTATAGAAGATATATTTCCATTTGAAAAATTGCAAAATTCGAACGCTGATGGATTTTAAAAATTTGATTCGGGCCCCAAATTACCAGGAAGTAAGCCACCAAAGTGACCAGTTTGAAGAAGCTCCATAATAGTTAATGAGCAATTTTTCACTTTCAAGCGATTACATTTCGGATAAGGAGTTGTTATTTCATTATATTTCATTAGCTGAGAAAACTTAATACGCTACAAGATGCACCGGATACAATTCTATTTACACACAATCGTTATGAATAAATACAAATAAAATGCTCTCCGATTTCTATACTTATAACAAATACTATCAAAGTTCGATGAATAGTGCAACGAAAAATCGCGCGTTATCTGCTATGGGACTTCTGAAAATTCGAAATTTCTAAAGACTCGAGTGATTCGATTCGCGTTGACTTAGACCCCGAAAAAATATTTTTAAGGAAACTATCGGCGTTCGAATTTTTCCAATTTTCCAAACGAAAAATTTTTGTCCTCTACTATAAGAACTTCTAAGCAGAAATTAAATTCGTAGGCGTGAAAGTACAAGCTTTACCCTTTCTATCGGCCCCCCAAATGTTATCGTACGATTTCTCCTCGCAAAGTTATCGTTGCTCAAATATTAACAAATATGAATTCAGTTTTGCTCTTCAGTGTAGTTAGTCCTCGACGATAAATGATAATATTCACTCGCAGCATGCACGAGACGATGAATGCAGCATGACCATAATCACCTTCAGCTACGAAAGGGTTAAACAAGATCTCAAGGTATATCATTATTGATATTGTACCTCGATAGAACATATGTCAGATATCTGGTAGGATACTGACGACTAGCTGTCGTCAGCTGAAAAATGGACGAATCAACGACATGTGCTAGGCGAGGCTACTGCCAAGTACCTCGTAATATCGCTAATTATGGAGATGATAGACCCTCATAGGTATTAAATTACAGGTATTGAAAACCTAAGTCGACCTGCCCGAATCACGAGCCGAGAAGCAGAATTCAAAAGTAGAAACGTGTACAATAATTCCGAAATAAATCATTTCTTCGACGAACTTAAATTCAGAAAAGAACCTGATCTCGATCTAATTTATATACACACATCGTATGAAATTTTAAAACGTTGTATTTCACATATTAGAATATACTTTTGAACAAAATGAAAAATTGGAACGAAATCAAAATTCAGAGATATCTTTGAAAAAATTAATATGCCAATTTTCTTTACGGATATTTCCTTCAAAATTTACACGACTATATGTCACCACAGGGAAAAGCGAATAAGTTAAAGTAATTAAGAGAATTATATTTTCAATGCTTACTTCCTATCTAACTATAAGACTAACAAATCAACGGCAATAGCAACGTAAATTTTCTAAATGCGATACACAAGAAAAATAAACGAACGCAAAATCTAAAAAAGTTATTATGGTATAAAATACTACAATAATAACACGGTTGCCTGTAATTTCACAAATGTACCCTCAATTATTCGCTAACTTACTCGGAAATAAAATTACTGTATCAGCGAAATGTATCACAGCATAAAAACAAGAGAAATAAATAATTAGGAAAAATATTGTTTGAAAAAATGGAAATTTGCGGAAGATACTGTCTCGTTGTTTTCAATTCCAATGCTCGACGTAAAATCGTTCGCTGTGACGACAAAAGGAAGATTTTGACGAACGGAATAAAAGGCATGCATCTTCGATAGTGGTTGCTATACACCGCAAATCCGCCGCTACGTGCATACATTTTCATAAAAATGCGGAGATCCGCTTTCTTTCCTGTTAGCCGCGGGTGGAACGCGATACGGAGTTGTGTGTTACGCTCTCATGTTAATTCCGGCAATAAAGTTGGGTGTTAAATGTGCTCGTTTGCTCTCGTTTGCTCTTGTTTCGTGAATTCCTCGATCCCTCGGAATGTAACATCGTGGCTCTTCCTCCGACCAACTTTCGAGAAATGCCAGACAAATGGTCAGACCGAATAATTTTCTCCTTAATCGATACGTTACGACACGTTCTCTTAGTTATGGCTATTGGGTCAGAATAATCTGCAAGCATGGAAAATAGAAGAATGAGAAATAAAAATTCATTTCTGAGAAACTCAATGCCTACCGGAAATAACGGATATAATTGCAAATTACATTAGCGTTAAAGTATTTCAGAATTTTTTACATTTCAGGTATCCGGTGAATCGATATCGAAGAATCTTCATGATGACAAATCGCGTTTCGCGTTATTTTTCAACGTTGATACGGATCTAATGTGTTTGAAGAAAAATTCATTTTTGGAAATATAAATGCAGGTCTGATGAAATAAAAAATTAAATTAATATCACACGTGGAACTAAGTGTAAATATATATATCGGTATGATTTGTATGTAATTAAGGTGAGTACTTAACAAGAGCTTGTTAAACCAGAATATATTTATCAGAACTAAAATTCTATATTGCCGAGAATAATTAATTCCACTAATAGCTTTCTGTTTCTTTGTAATGCAATTTTACAAAATATTATTGTTCGAAGCATATTTCTCCAATATGTCAGATGCAAGTATTTCAAAAAGAAAAAATAATCGTAATTAAGCTTAACGAGTAAACGATCTTAACGTGAAATTGCGTCTAATTGCTATACAGGTTACTAAATTATCTATCATAATGCCACAACTTTCAAAGGGAATATAATTTTTTAAATATCAAATTTAAGCTTTCTACAATTATTTTACATTAATTATTCGATGCCTATCTTGTAGTGATTATTATAAAAATAATACTTTATCTCATCTATCGTGAAGTAAATCTTCCTCAATTATCATTATTATAATAAGATGACACTTATTATTCGCAAAATAATTATAAAAAAATTCCTAAATCCTTATACATAAACTCTGCCTAACTTTCTATCGGAAATGATAAAACATTTTGACTATACGTGGTATCCCACCCGCAGTGTTGAAGATTTAAAATAGTTGGAGACAGAAACGAGACAAAAATTGCACAATAGTAGAAATATCTTAGAAATTTAATTCCACTTTTTAATCAGAATTATTTTCTTCTACGCGATAATTTGTATAATTTTCAATGCAGTGGATAAGCATATGAATCACCTTTGTCTGAAAAAGATTGAAAGTTTGAAATATGTCGAACTTCGATTCTACAAAATTTAGTACTCGAAATACAAGAAAGGACTTACAGAAGAAAGCGTAAACCGTAAAGCGTGAAAGCGTAAATCCGAATGGTATTCTATAATTTCCCTGGAATTAACGTTGCCTCTTATTTTCCTCGGTTCGACTTATCGCTACATCCTTGTGCATGCGTCATGACACTGATCAAGCGTGGACAGGCATCGAATTAAAAATAACGCATCTAGAAAAGCAAACAGACGTGTATTTTAGAATGGAGGAATTTTTCAAGATGTATTCGTTACACTTTCTTCGAGCGGCGAACAGAACTGCACGAAAAAGCACGAATCGTAACGTCGTCGCTTTTTATATCGGGACAATCCGCCCGAGGCAGATCCACCATTTTTCAAGAACAGAAAGTCAGCGATCGGTTTTTTCGAACGGCCTGGTGCGGTGCAGAGCGCCGCGGTGCGGCGCAGCGCGGCGGTTCGCTTTTTTCCTCGGCTTCTGTCCTGCTGCACGGTGTTACGTTACAGGGACCTGCGGCTTACCGCATTTGCTCCGCTTTCATTCCTGCCTTCGGCACCGGTATCGTAGCATTTTACGACAGCATAAAATGCAATTAAGCACGGCGTCTATTATCGCTCTGCGGTTTGCGGAGTGTGCACCTAGAGTTACCGACCGAGGAAAATTCGCGGCCACCTTCGGAGTCTCGATTTTACTTCCTGTTACACATTACGCCCGCCATGAGCGAGTTAATTGGCAAATTTCGCAAATGCTTCATGAGACGCGACGCCACTCGGCTTTCTGAACTGTAAATCGTGAAAGCTGTACGAGCACGGTTCTTCTCTTACTTCGCGTTCCGCGCGACACGGAGAGTAAGGTCGAATTAACTACGGATAAACTACAGTGAGAAGGAAGGAACCGGTGTCTCCATCTCGCACCGGGAACTCGAAATTACGATGAAACTGCGAGAGCTGGTCGCTCGGTATAGTCACAACTCAACACTTATATGGACGCGGTTAGAGTGAAATCGAGTTCAAAATTTGAATATCGATATGTACAAATAATTTATTCGTGGGTTTATATTCCTATAACGCGATATATTTTATCCAAGTTTAAATATATGAAATTTATTACAGAATTTAAATACCATTCTGATCCAAACTTCACTTAAATACGCAATGGATCAAAAATCGCGTTACGTTATGATGTCATTTATGGCTAATACTAACATTTTATCTAACGAATTTTAATTTTCAGTCTTTTATCAAAAAATATGTCGTAGGTTTATTCTCTTTTCGTAATTATTTTTTAAACCAATCAGAATGTTATACTTTTAGCGAAATTATTTATTTAAGACAAAAAAACAATATTCAAGAATGTACGAATATAAATACATATAAATACTCTTAAAGTATTTATTTATTTTTTCAGTTATAATTTTCAAATTAATTTCCCGAATTAATTTTTCATTAACATTGAAAATTGTAGCAAAAAATAATAAAAATAAGTTTTGAAAATCCTTGTTCGGCTTATTGTCTAAAATCTGAAAAGATTCGTTATTTAAAATAACACTAATTAAAACCTAAAACCTAAATAAAACGATATTTCAAACATCTAAAATAATCCTAATCCAGATAATATTGCTCATAAACAAGTAAAATGTAATTAAAAATTTCATAACATTTAATCGCATTAAAAAATGATAAACGCTGGAATTCTGTAATTTGTATTAGCTCTCTTAATTAATAATACAACCAAAGTAATATTTTTGGTTGATATTGCATTTTCGTTGAGTAAAATAGTTACTGATTGATAAAAATTATGCTAAAAATGGAGACGCTATCTATTAGGAAAAAGTTAAATACTTTTACAAAAATTGAGTATACGTTTCTTATTATGACCATAACTTTGCAAATGAACTAAAATAACATTTCCAAGGACATTCACTTACTATATCACCTTTTTATTTTAGTTTTAGCACATCCTTGTCATAAATAAAAAAAAAGTAATTAAATTGAGAATATACATAAGAATATGTACAGAATTTTTTCACACAAATTAATTAAGGCTCAACTAATTAAGAGATAACCGCTAAAGAATAACATTATTTTTATTATTTTACTCGAACATGATCGAACATGATCGAATATGATCGAATATGATCGAATATGATCGATTATGATCGAATATGATCGAATATGATCGAATATGAACAAATCGAAAGCCACGAACATAACCTATCAATCAACAACGGTAATTATCCAAACTTGTCTTCCAAACTTCGTATCCCTTACCTGCTTAGGATAAGAAAGAAATAAAACCTGATAAAACTTTTAATGCGCGATACACGAGTAAATTTAGAATACGAGAAAAAATTTTTGCATTATTTATCACAGTACTTCCTGCAACCCTAAAGTTTTACGAGCCTTTCAATTTCCGGTTTCTGGAACTTTCTCCTCGAATTAACTCCGATATCTCGAACTTTTTTCACCTAATAAATATTCTCGCGTAAAAACGCAAGAATCGGTATAAATCGAGAAAATGATTTAAAATTCACAAATTTTACATTTTCTGACGAAAATAAATTTTATAACAAAATATGCTTTATATCAAACAACGTATTTCTAATAGTGGAGTAACAGTAAATTAATAATACTTACAACCTGTTACTCGAATATTGAATACGTATCACGGAACGTGATATTTGATATTACAAATGATACACGATATAGCAAAACAATTAAAAAATTACACTCCGCCAATCACTCGTATCATATTTGTCTCAATATATTATAATATAATTTCTCGTCGCGTATAAATAATGTAATATAAAAAAAAGTAAAAAAATAAAAATATAATTCGGTAACTATAAATATTTAATAATTGCAAGAATTTTGTTACTAGACTTAATTCTGCGGGGCGTGATGCGGAAAAGTTTCACCGGCTCGGTCGGCAACGTGACATCTAAAGAATCCCGTGTACTATAACCTCCTTTATCGATATCATTTTGAACTGTTTACATAGAATATAAAAACACGTGACATAAAGACACGCGAAATAGCGAACTAAAATGAAGCGAATTCATTTGGGTCGGTGGAAGAATTGCAGAAAAATCTGTTCGAACCGGAGAAAACTGAAGTTGCTGAGCACCGGCTCGAGATGTTCCGCTCCGAATAACACTAGATTTCTCGAGCCACACACACCGAAATTTCGTCGCGTAAACGATAAACAACAGAATCGATACGTGTAAACTCACTATGTTATATACCGGCACCGGGAAACGTGGTCCAAGCAGGTAGCCGTCACAGAACACCACTCGACGAAAAGCCGGCTCTCGGTCAGCTGAAAAATCGTTCTCGTGACCGCTGTTTGTTCGTTTGCCTGCGCAGACTCGGGCCGGTTTCCCTCGCGTTCGCAAAACGATCGTACGAGGGCCCGTGTATCGAAGTACACAGACGAGAAAGGAATTCTCGCAGATTTGAAACGGCGGGCGTGGCGTTTCGCGACCGACTGGCAGACTGCCGGCCACCGGATGTCGCCACCAGACCGTTGCCGATGACTCACGCCACCCTTGTCAGGCTCTCGGCTTGATTGGTCCTTTCGCAACCCCCACCCCGAGTCTCGGTCATCGCTCGGAAACCCCCTCGCTCCTCTGGCCAACATGCATGCCGTCTGCCGCTCGCGTTCGTGAAGATAGCGATCTGGTACGTAGCGTGCCAGGATCCGTGAAATCGTTGGATCTTCGAACTTTTAACCACGAAAGTCCGAACAACGTGTTAACAGGCGAATTTAAAAGGCTTCGAATTTTAATTAGTTCGACTTACGGAAAGATATACGTACATCGATCTTTCTGGCTACACTTTTCCTAACTAAAATATCACGGGAAGTATATATCGATAAACGTGTTGCTCCTGTTCCTAACGAATAAAGATTTAACGACTATAACTGGAGTTTGGAACGTCGTTTATAAAACTTTAAGTATCTGGGCGTAACAAGGACACGACAACCGAGAAGTATCGCATTATAGATGGAGATATTTATTTCAAACGTTGTTACTTTCTATATGCTGGATATTTACAGGTCTAATGGGACGAAAATAAAGGTAGAGAAATAAATTCGCGAGTGTAAAAGAGGCAGGGTGTCTCGTCGTGGAAAAGTCGACTTGTGGGACAGAAGATAGCCGGAACTGGAGAAGCCACGTTACTCGGCGGCCAGTGTAGCTCATGCATATTGATACGTGCAATATTCAGGCAACTTTCGTCCATCCGCTGCCACTGGATTAGCGTTCGACATTCTCGACGCGTTAGGGGAAATAATGGTGTTCCCTCGTGCCGCAAACCATGCGTCACACTGCCCCCCTTCATCTTTCACTACACACATTTACCGGACCCTGCTATTTTTGCCCCCTCCGCTTTGCCCATTGCTCATTGTTATTATAATGTTCCGTTTATTCCACGTCTATTTACATATGTATGGAGAGCCATACACGAGCACAAAACACGTCATCCAGGACGATAAGCTCTGTAAAATTTTGCGATCGCCATTCCTAATGTTCTTACGAGACGATTAATAGAGCATGAGATTGCAAAGCATCCGTAATTGCCTTCTGTTCATCGATGCAAGGTGTTCTCTTCTCTGATTTATACGAATTCAAATTTGCCACATATTTTCACCCTTTCTTTTACATCCTTTTCTCTTCCAGCTATTCCAATATCGAGAAATTACATTATCGATTATATTTAATCGTTATAAGCATAGATTTCGAATCAAATTTGGTAAATTAGAGTGAATATTGCAAGGGACAAATTGATATTCTAATTTAAAAATATTTCGGTTAAATAAATATTTAAATTCGATATTCTTAATAATTTTTGTGTAAGTTTTATGCAAATTCTTGTAGAAATCTCTTATAAATTGTGAAAATTTGATGTTTCCTCGTGAACATTTTTAGATTTCTCTTTAAAGTGCCTTAATATGGAGAGAAAAGATGCAGGTCTTAAATGGGGCAAGTGAGTTGGACACGAAATTCATCTTTGTTGCCGACCATGAAACAGTAATTTCTCGATATATTTTTTTTCACCAAACTACAGCGACTTGACTTACTCTTGCACAATAAAATCATTCGTATTTTATTATATACAATTTTAGATATAACATTCCAAATTTGTAGAATGATATTTTTGCTTTTTCCTTCGTTTAACGACAAATATCATGATTATGACTAATGTACAATGCTCTATTATCTACGATCTTCGATATTCAGTGTGTTAGAAGAATAACAAGCACAGCGTAATCGTATCACGCGATATTCCTTTGTTTGAAAAACAATAATATCAAGATTATTTTTCCTTCTTTTTAAAATATTACAAGATTGCTATTAAAAAATAAAGATAAAAATTAATGTAAAGGTGTGTAAGCATTTAATAAATACGACATAACTGAAATTTTGAAATAAAATTTCTAATACCGTAGAGATTATATTTTTCTCTATAAACAAGAATCATATTTATAAATACAATGCATCCTTACTTATAAAATATAATATCGTTGCTAATTTCGTTTTAATTTAGTAAAAGTCAAAAGTTGAAAATACGAAAGAATATAACGTAATTGAAAATTTTATTTAAAATATCTATACTACAAAGTTATGTAAAATTATATTCGGTCTATGTATATATAAGCTCATCGCAAATGACAAAGTAATTTACACAGTTCACTGTATTAGATACCACAAGTTTGATTGATCATTTTACAATCATAATTATATTATTAGTCGGTGAAAATAAATGACGATTCGACCTGTTTCCAACGAATTGAAAATTCCATTACAAAATCTTCGTCTCCGAGCATTAGAACCGAGATTTTTCAGATGTTACACGAGGAATGTTAATTTATCAGGTGATTATTAAATTTATCATATTTTCTCGGATATTGCTCAGGCATTTCTTCGTACGATTAATAATCGCACAAGAGAATACGAACAAGAATAAAATACCGCAGCGAAAGCATAAGAAGAGAACGAGAGAGAAGAGCTTATCTCTCGCGTCTGAGAATAAGACTGATACCGGTTTCTGGTCCTTGATACAGAGTTCGCGTGAAGAAAACGAACGGTACAAAATGCGCAACTTTCTTTACCTTTATAATCTTCCAGAAAGTACACACAGTTTTATAACTGTCAACTCGTCGAATAGTAGCAATCGATTTTATTATCGATTTATGTGAAAAATTGTTGAAAAGGTAAGTTTAGTTATATAAAAAAATCTTGGAAATAAAATGCGAATAAATAGATTATAAAGTCTAGATTCAGAGAAGGAATATTTATATAAACATTGGATGAGAATTGGGGAATTAGGCGAACTGCGTCACATAACCTCTTGACACTCTCTTACGAGTCGGTTAGTCGTTCTAGAGTAAAAATAATATATATATAAAATAATTATAATTTGTCATAACTCATAATTCCTAACTCCTAAGTCATAACTTTAATAAAAATTTTGTAAAAGCAAGACAAATTACATTATAATTACCTAACAATCAAAATTGCGGCGAATAGCCTTAGAATATTCTCAAATAGTCGTCGTTGATGTATTCTCAAAATGAATCATTTACATATTTCAATATCGATATTTTTAGAAAATTTGTATGATCATTTACCCTTTTACGTTATGATTCACTTATGAGAAACTGTGGATTGCGAAATTATTTAGTTTCAATTGCCTGCCATATACATATTTTATTTGCAATAAAATTATGCAAACTTTTTGTTCAAATTTCTTGATAAAATACGTTAAATATAATTTCAGTCTAATGCGAATGTAACACATTTTTGTAGAGTTTAGGATGAAAAATTCACAATGAGTTGGACTCGTTACTATAGTATAAGAGGCTAAAAATACGATAATGATAAATGATCTTAAAACACTTTAAAACAGTCATCGTCATTGACAGAGAATTTTTAAAAATTTGTAAAGATAATATAAATAACTTCTGAAGTCAGATAGGAAAACTATTATTAAACAGTATAAATAATAGTGTAAATAGCATAAATACCATTAACACCATAATAAGTACCACAAAAATGGCCCCAGAATATAATATAATCGCCACTGATACATCACTATATTTTCCAGAAAATATGTTATTCATGAATTTCCTAACGGTTATTTATAGAAAATGAAATAAAATTCAAATAAACCATTTCTTACTAATTACAAACAAAGCATCACGTAAGAATACAATTACAAAAAAATGATTCCGAATCGAAGTATTCCAGCATAAACTCAATCTAACTGTTCCATTCTCTACCGCTTTTTAAAAACATCTATGAAACATACGAAACATGTATAATAAAAATTAAGAACAGTTTCGTGAAACGATTTCCAAGAATGTAAAATACATAAATGACAAGAAATACGTAAGTATGTATTTTTAATTTTGCTCTTTTTATCAAATCTTTAAATGTACGCAGGCTTAAAAAGAATTTCAGTGCTGTATCTTTAGAAACACTCCTCGCAGCTTTATAATCAAGCAAACTTTCATGGAAGTCGACAATCAAATGCGCTCATTCGGATTAAAGCGCGAGCCTTTATCGACTGTTAGATCTACAAAGGGCGCTAACGAGTAAGCGTCCTATCCGACAATTACATTAAAAGGGGTGGTACAGCGGCTAGGGGACTAAACATCATTCGAAATTGCCGGCGTGCGATACACCGCGCTATTTGGTTAGCTTCCCAGCGCGCGAAATTTAAATTGACCTTCCCTTTCCAAGTGGCAAGCTGCAGCTAGATGGCGTGCGTCCAGGCAACCTATGTTTCAGCCAATACTTTTAATCAGTCTAATGTTTCATTGACTCCTTTATCTCGCAAATGCAGCGAATAGCTGGGCCGTTGCAGTTATTTCCATAATTGAAGCACTCGGTTCAAATTTAAATCAAGTAAAAGTCTCATAATTCTCTAAATAACTCGATCACTCGAACAAATTGGAAGAAATGTGATCTGCTTAAATGGTATCGGCAACTAAGGGGTTATTCGAGCGATTTCTCGACGTGGAGTAAATTTTAATAGATAAAAGTGACTCGAGTAATGTACATATATTTTCGAAATCGTGCAAGTTGCGAGTTCGGGTAAATTGAAAAATTAATTGTAACACGACTACAATCGTAATCCAGTCCAGTTTTTAGTATCTCTTACATAGATTGTTACGTTATTGTGAAATTAATGGATGTAATACGAAATAAATGAAAAATTCATTTCCCTTAGATTTTTGATCTAGATTACTTTCACGATGATTTATTTGTGTCGAACTATTTGTCTAATTTAATTAATTTTCTACTATTTAGTTTATTTAATATTTATGGTATTCGACGTACAATATACAGGGTGTCCCATTTTAATCTTCGAATGCAATTATTTCCAAGGTTATAAGTGTCTTAGAAAATATATTAAATAGAATTTAACCGTTTCGATGACTTTTATTGCTATATTGAAAATCATTATACATCCGAATTCCAATGCAAAATTATTTGTTAGACCAATTGCATATTTTTAATTATAATTTTATTTTACGTTGAATATTTGATATTTATTCCTATTTCTGTTTAGTATACAGCACGTAACGCCATATCTATAACACTTGTCTTTCAAGGTCGTCCAAGGTCATTTACTGCGGTTCAAAGCTTATCTGAATTAAATATACCTAAAACTTCTCTGGAGTATTTCGTTGATTAGGATCTGATTATGATGGAAATTCACGTTCAGTATACGATTGTTCTATGCGTTGTATTCACTCATGTTCACAAATTTTGCTATAATTGTTACAGTGGAGAATTATCGAGATTAACATTACGTGTTTCTGGTTTCATTAATAATTTAATTTAACCCTCTATGGACCGAATATAAATTTTTCTTGACTACAAGAATTGTATGTAACATAAAATCAACAAATATCAACCAATAAATTCAGCAGTTTTGACAATTTTATTATAACGAATTTATATTGAAAGCTTGAATTAACAAAGGTACTATTGTGCCAAGATATGTGCAATAGATAGGCAAGATAATTTTCCACGCCATCTTGTGGAGAAAAGGTCATAGGGGGGCATAGAGGACCTAACCTATCATGATCGAATAACCGGTAAATGAAAAAGAATTAGAATTTTTAAAAATGGAACCACGGGAGGTATTGTAAAAATAATTATAAATATATCGAAAGAAAAATCGCGAACTGGAGTGATCAAGACGATAACGTTGAATGCAGTATTTTAATAAAATACCCATACATTAGGATGTAATTTGAAAGTTACAGCGGCCCATAGATGGTTAACAAAATTGTAGATAAGATTTTGCTTTTAGATCATAAGTCTACATAATTAGTAAAATACCCTATCCACTAAGATCTTTAATATACAAACATATAATTGCTTATATATATCGATAATTATGAAAGTGGTAATAATTAAAAAATTTAGAAGAATGAAATTTTTCACTTATTTTGTATTACATTCGTTTACTTTACAGTAGAGTAAAATTACTTTTTCTGTTACAGAGAGTTTGGTTAAATTAAAAATTATTCGTTAAAAGTAGTGAAAAATAGAATAGCTAGATCGAGTTTATATCTGTATCAAAACTATTTTTTCAATTTTGTCAAACATCAAATTATCGGTATTTCGAAGAAAACATATTTGAACTAGGCTGTTGCCATAATCATCGACATATGTACAGTTACTGACAAAAGCAAGAAGGCAAAGTAATTATTTGGAAGTTTCTATACATTCGATATCTCCTAAGATAAACGTATAGAGCCAAAAATAGAACGGAGAGATAAGAAAAGGCTATTTTTAATTTTAATCCGCGTGTAAACGCGTTGGAAAGTAAAAAAAAGTAAAAAATTTCTAAAATTGAAATTAAAATAAAAATTGTTTAATAAAATTACTATACGAGTCGCTCAGAAGCCAATGCGGTTAAGTCCATTTTTTGATATTTTCTCATTTTTGTAAATTTCAATGGAATAAATAATATTCTTTTTAATTATCAAAGGATTTACTGGTTACTTCGTTTTCCCTAGGTCAAACAGCATTTCTTGAAAAAGGAAGACATTTATATTAAGACGTTTTACGTGTCGAAAATCATTAATTTTCTTAATTTCTGTTTTCTGGACTTAACAGAAGCATTTGTTTCTGAGCGACTCATATTTTAAATCAGTTTAATAACGTTGGATCATCAACCCGATGCTAGGTGGTACAAGAGTTTTATTATGATTTACACATTTATTCCATCAGACTATTTCTTCAGAGAGATAAAATTTACCGGAGCCACTACTCTCGAATATGCGAAGTATGTAGAGAGTATGGAGTTATCATTTAGGGATAGAATAAACCGGTTTATCGATATCCAAGGTCGTGCTTTTAAATAGACGAGATAAGAAAGAATTTCTGGATATGCAACGACCTTGAACGACCTTGAGAGATCGAAGTGTTCAGGTCGACGAATCCATCTCGAAATAGACTATACGCCTACCTAAATAGTAACCTACACTTTCGTCTAGGAAAACAAAGGATACCTTAAAATTCCAGTAGCATGTCTAGTTAGGGAAGATTTATGACCACCGTAAGACGTCCTTCTTGGAATAGCATAAATTCGATTTCAAACATTTCTCGAAATGGACTATAATATGAGAAATAATCCCATCTAAAAATTAAAATGGAATATTTTCTATTATTTCTTTTTTCTTTATTTTTTGCTATTTATAAATATTATTTTCTTATTTATGTGTATATAGCAGGAAGAACGGAATATTTTTTTTTCTTCTTTTTTCCTATTTATAATTGTTACTCTACTATTTGCATATAACAGAAAGAGAGACAATAGTAAAATCTGAATTATTTTTTAATTATTTATAGGTCTCAATAACATTCTGCTGTGAATCTCCTATCTTTGTTTCAAACGATTGAAATATTCTTCGAAAACCATAAATATTTCAAAGAGGAATTATTTTGTGTTTGTCCGAATTTTCAATTACGTTATGCACGACACCGGAATATTGGAATAAAGTTTCCATAAATTGATTTTTGTTAGTTCACCCTACTGACATATTTTATTATTGTGACGTCCTTAACCCATTAACTGCCAAATTTCATTTTTTGAAATTTTTGGCCGTATAAGTTATATATATACACAAAAGGTTGTGTAACAGTATAATTATACTCAAATTATGTTTTGTTTTGAAAATATTTGATATTTTTGAAAAAGTCCCAAAATGGATATCGCTATAAAATGATCAATAAAATCATTTCAATAAAAAACAAAAGACTGAGTAAGTAACAAATCGTTACTATAACCTCTAAATTACATATTTATGTACGGTATTTCGTTATAATATAAAAACTAAACCAAAAATATAACGCTTCAAATATGACAATTCTGTTCCGTTCAACTTACACGCGAATTTCAAATTTGTTCGCTTGTTGTATAGAAACGAAGCACAGAATACACGCTTTTTGCTACATACAATATTGACTGATATATATAGAATAAAACTAAACTGTCAGGCGTACCAAATATATTTTTCGCGCCGAGTGGTGTACGTAAAATTCCAAAATTCCCAAATGGGGATCGTGGCGGCTTATGGGTTAAGTTAGCGAATATACGTGTATATTATACGTATGCACATATGAATTTGGAATAAAACACGAGATTGTGAAACATGCAAGTACACTTGACGCTAAAATGTTGTAATATTGTAATCACATGAATCACACGAAGCGTTATTTATCGGTGAAAAATTCGTCGATTGCAGAAAATTTTGAAGAACATTTTGACGAATTTCCACAATTAGTGGAAATTTTTACTTCTATTACGTAGTATGTGTCAAATGATCGAATTATCGTATATAAATTATTAAGCTACGAATTTAACATTTCAAGGTAAATACATCGTAAATGTGTAATTATCACGAGACGTTTAAATTAGCTTCTTAATTCGTACTTTCAATTCCTCAACCTTCCGGTATTATTCCGTGGTCACGATTTTCGTAGCTTATCCGTGTCCTAATCCTTATTTCGTACAAATGTTTCGAGGATACGGTAAAGCTCTGCGCAGTTGAACCAACAATGAGTCACTCGGGTCAACATATGTCGAAAACCTAAGCATTCTCACGCCATGTTACGTTATACGATATTTTGTATTCGATAATTGCATAGCTATAATTGATTTAAGTCGATAATTACGCAAACAATGTTAATTTCACCGCTATTTGCGTGGAAAAATATTGTAATTATTACATACTATATTATCGTTTAAAATTTTTAACATGATACATCGTGTGGTAGTGGTTAGATAGATTTTTAAGTATTTATGTGTTGGGATGAGTGGAACAAGTATGCATGGGATTCCAATATGTAATGAATTCAGGTTATTATGATAAATAAGTATGCGTGTAATGACTGAGGTGTGTGTGAATTGTGTATGTAATGTAATGTATGAAGAAGAAAGAAAAAGAGAGTGATTTGGGATACGTTAGTTGCAATTGAGCTATAATAGTGAGAAGTCCTGTGATAGAATTGTGAGAAATTAATTATATTTAAACGTTATATTTATGTTTTATAATCTTTCTAATTAAATAAAGAATTGTTCTTGTTGTTATTAAATTTCCTCCACCACTAACACATCGATATGTTATCGATAATATTTTATATATTATTATTATGCATATTATATTGTGTATATATAATAAAATAATATTCTATATTTTATATTTTAACGTATTATAAATGTATTATAAATTATAAATGTCTCTATTTCTTTTAAATCTCCAATTTGAATATACAATTCGTCGTAATTATCATTCGGTAAATTTTATTACAAATGTACAGTAGCTCTGAAAACGAACTATAATAATTCCCCAAAATTGATCCAAATATATTAATTATGCAGAATATAGTTATGAATTATAAGTATACAAAGTTTTCGAATTTGATTATGATATGGAAAATTGACGAGTATCACGATAAATGACGTAAACGATAGAAAATAATCGGCCTCGGAGATTTTGCGTTATTTATACAGATCGTAAATAATAATTTCAAGCATATTTCGTTTAAGATAAATTTGTCTTTAACGAGGATCGAACGAAAGCTGTGCGTTAACGCCTGTTAAATAAAAAGATCAAGGACGAAGAACAAAAGGTTGGTCCAAGGACAGCTCGAGACTTCGCACTCTTTTCACGAGTCAATGTAAACGCGATGAATCATAACCACCGGTTAAGAAACTACTTTCGTTTTTTAACGTTTCGCATAATTTAGTATCGAAAATAAGCCAATGTCCGTTAGCCCGTATGAAAATTTTAGGAGGTCGTTAAACGTAGGCTCGAAAAACTCGCCTTTGACGGTGTAATTTCTAGGAATTTCTAAATAGCGAATTCCAGGCAGGCCTTTCGTAACAGATACTCGATCAGCGAAATCAGTGTGCAATCAAGAGAGAAAAAGAATAAACAGAAATCGTAGAAAATGTAACGAGACTATTATACGGGTTAACAACCAAGCAATGTGGAACAAAACCGTAGGAAATATGCGTACACAACTAGACGATTGGCCATGAAAGTGAAACATTTATACGAATTAACTTTCAATTTTGCAAATTTCACGTATTTTTCGCCTACACGATCCGCTGACCCTAGAAATCCTGTCTCTAGCCATTCCTAGTGACATTCTAGGGGAAAAGTGTTGTCCTCGAGCCTAAATTACTTTTAGCATTGTTTTCCTTAAAGTATCGCAGTTTATATTAAATTTTGTAACGTTCGAATACGTTATATATAATAGGACAATAAATCGATTATTTGAATTAATTTGTTTGCGTAATCGGTTTGGGAGAAGCAAATTTTGAATTATATTGTTACGAGATCATATCCACCCGATATTCGGCCAAGAAGATCGTAACTTTAGTGCAGAACAATCCAGCACCTCCCAGAATGTTCGGTTTAAATAACAATCGGCTGTTGATTACAAAAGGAACGTCTTCCATCAAAGTTCAGAGAGTGCTGTCAATCTTTTCAGTAGGGAAAATCTATTCTGACGTTTTGGAATTCTTCGGCAATTCAGCGATCGAACTTGAAGAATAAGAATTACACTCACGATTTGTAACAATATCATAAATCGACTTGAAATTAAAAATTTGTCTACTATACATAGAGATTTTTTGCATGATAGAGTATATATTTAACTCTTTGCACTCGAGAGGTGAGCTTCAGTCACCATTTTATAAAATTTGGAAGATCGATATTAATTAATATATCAAATTTAATGTAATGTAACAGTGTGCGAGGTATCGAAATCAAATAATTCTACAATTCTATTATTACACAATTCTTTATTTACTGCTTAAAAAAGTATCGCCAGTTTTTTAGTAGAGAATCTTCGAATTTCTACTCTTCTCTAGCCAAAAAGTCGCCGAGTGCAAAGGATTAATAAGAAAAAAATGCGGAATAAAAAATGAAGTGCATGTAAGTTATGTAAATATAAACATTTATGCAGCATCTATTTTTATTCGATGTTTTATGCATTCTAATGCAATACATACTTTTTATAGTCACATAATCAATCATTTGTAGAATAAAATTTACATAATCGACGTTCCACTGCACATTATGAATCATATATTATATTTCATGAATCGTATTCTTGTGTACACTAATTTTAAACAAAAATTTAAATGTAACGAAATGATTTGCGAATTTTATACTAATACATATACATGTATATACGCATTTCAGAAGATAGGTAAACAATATATAAAAGTTCATAAATTATTATTTTGTTCCTTAATGTTTGCCAGTATGTGTATATGCATGTATATGTACTAATAATATGTACATACGTTATGGTTCAAATTTAATTCTTTCAATTCTTTCTTCTGGGTTGATACTTATGGATAAAAAAAATTTGATTAAAAATTTTTCAGAAACGTAACTTATTTTAAAACTTATTAGGTAGTTGCAACAAAAATACGTGATTTGATGCACCCAGTTTTGCGATTACCTATATGTAATAGGACATAAGTTAATAATTAGAGTATAAGGTTATATTTTTAATTTATAAATTTTGTTTTTCTACTGTGCTAATTAAAACTGGATCTACCGATCTGCAGTGTGTACCAAAACGTAGATTATGTAATTAATAATACTTGAATAAAAGTGAACATTAATTTCGCTAAAAACAGTTGCACTTTTTCAACGAATGCTAAGAATAAAAAATATGAAACCAATTTTGAAACATACTTCATCAGTCGGTGCATCTTGACATTCTTTATAAAAAAAGTATTGACCTATTTACATTAAAAAATCATTCGTTTGGGAGATATTTTAACCCTTTGCACTCGAGAGGTGACTCTCAGTCACCATTTAATCAAATTCTAAAGATCATTGTTAATTAATATATGAAATTTAAAATTACCTAACGATGTGTGGAATGTGGAAGAAAAATAATTCTGTCTTAATTTGCATATGATTTCTTATTTTACCACTTTAAAAATATCCTCGACTCTATAACAGAGAGTCTTCGAATTACTATTTTTCTGTGACGAAAAAGTCGTCGAGTACAAAGACTTAATTTGAACCCTATTTCCTAACAACAATAAAAATACAATATTTCCTAAATTAATGATTTTGGTAAATATGCAGTTTAGTGACTTTGCCCTAAACGCGTCTTCTTTTTCCAGTTTTTTCACAAAAGGCTTTATTTGTGCCTCAATAAGAAATATAAATCGGGGGAGCTTGAAAAAGTTACTAGTTTTTCGACAAAAAACATAAAATTGTTAAAAACTGCAGAATGCGTACAATTTTTGCAAATATCTCGGAAATTAAGGCCAAGCGACAATTATTGTTCAGATAAAAGTTGTTCAGAATCTTGTCCTCTATAACATGTTCAAAAATCATAGAGATCGACCCAGTATTCTGTAGTTTTTAACAATTTTATGTTTTTTGTCAAAAAACTAGTAAAAATACATTACTTTTTCAAGCTCCCCCGATCTATATTTCTTATTGAGACACAAATAAAGCCTTTTGTGAAAAAATTGGAAAAAAAGACACGTTTAAAGCAAAGTCACAAAACTGCACATTTACCATGACTTTTTAACATAAAAATATGAAACCAACTATTTCGACTAATTGGATAGTTCTAATGTTAACAGTATCACACTTATCACGCGATAAATAGGGTACTCATCCCGTGTATTGTCATCTAATTATTTAATTTAACTTAAAAATTGAATTGATAAAATTGATCCGCGCTGTAGAATGTATTTTAAATAGAAAAATAAAGGAATTTCAACTACACTTTATAATATTAAGCATGAAACTGTAATAAAACTCCAGTATTACCAATACATTTTCTTCCTCGGTATGTAAATTATTTTTTACATAATTTTTTCATAAAGTTTCACGTGATTTATACACGTAAACTGATACCATATACTGTTCTTATCTCTTCTCATAGGTAATGACGATGACGTTGCTCGAAGAGGTTAGGTTTTCGCTATTTCGAACGTATAGGTACATAGTTCTTCCGATTCAGGGTTTCCAAGTTTAATATTGTAAAAATTGTTATTTTAAATCTCAATACAGTCTCAATAAGTAATGAAATATTTACGTTGCAAAATATTCTAAAACCCGGGAAATAAAAGAAAATAAAGAATTAAAACACGCGTCTAACATACAAACATATCCAAACATAACCAAAAATGAAACGAGATCTAAAAATTGCAATATCTACTTTGCAAAATTATCTGAGGAGATAATAAAAAATGGAGTTATTGGTGAAAAAATTGTAAGGTGGAAAAAGGCGTGGAGGCGTAAAAAGCGAAGAGTTAGGGGAGAAAAGGAACACAGCTTCCGCGAGCAAGAGTCGCGAAAGGGATCGGCGGGCCACGAAGTCGAAGGAACGAGCAGAGCGGGTCAAACGTGACGTAACATCCGGACGACTTCTCGAGGTGGAAACGCTCGAAGGGAATCGACGAAGCGTGTAGACACCACACGTCGATCGCTTCTTCTTGCCCTCTCCGTTTCGCTGCCGGCGCTTGCAGCGCCGTCTAGCTTTGGCCCCCTCGGTACATTGCCACATCGCATTCCACGGGAATGAATCACTGAGAGAACCTGACGTAGATACGCGAAAACGCGCGATCGCCGCTTCTTCCACGAGCTCGCTGCGAGCACCTCGATGAACGCGTGTGCTCCTCGTGGAAAAAGATATGCTTTCCCTCGCGAAAGCATCATTTTACAATTCTAACTGCACGAGAGAAACTTCGTGTTATGCCTGTCTACCTGCTGACGAGCCAGCCATGGATTAACGCGAGTATCGTTTAATTACTCCTAATCGAGGATAAATCGCTACTCGATCGGCGTTCCGTTCTACCGCTTTATCTCTGAAAATTTCATTTGTAACGTGACAACGGGTTTCATTCTGCAGTTCGAGTCGTGTCTTATATGGCTGTTTAAATTATTATTCGTTGAGCTCTATAGGTATAACTGATTTGCTTATAATGTAGGGTGTGCGGTTTTCACATCGTTGTTTAAATTATTATTTAAATTATTCGGGGCGTTCTGTGGATAATTAATTTATTTATATCGGGTGTCCGATTTTAATTCTCGCCGTTTATATTACTATTCCCAACGCGGTCTAGGTAATTAATTTGATTATATCCGGTGACCAATTTTCATGTTGCTGTTTAAATTATTATTCATAGTGTTGCGAAGGTATTTAATTTGCTTATACCAGGTGCCCGATTTTAATTCTCGCCGTTTATATTATTCCCAACGCGGTCTAGGTAATTAATTTGTTTATATCTGGTAACCAATTTTCATACTATTATTTAAATTATTATTCATAGCGCTGCAAAGGTAATTAATTTATTTATACCGGGTGTCCGATTTTAATACTCGCTGTTTATATTATTATTCCCAACGCGACGTAGGTAATTTATTTATTTATATCCGGTGACCAATTTTGATATTGCTATTTAAATTATTATTTATAGTGTTACGAAGGTATTTAATTTGTTCCGATTTTAATTTAATTGTCGTTGTTTAAATTATTGTCTGCACAAGAATTGATCATTTATACAGGGTGTTTAATTTCATTACCACTATTCACATTGTTATTCGTATCATTTCGTAATCTATCTATATAAGGTGACAGATTTGAATATCACCTCTTGAATTATAATTTGTAGCACTGTGAAGATAATTGACTCGATTATACAAGGTGTCCAATTTCAATATTACAATTTAAATGGTTATTCGTAGCATTTTACAGGTAGATCTGCTTATATAGGTTTCTAATTTTAATATCACGGTTTAGATTATTAATTCGAAGACTAAATATATAATTGACAGATTTACACAGGGTGTCCAGTATCAATCTACCGAAAAATAACAAACAACTTCGTATTATTTTATAAAATTGCAAATCAGTATTGGTGCATTAAAAATATATATTTTCATTTAAAATGCAAGATTGACTTGCATATTTCTAAGTGTCCATTTACAAATAAATTACATCGCGTTATTCAAATCCAAAATCGTTGGATTTTCGTTTGGGCCATTTCTATGCATTGTAATTATTTATATATTATATATAATAATGTGCATTTTAATTTATAGATTAAAATTGGACACCCAGTATATGCAGAAGTTACTAGACAACCCTGTGCAACAGCTACATTTTACTAGACACAGGTTGATGTCAATGCTCTCGTTTGGTGCTCACGGTAATCTTGATGCTTTTGCACCATAAATAGGATCTTAGAATGTCCAGATTAGTCTATGCCATACTATGTTGTAAAGTATACAAACGGAGTACGTCACAGCTGCAGTAGTTGCAGCTGTCTACATAATACAATATTTAGGGTTTCGTAAGTCCAATAACCGGTTACCAAACGATTATTTTGAAATCTATCTCAACAAATAATCGAACCCGATTCGTGTAACTATTCTCATAACCGATGATTTAAGTATAACAGATTATAGTTAACAGATCTGCTATTTAAATGCAAATTAATGTTATTTCAGATACCCTAAAGCTTGCAGTTGCATTAAGACTATTTTGAAAGCGTATAAATCTTTACAGACTTTTCCATATTCGTTTTGGCTAATCGAGATATCAAGTTAACCGTTCTTCGTGCATTCGTAGATAAAAAATGTTTAAATAGCCGAAGTCAAAGCAATTACTACCTGCGGTGATAAGTGACTCCGTTTTATTGACTCCATCTGAACGCTGAAACGTGTTAGTATGCATATACACAAGGAGAAGGTATTAGCCTTTCGTATGAATTAGTTTAACAATTATATAATATCCAATGTGCAAAAATAAATATGAAATTAAAGGGGATAGTTAGACAATTCCAGAAACTTGTATATGTAAAGAAAACGAGTAATTTTATCGCGTTATTTCTAATTTTTATTTTAATTCCGCTTTATTTTGATCTCTGTAAGAATCTCGTTTGCTCGTAGGAAATAAAAGTTTAGTTAACTATAGCTTCCCTATGTAATTTATCTATAATTTGAAAAATTAGCGATGAAGAATTGCTGTAAATAAGCTGTTTGATATCGATACAATGGTATAATAACGCGGTATAAAAATGTTGTATCGATAAAGGAATAAAATAAAAAAGAAAAGATAAGATAAATAAATAATTATATATATATACGGATAAATAAAACGAGAAAGAGAAAATTAAAAATAGAAGAAAATATAGGAAAAGGAAGTTACATCAAGTATGTAACTGTCTTGTAAAATATTGCACAGAAATATTTTATTCGTTATACGTTATATATATTATAATTATATTTCTATTTAATTTTTAGTATTATATTTCTATTTGATCTCTAGTACTATATTTCTATTTAATTTCTGTTATTATATTTCTATTATATTCTATTATTCTATTAGATTTTATATTGCAAGAAATATCTAAGAACTTTATGATTTAAAGTATAAGTACCGAAATTATGATTAAATTGCAAACATTATGTACATTCGTCTAACTAACATCTATATACTACATATACATGTATATGAGGTAGTTACCGAGGCATCGACAGCATAAAATATTCAAAGTATATGTACATATCGTGACACAAAGTATTAGCCAAGTTACCCTGCCATTTTATCTTTATACAGGATGAAAAGTATGATGCAGACAAGCAGAAGTTCGTTCCTGAAGAAAAAAATAAATCAAAATAAAATTCCGAAACAAAATTTTGTTACTGACATTTATTTCGAGAAAATCGATTTTTAAGATCCATTGTTTATACTTGAATTTATGCGATTCATTGTAAAATGTAAATCATTAAGTTGTACAAGGTTGGTCACTGCCTTTTAGGTTTCTGTCTTTATCATTACGCGTAGTGAAAAATGTTTAACACGAATTTGAATTGTTTCGAGGGGGACACATTTTAATGGTTCTAGTTTTCTCGTACGTGAACGCGTAGAGGACATCTGAAGGTCATCAATGCTTTTTTAAATGGAATGGTATAGTTTTTATTCCATGAAGCGATGCATCTTGATATTCATTATGAAAAGGTGTTAACCTATTTATATTAAAAAATTATTAGTTTGGGAGATATTTTAATTTTAACCCTATTTCCTAATAAAATTGGAATATTTTCTAACCTAATGACTTTTTAACATAAATTGGTTACAATTATATATATTTATGAAATAAAAAAAAAAATCAAATGCATCCATAAGTACGCGTAATATTTTAACCAAAATTTCCCGCAGACGCTCCGCTCAAGAACCTGCCGGAGTTGCTGGTATCCAGGGACGGAGAAAGGCACGGAGTGCCTAAAGGTTAAAATTAAAATAACTCCTAAACTAATGACTTTTTCACGTAAATAGGTTAATACTTTTTTTTATTAAAAATGTCAAGATGCATCGACTAAGGGAATAGAAAATATATGATTGCATTTAAAAAAACATCAATGACCTTCAAATGTCCTATTTATGCGTACATATACGAAAAAACTGGTACCATCGAAATGTGCTTCCTTCGAAACAATCAAATCAGTGTTAAACATTTTTCGCTACGCGTAATAATGACGGAAACCTAAAAGGCAGTATTTATTGTCTCACCCTGTATATATCTATTATCTTTGCATACAATATACATACGATTTTTACAAGTGTCTTATTTATATCAGTTATCAGTTTTCATCGAACAATTACTAATGTAAGAGACAAGTAATACATCGATATGATCAAGTTTCTAAGTACTTGTCAAGATAGAGTTATCTGTCACCGCTGATCACCAAAGACAGCAGCGCCACAATGTCTGCGAATCTAGTGGAATAAACAAGCATTGACAAAATTTATTTCTGTGCTTCCTTAAATCTCATAAATAGCCACAAATAGCCACAAATAATATATATAATCGTAATAGGTATTAATATACTTATACATACACACTTATATATCATATAATAAGTTTATTATATTATCATATAATAATTAATATATAACATACTTATATATAATAAGTACATATATGATTGACCTATACTATAAGTATGTAATATAGTAATATAGTATAATATATAATATAAAAACATAATCGTAATATAATCGTAACGTAATCGTAAAAATTGTACAAACAATGTACATAAATACAATAGACACAGTTATGGTAACCTAACCTCTTAACTGGGTAACATATTCAGAAGCTCCTGCAGTCGCAAAATAAAAAGATTTATCAGCAGGATTTAACTTCAATTCGAGATTTTTATTGAAATAAATGCAAATATAACGAAGCATTAAAAAGTAAAGAATCATCGGTAAAACGAACTATCACGTTCCAAATATTGGTAAACCACGTGAATTCTCTCCCAAGTATAAGTTAACAAACTGTTCCGAATATACTGAATTTTCAAAATCGATTATCCCATTAAATAACCAGGTCTCTAACAAACCCATTTTACTCTACATTCTTGACTCACGTTGTCATAGAGGACTTCCATCTTGTTTGCTTGTGTCATACATTCTACCACACCCTATATAAATCAAGGTCAAACGCGTCCTCAACGTTTTATCCCTATTTTTAATGCCATTTACCAGAAAATCTAAAAATGACAAGAAAATTACTCCACATTTTTATTACTGCTCTTTCATGAAGTCAGTACCATTCACAGGTAAATAAACATAATAGGATTTTAAAAAGAAAACGAAAAATACATAATATCGAAGTTCATATTGCTTTCACTGATAAACCCTTCCTTCGCTGTTATTCTGTCACATTATATTTCACGTTTCAATACACGTGCAGAATTTTTCGATTTCAAGGTGACAACATTATCATCCAACGCGTCACCTCATTGCTCGAGAGATTCAACGCGAGCAAAGATCTTTCAACGTTACGTGTGCGCCGGCAAATAGGAAATTAGACAGTGCAGAGAAAGGCATCTAAACTCGGACAAGCTTACTCACTCGGCCATGAATGCACCGCCGTTTTCGAATTCTTTGCCGACACGCGGCCAGAAAGAGAGAGAAAAGAAAAAGGGAGAGAAAGAGAGAGAGAAAAGAAAATTACAGACAACATTACGGTCGTTAAATTGACTAGAAACGCGGCAGGCCAGAAAATACGAGGCAGATGAATTGCAGTTCTGTCGATCTAATTTGAAACTTTTCATCGGTCTGCCGTTTCTACGTAAATTAGTCCAAGAAAGTAATAAATCATACGAATCGCGACAACGTCCTTCTTTCGATCTGCGAATACTCTGTCGATAAGGTGGGGTCCTTCTATTTGCGCTTTTATCCGATGTTAAAAAAATTTCCGTTCTATTTTCCATTTTTAACGATATTTATTTCGGCAAGTTAGCAGTTGTCTTTGTTTCTCGAAATATTCGTTGCTCTCTAGTTTTTCGCCTTTGATTCTTTGTTCTGCGAGTTATAAATAAAGCGATTCGTCTCGATTACGATTTATGCGCTATGCGTTGCTTCGATGATCCGCGAGATGGCACAGGAGCAGAAAATGTAATCCGATCACACGGCCAAACTGCCATTCGGAGTCATAGGCATGCTTGGCCTTGACGCGTGTTGACATTCTGACATAAGGAAAATACGCCTGCCCTATTTCTTACGATCGTATCGATGGAAACGGCTGTGTCGAGGTATAACCAATCGAACTCGAGTTCTTCTCGTGGATCATTTTCCGAAAGATGGTAATACGATCGAAGTTTTATTATTCCAAGACCTGCTATTTAAACGTTGTATTATCCGAACAGTAGATATACGTATCTGTTTTTCAATATTGTTGGATACTATTTATTACAGCAAAATTGTAGTCACTGCCTCGTTAATTTAATTCTTGACGATTAATTCGATTTATCTGAACGCGGAGAACTATTATTTGGAGAAGTTGTACGTAACGAAGGGAATCGGTAAACCCATACCGTGTGAGGTTATATGTTGCTTCGATAAGTTTCCATAAATAGAGTTTTACTTTAGTATTTTACTTTAGTATTCGTATTTATTAACACATTCACGAGTATGGTCGAAAAATTGTGAAAACAATATTGTGCAAACAATACGACAGTAGTAAAAAGAAAATATCAAGATTATATCAGTAATATCTTCAGTATATCAGAGTTAGATAATAATTTAAAGATATACGTGGTATTTGTGATAAGCATTTATTGCAGATATGAGCCGTGGTGGCGCTAGTGAGTTAAATGGAAAATCGTCGAAACGCTTACTCGTGAAAAGGTTAATATTACATTGTAGGCACTGTTATTATGGTATATATGTATATTTCAAAGAAAATATGAAAATAGAGGTGTGTACAGACATACATGAGCATGAAAATTAAAAATATTGAGAATACTTCTCTTAAAACTATTTACGATTGATATTTCAATCGTTTAAGGCAGAAATTATGCATTTAACGTGTTCTAAAATCACATTTATATCTGTTGGAATGCTAACGCTATTAATCGAAATATCTCACATCAATATGTTTATACTAAACTGTTTTTGTGCTTATTACTCACACATGTAAGATTGTGTACGTGTCGGTCGCTAGCTAAATTCTATTATTATTACGATCTTGTCTCTAGTCTCTAAGCTATCGTTGTACAGCGCACACCGAGCGAGTCACATAATATTAAACCGTTCCTTTTTTGTATAATTTGTGTTCTTTCCTTTATAAATCCACTGCCATACCAAATTCTATCAATATCGTATTTGCCTTTTGTTACTGTGACATTTTTCCACTACGCATAAGCTGTTTCATAATAGAGTATTTATAGCATAACTCTTATTTTAATACCTTTATTTTCGATAATTCTAAAGACTTTATTATTTTGTATTACGACTGCAACTCCGATGGTTAGACGTGTCTCGCCGCTTTCCAGCGGATTACGTCATATATCTAAATGCAAAAGTACAGAAAATTTGCAGCTACTAGACCCCACACATTGGACCCACGTGTGACAGACCCACCGGAGCGATGAACGAACACCTACTTACAAATCACGTCATTGACTACCGAAAAGTCATTTCCTCGATAGTTTCCCACTCCTCAACCAAAAGTCCTTCCGGACACACCCACGTCCAATCAAAAATTGGATTTTTTCTCCACTACTTTTTCTACCTCCTCCTATTTTTCCTCCATTAACATCTACTTTTAACCAATCGAAACAAGCTCGAGGAAATACCGAACAAACGAGGAAACATTACAAGAATCAAAAAACAGAAATCAGTGCGTACTTGATACCCATCACCGAAACATATTGTAAATATCGTAAAACACGTGTCCGAAACGATACTCCGCTAATGTTTCATACTTAATTATTGTATAGTTTAGTCACAATAAATAATCACGATACTTGTCACAAATAATTAAACTATTTCTAATTACACTCGCGATCCGTAAAAATATAAAACTAATCGCGCAATATCTAGTTGGCGCGTCATGCGTTCTTGACAATTGCAGAAATTCCAATTGATTGGACGCAACATAAGCAACGGAATAATATTTATTAATAGCAACAAAATGACGAAGAATATATAAGTATAATATATATAATAAATATAAAAATTTCTTCATCTATTCATTTAGATATCGCAGATCCTATGTTCAATATATTTATTCTATGCAATTTAATATTACATTTATTATATGCATTTTTTAGTATTTAATTCGATATTTAATCAAAATAACCAAAGTATACTTAGTTGGAGTAGCAAAGTACTGAAAAATTCCTTGAATAACGAAACCGTTTAACTAATCAAAACGACAACAAGTGCCTAAATAATGCCTAAATAAAAATTCCAATTTCTTAACATTTATCGGATTTAAGCACGCCAGTGTGTACGCGTTCGATTGAAAAAGGCAATCCTACACGTTCGAATGTCGGTACACGTATCTTCCATAAAAAAGAAGGAAACCAGAAGTAAGTTCTAATGGATTTACAAGAGGACTCACGGTCGTTAACCGATGTCTACAGTCGTAATTCTTCAAATTACATCGGTGAGTCATCGGTACTTGTTGCCGGTGAAGCGAAACCCATTAAAGATCGAACAGTAGAACGTATCGCTATCTTGGAAAGCACGCAACAGATCATTATCTCGATGGGTCTCGATGCAGACTGTTTCTATGATAGTATAAGAACACAACGAAATTGACCGGCATACTCCAAGGTGCACGTTAACGATAACAACTTGGTAAATACAAGCTTAGTAAATACAAACTTATGTTTGAGACATGGCCAATTCAATTTTACCGTAAATTGGACTTCGCTTGTCTTCGCTCTAAATTACATAGGGATACAGATCTAATGATATATACTACAATATAATACCCACTTCCAAGACGTTTCGTACCTTTTGCGAAACAAAAGCGTGGTTTCGCGAAGTTTTTATGGAGAAAAGATGTACAAAGCATAAGCATTTGACGAGAATGCAATTTTGGTTAATATTATTTTCTCAGCGTTGCAATTTTAGGCGATCGTTTAATCCATTCTCGAAAGCTCGAAGAAAGTGGAAAAAAGAAAACAGCAATTGGAAACGGAACTTTAGATTGGAATTTCTTAAATAGAAGTCCTTTCTGTCGGAACCACATTCTTGTTAGGAATTTATGCAATATTACAACGAGATTCTAATTACGTAAAAATTATGCAATTTAAAATTGCGATGTGACATTCGATAAAGAAAATTGAAAAAAAGTTTTTCGAAGAATTAATTGCATACCAATATTTTTATTTTATGTTTACATATTAATATTTACATAGTAAATTAAACTACGTAACAAGTTGGTTCTTCTGTCGATGATCTATGCATTTTCAAAAATGCACGCTATTCGTGAGAAACGAAGAAAAATTTATTTTTATATGTCCAGAGAAGAAACATTATTCTATATAACGATAACAATTTTTATATAATAATATTGCCTTCTTATAAAATTCGAAATGTGTATTTTATTATCAATTTTTATTATATAAAGAAACATATTGATAAATATTACTTATAATTGCACCAATTAATAACAGCAATAAATGTTTCTCGTGGAAGTATAAAAATTATTATAATTCTATTTAAACAATATATAATGTTTAGTCAAATATTAGCCACGTAATTTTTAACTGTTTCAAAATTTTTATTAATTTAATCCATTTTTAAAAACCTATAAATGCACACGTACATATATAACGCAATATATAATATATACAATTACTAAATAATGAGAGTATAATATAAATATAAATTCTAACATGTATACCAGGTCTTTTGCTAACGAAATAAAAGCTGGAGTAAAAAGACCAATGGAGTAAATAAATCATCCCTTACAGCCCTTACAAGGGGAGAGACAGCAGAACAAAACAACGCATTGTCGAGCAGATAGATTTCGCAGGAAGGTAATAACCCTTGAAGCCCTTTTAAAGAACTCGAGCAATCTCGTTACTCGATCTGTTAGCACACGGTGCCAAGATGGCTTATGGCACCACTGGGGACACTAACCATTTTTCATGGAAGGTTCACTCTGAAGAGCCTCGCATCTGCAGAGGGTTCGTGACTAGCCCAAGTTTTCGGTCATCGAGTACAGCTAGTTTGCTCGTTTACTCCTTCCCCGGTGGACCAGGGCATACTCACGAATCTGGAATGCCCGTTAGATGAAAAGACACTGCGCCTTCGACGATTCGACGAGGATAAAATCTAGCGATCAGCAGAACTTGCAAGGAGTCTCGTCAAACTTTGCAACCAACCTTTCACCAACTTAAGGAAAGGATCAGTAGGAGTTCATCGAGATGAACCAATCACTGACTGACAAGAACTTAATGCTACGTCTTAGTGGCGAGGAACTTTTCTGGAACATCGACCGACATGCAGGATTCGAGAAGCAGATTTGTTCCGATCCTTTAGACCAGAAACAGGGTCTGGACACATATTTCAAAGATTCCTGGCAGCAACAGGCTCCAGAAGAGGAATCGTGCAGCGACAAGAAGCAACTGGTTTCTTGTAATAAATTGCAAGTCAGGAATTTCTTATCTTCGATAAGAAATGGTAATTATAGCGAATAAATTTGGGTTTCTGGGTCTTGAATATACATTCATTGGCCGGTCTCTCGATCTTGGCGCAACAGTTAATGTAATACAGGGTCTTGGCTAGTAGTTGGATTTGAAACAGTTCCAATCGCTTTAAATCTATATACAGGGTGGTCATTGTAAACAATCACGTTTCTTCGCAATTTTTCAGGTATTTAGGTTCATTCAACGAAGATTTATTTCGAACAAAGATTATTTAGTATTCTAATTGCAAGAAATTGCAATGATAAAAATTTCCAAAGAAACCTATTCGACGAAACATTGAGATCACTTTGCGTTTCTAAATGGCATTATACAGAGTGTCTCATTTAAGTTGACACGACAAAAAGCCTCATAAACAAACGATTTAAAAAACAAGATGACGTACATTGTTTTTAATGGGACACTCGGTATATTTTCGATCTTGTACCGTCATAACTGTAGAAAACGAATTCAATACTCTACTTCGTAATGGTTTTTGGATGATCTTGAATTTAGAAATCTGCAATAGTTTACGGAGAAAATTATTAAATTTTTAAATTATTAAATTATTAAATTATTAAATTAAATTTTCTTATTTATACAAGTTCGAATGTTTCTTGTAACAATTATATTAAAAATATTGCTCATATAATTTTTTCATAATTACGCAATTTTTCAAATTTATAGAATACAGGGAATTTTTTCCGATATCGATGATTTATTCGATAAATTAATTTTTGAAAATTACGAATCGTTTTTATCACTGACATCGTATCAATGCTCGGAAAATTTTACTTTTGCATGAAAATTAATTTTTTCATTTATACAACTTCGAACATTTCTTTTAACAATCGTGTTAAAAATATTATTCATATAATTTTTCCATAATTACGCAATTTTTTAATTTTTATAGAATACAGGGAATTTTTTTCGATATCGATGATTTATTCGATAAATTAATTTTTGAAAATTACGAATCGTTTTTATCACTGACATCGTATCAATGCTCGAAAAATTTTATTTTTGCATGAAAATTTTGTACGTTTAGCAGTGGACTGGAGAAAGCGTGTGCAATATTGAAAACCAAGCGACACGCCCAGTGCTATTTCATTACAATATTACGATCCTCTGCTTAATTACGTTCGTTAAAGCTCCCCGCTGTGACAGTTTTGACTGTAATACGAACAAGGGTGGAAAAATTAACGTGTAAATTCGTTGTTCCATCGCATTACCGGTAAATTTCGTGCTACTTCGTGTCTAATATTTTTTGACGTAAACATTTTCTGTCAGGTATCGCAGTAATTAGAAAAGACACTTGCCACACATAGCGTTTAGATCATGGGCTTTTTACGAGTTTCTTTACGATTTAAAAAATAACTTCGTATCAAATTATCTTAAAAAATAATTTTATAATTATTCTAACTCTTTGCTTTTTCAATTTTATATTTTCTCGCGACGTATATATCGATCGTAGAATTATATATAAATATTATATGCGAATTGTAATCATTCGAGTAAAAATTGCAAATCAATTTTTTTATTTGAGATAAAAGAAAATTCGACTCAAAAAGGTAATTATAAAGATTAAAATTTAAACACAAAGATAGATGATTTAGGCGAGAATTAAACGTAAAAGTAAAAGCTAGGAGTAATACCAATTACTTGTGGAGAAACTGCAATAAGTACACGAGCGACTCGTGCATATGAAAAATTTAGAGAATAAAGTATGAATATGAAAATAAACGTATCGAAATAAATGTATCACGGATAGAAAAATAATGAAAATAAATTTTATTCAGTGTCGATATTGTAATATAAAACAATTAACTTTTCTTTTTAATCGAAACGAATTTATTAAAAATTATTTCATCGTTCAAAATATTTGAAAATTCAAATTAATTATGTTTCATTATTTACCTTTATATTATGATATAAGTAATATAAGTATTATGAAAACATATACAAAGTTTCTGGTGACTGGTCATGTAATAGAGCAGAAAGTGATATGTAAAATCTATCTGTAAAAAGATTTCAAAATGAAAGGTAATTTTTCTATTCGATATTTTGTTTTAAAAAAAATCTAAGTTGACAATTCATAAAGTGCGTGCTTTTGCGTTCAAGTTTCAACGCTACGAATTATGTTGTAGATTGTACCTACTCGTGTTGCTAAATATTTCCAGTATTTTTATATTTATATTAATCCAGGCATATCTGAATTTTTCATTCCAATTGCTTTCTTTCCAATTCGTTAAATTCTTATTTTTCACGTAAAAATAAATTAATTGTCGTATTTATCATAACTCGGAACCTATCTATAAATATCATCCATTTTCAACTATCCGAGAAATGAAAAAAAAATTAAGAGAATTAAGAAATTAGTTAAACTTAAAAAGGCAATATTCCGAATAAAATATCTTTCTACGGAATAATAGAAAAAATTATTCATTTTTAAAATACTCGAGATAGCCTATGCTAAAATTTATGCAGTTAAAATTGAGTAAACTTCACGATCACCCTGTAAATTTTCGAATTAAATTTTTTTCAAAAACAAAACCTCAAACGAACAAACTTTATTCTTCCTTTTCGACTTATTTTTAAACATAGAGTCACCTTCTGCTCGCTTACGCCACCAGATATCAAACATCTCGTATATTCTGGATATCTCCGCGTGAAATAAGATCTCGTAAATTGGAATTATTTAAAAAAAAAAGTTCGTCCAAGACTGAGACGAAATATCCTTTTTGTCGTAAAACAAATGTCCGCTGTAGCGTTGAACAATGCATTTTGATAATTTAGCGAAGAATAAAGCGATAAATACGATACAAATAATAAACTAAGCGAAACGAAGTAACGCTACGCCTTGATTTCGAGGTTATGTACGCATTCTCTTCCCGCGCATGCGCGCTCGCCGGCTCGCTGCCTCGCCAGTGTAGCTAACCTCCAAACTCTCTTCCGAGTTGGCAGTACTGACAGTTTAAAATTTAAATTAAAAGACTATATTTTTTTCGAGGAGACGTACATGTGTAGAAAATGGAAGATTTTTTCATCGCTTATAAAAAGAAAAAGAAGAAGAAATCGGAAAAATGTATTTCTTAATTAATATCCATACTTTAACCCTTTGCACTCCACGATTGTTTAGCCAAAGAAGAGTACGAATTCAAAGATTTTCTGCTATAAAGCTGACAATATTTTTTTCGGTGGTAAGTAAGAAATCGTATAATAATTAACATGTAGAATTATTTGATTTATTATTCGATTTCGATTTTTCGCACACCATTATCTTAAATTTGACATATTAATTAATTTCGATTTCCGAAATTTTATCTAACGATGACAAAGGTTAAAGGTTAACCCTTTGCACTCGAGAGGTGCCTTTCAGTCGCCATTTAATCAGAATTCGATCTAAAAATCGATGTTAATTCCAAATTTAAAATTACTCAACGATGTATGGAACGTCGAAGTAAAATAATCGTACGTCTTAATCTACACATGATTTCTTATTTACTGTTTTAAAAATATTCTCGACTTTATGGCAGAAAGTCTTCGAATTACTATTTCTCGTCAACGAAAAAAACGTCGAGTGCAAAGGATTAAATTCTTTGTTACAACACTAAACCTACCATGGCCTAAATCACCGTTTCCCAATTTTTTATTAAAAATTCCGCGTTCCACGTTATCACCTTAATCACTCGTCTTCGTGATTTTCCGTCAATATACGTATACTCATTTTCTCAATGTCTCCCGTTAATCCATCTTTTAAAGCTTCTTTCCAGTCGCCAGTCATTTCATCATGCTAGATCTAGTGTTAATTTCAATTAAAAATTATTCAGTATTCTCGAACATGAGAATTAAGAATTTTAATTCGACGCGATATATTTGTGTCTAATGCTATGAATATTATACAGCGATTATATATCTTATTTTCTTGAAAACTGGAGAATTAAATGCAATACGACTGCAGTTAATGCAACATATGCTACATAATGGCTGTATACCATAATTTCATTTTTATAAATTTTTATATTAGAGATATGTACAGTAGTAGCATCGCTTTTCAAATGACACCCATTTTGGTATACCAATTTATTTCTATTTCTATTTTATTTTTCAAAAAGACTATCAGAGTGTTTGTTACGACAAAGCCATTCGCGTGTACGTAAAATCGTCGATTACAATGCCGTATCTTTCAGGGTTTAAATAACTCGTTAGTTGGAAAATGCATTTAGCGATATAAAACTGCAGTTGCAAATGCTTTCGTGGAGTTTCTCTCGTATAACATGCAGTTTCTAAGCGAAGATTTCAAGGTCAAAGTGTATCGAATCTACTGGATCCCGCTTTCGAGTATTCATGTTTAACAAAACTAGCTATGTTAAAGTTTTATTAAGAATTCCGTTATTTTATCTACAGCAGTCTAATAAATACGCACATCTCCAGACTTTCCCAAATAAATGGTGTCAGCAAGTTTCACCGATGAACTTCGAGAAAATTAAAGAACATTATAGAGGAAAAATTGGAGAAGTATTACATAAACATACTACAATTCGATACGTAGATAACAATGAACTGGTTTCTCGTTTGACATAACGATTAATGCTAGAGTAAAATGCTAATCATACTGTAACGCGTAACTAAATGTAATATACACAAATGAGAATAATCGAAGTGGTGTAACGAAGATAAATTGGTATGTATATTAGAATCGCGTTCCGAATGAAACACTCATTTTATCAACAGAAATTGCACGTTTGCGGTAATTGCAAAGATAAAATACCTGGAACCAGTTATTCTAACTCGTTTGATAGTTTTAATGCAGAAGCATTATCTCTAATAGTAGTCAGGTCGAAGAGGACATGTCTTCTTGGTTCCATGCTCGGCAAACGGTGACCTTGTTATTGAACGTTTAGTTACGGAACAGTTTGTCGGAAAAAATGTATCTACAGTAAACTAAACGAAGATTAATACGTGTCAGGAATTATTAGAAAGAATCTGTATCAATTTAATTTTGTATATACAGAGTGTCCCAAACTACTTGTCCATCCATATGGAAATAAAGAGGAACCTTTACGGAGAAACTAAAAATTTTGTCGATTAATTCGGATATGCTCTAATTGATAACAGTTTCAACGTTTAATACTGACAAAGTTTCCATATTTTTTGTATGAAGTTTACAAATGTAATAAAAAATGCCATTAAACTCTACTTGAAAATCGCGACTTCCGGTATTAATATCAATCGGAGTATGGATCTCTCAATGGTACTGGAAGCTGAAACTATTATCATTCGATACAATATATAAAAGTCGGTTGATAAAATTTGTTAGGTTTTTTAAGAAAGCAATTTTTCTAAATTTTATAACAAAAACGAATTGGTGATATAGGGTACTTGGTATAAAAATGGACAGAATGTTAAAACCGAAAGAGGATATATATAATAAATAAATAAAAAAGGGTCATTTTTAACATCATCTGGAAATGAAGAGTTCCTTCGAGACCTTTAAGAGCATCTTCCAAGGAACAAAAAATTCCTTTATTACTTTACCTAGAAACGATGGGAAAATTGTGAAAAATCAGTCAAAATATGTGAAATATCTGATCAGATATAGGGTATGCCTAGGGTGTCCCAGCAACGGTAGTACTAACCAGGAAGGGGCTGATTCTATATGCAGAAATAAATCGTAAAAAAAGAATAAAATTTTTTGATTCGAAGCTTCGTTTTCGACAAAATTGACTTTGAATATTCACCGAATGCGCGTGTATTTAGCTGACTTATATGAACAGACCATCGATACATAAGCATCGATGGTACAATCAAGGAGGGGGTGATTCTACGCGAAAAAACAAATTGAAAATAGAAAATAAAATTTTTTGATACGAAGCTTCGTTTTCGAGAAAATCGACTTTGAATATTCACCGAGTATGGGTGCATTTAGCTATGACTTATATGAATAGACCATCGATACATAAGCATCGATGGTACAATCGAGGAGGGGGTGATTCTACGCGAAAAAACAAATTGAAAATAGAAAATAAAATTTTTTGATACGAAGCTTCGTTTTCGAGAAAATCGACTTTGAATATTCACCGAGTATGGGTGCATTTAGCTATGACTTATATGAATAGACCATCGATACATAAGCATCGATGGTACAATCGAGGAGGGGGTGATTCTACGTGAAAAAACAAATTGAAAATAGAAAATAAAATTTTTTGATACGAAGCTTCGTTTTCGAGAAAATCGACTTTGAATATTCACCGAGTGCGCGTGTACTTAACTTTAGCTATGGCGGATGGCAACGGTACATCGGCGTACTCGTTGGATATTCAAAGTCGATTTTCTCGAAAACGAAGCTTCGAGTGAAAAAATTTTATTCTTTATTTTCGATTTGTTTTTTCGCGTAGAATCCGCGAGTGCTGGTTTTATGTGTGTGTGAGTGTGAGTGAGACTGAATGAGTGAAACTCAAATGTCCTATAATTATACGATATGTGATATCAATATAGTATGACCGAATGCCGTCTAGTGTGAATGATATTTGAAAAATTGTTTAACACTAGAACTACCAACCCAGTGAAAATGACTGGTCCCAGAATTTTCCATTTTGCAATCACCGAACACATACACCTGCTTTAAGAATAAAATTGGTACCAACTCATATTAACCCTTTGCACTCGACGATTTTTTGGCTAGAGAAGAGTAGAAATTCAAAGATTCTGTACTAAAAAACTGACGATATTTTTTTGAGCAATAAATAAAGAATTGTATAATAATAGAATTGTAGAATTATTTGATTTCGATACCTCGCACACTGTTATATTACATTAAAGTTGATATATTAATTAATATCGATCTTCCAAATTTTATGAAATGGTGACTGAAGATCACCTCTCGAGTGCAAAAGATTAAGAAAGAACTGTAATCAATATATTCACCCATATTCATCGTATCGCTGAAATTACTATAACCTGTGCACGCTATAGTTAGGTATCCATTAAAGATCGGTAGTTCTAGTGTTAAAAGAATGTGCCAGAATGAGACAGATGTCTCAGAAATATCAGAATGAGCACGTAAATGTAATCGTTATTAATAGTGAGTGAGAAAGAAGAAACTTCTGAGAAGAGCGAATCGATTTATTATTTCAAATAGTTATTTTTTACTGTTATTATTTATCGAGTTTATTATTTAAATATTTTTACTTAAATATACTTTGCGCCTTACTCGTGAAAGAGGTGTAAAATATTATTGTCTACTCACGATATTTACTATATTTCTTTTTTTACTTATTTTTTTCAGAATATACTAACACCGTTATATTTCATACGTGTCTGCATTTTACGTAAATGTACTACCAAAATTATTTATTCAAATTGCAGAATTAGATAACTACATACGTTTTATCATATTTCTATTTCTTACATTTTTTGTATTTCTTGTTGCAAGATAATATCTCATTTCGCATAGATAGCTACATTTGCATCTCATATAAACACGATTAATAAAATATATTATCAGATTTATACATTACTAAATTATGTAAATGAATATTTTCTTTACACTCCTCTTTTATTTCTAGCTGTGTAAGATGTTCTAACACCATTTCGCTTTATATAAATATAATATATTCGCATAAATCTTCCTAAAATTACGTATCATCGGACTACGTAAATAAATAAATAAAACACGTTTCATTCACTTTTATTCGCGAAATATATTAATCCTATTTCATTTCGCATAAATGTTGCTAAAATTACATACCGTTAAATTGCACGAATAAATATATAAACAAACAAAAGTCACATTGCCTGAAATTATACGTATGTTTATGTATATAGCATAATATAATCGGAATTGAAATCAAAATTACAAATATATTAACCCTTTGCACTCGAAGATTTTTTTGGCTAGAGAAGAGTAGAAAATCAAAGAATTCTGTATTAAAAAACTGATGGTACTTTTTTGAGCAGTAAATAAAGAATTTTATAATAATAGAATTGTAGAATTATTTGATTTCGATACCTTGCACACGGTTACATTACACTAAATTTGATATATTAATTAACATAAATCTTCCAAATTTTATGAAATGATTTACCATCGAATTACACGAGCGCTACCAAATTTTGTCCTATTCTTTCTTTTTACTTTTACCAATAATTTACAGAAAATTTGCAGACTCGCAAAGAATTAAGAAGAAAATTAAGAAGAATCGGGGACACCCTGTATACGAGTTGGTCACAATGCTGCATAACGTTTATGCACGGACGTAATATTTTCTGCAAGTTTGCAAGCATAATGGGAGAGAAGCAACGCTTTCCGACATCCCCCATGGTGATCTAACGGAACAGGCTGCATCGATAATTCCCGGTGGATTACTCGCGCGAGGAACTTGGGAGAAAGGCAAGATGGCGAATGCAGCGCCGCGTAGGTGTGGCAGACGCAGGCGATTCCCAGAAAATCGCCATTTTTACGGCAATATGCAGCGTGATCGGGACGGGTGGCCTTTCACCGTGGCCAGGGAACAAGATTAGTTCCATGCATCGCGTGAAACGAGCAAAGATCAAAGGGGTTGAGCAATCTAAATGATCGGAATCCGTGGCAAGTGCAGCTGGCATTGTTGTTGCGATCCGAAGAGCAAGCGAAAGGTCGTGTCTTTAAGGAAGAGCCCGGAGAGAATAGTGGCCAGAATAGTAGTACCAGGCTTCGCCCGAGAAATTCTATTATTACCGTTCTTCGGCTTACCACGGGCACCGTGGAACCGGTTTTATTTTCCGAATAATAATACTATTCCACGGTAACGTTGTTCACGAGAAAATGGCAAAATGGCATACGTGGGAGGACGCGTGAATATCAACGTACGCTCAACTGAATTTTCTTCCTAATCTTCAGTCGTTATAGCAGTATCTTTCAGAGATTACCATTTATTTTTATATCTACTGTGAGAAAAGCTTTTCTATATAGTTATAATATTAAATTTGAATATTTTAATATATTTTAGGACATTTCACAAATTTAATATAAATCTTTGTTAAGGTAAATTTTGTGCCTAATCTTGAACTATTATAGCGGTATCTTTGAAACGTTACAATTTTTTTTTTTTTTATATCGACTGTGAGAAAAGCTTCTTTTCTGCTTTTCTGCAGTGATATTAAATTCGAATATTCTGATATATTTAACAAATTTTAAGCTTCTGTTAACATGGACTTTGTGCCTAATTTTGAACTCTTACAATAGTGTTTTTGAAAGATAACTGTTCTTCTTTATGTGCACTATGAGAAAAGCTTCTTTTGTGGAATTTTATTGTGATATTTTAAGATATTTTATAATTTTTAAATTAGAAGTAGAATTAGAAGAAAGCAGTCAAAATAACTGTTTTTGGAATTTATTTGCAGTTATTAAAAATTTAGAGCTATATTTGGCAAAATTAACGTTGAAATTATTCAGAAATAAACCTGGTTGTATATACCTATTTATCTTTATGTCACTACATGCAATATTATGTATATACTCTATACTTGAGTATATATTATAAAGTTAACTTTCCACGTTATTGAAAATTTTAAAAGAAAAATGATAATGATATTAATAATAACAAAAGAAATATTTTTCAATGATATAAATTATTATAATATTTTGTACTATTATAAATTCCTTTATCTATTAAAAATAAGGTAAATTGATTATTAAATAAGCTAAGAGAAAAATATATAAAATATAAAATATTTATTTATATTTACTTATTATTTATAAATATCTATTTCTATATAGAAATATTTAAAATGTACATTTTATTAAAATATAAATTGTAAATATACATTTACTTATCGTTTATAAATATTTATTTCCATGTATATAGATATATTCGATATTTATTTAAAATTTTAAACCGAAATTTCACCGGCGATTTTATATTTCAGAATTTTCTAAAAAATTCTAACACTACGTATACAACATAGCATGCAACGAAACAAGCAGAACAATGAATATAAATACGTGTAATAAAACGAATACGGCACGCTATTGTTTAAATAGAATGCGACGTACCTACTCAATTTCTATGGTTAATTTAAAAGGAAGTGACTACCGGTCGAAGTACAGTTAATAAAAGATTAAGAAGAATCGGGGACACCCTGTATACGAGTTGGTCACAATGCTGCATAACGTTTATGCACGGACGTAATATTTTCTGCAAGTTTGCAAGCATAATGGGAGAGAAGCAACGCTTTCCGACATCCCCCATGGTGATCTAACGGAACAGGCTGCATCGATAATTCCCGGTGGATTACTCGCGCGAGGAACTTGGGAGAAAGGCAAGATGGCGAATGCAGCGCCGCGTAGGTGTGGCAGACGCAGGCGATTCCCAGAAAATCGCCATTTTTACGGCAATATGCAGCGTGATCGGGACGGGTGGCCTTTCACCGTGGCCAGGGAACAAGATTAGTTCCATGCATCGCGTGAAACGAGCAAAGATCAAAGGGGTTGAGCAATCTAAATGATCGGAATCCGTGGCAAGTGCAGCTGGCATTGTTGTTGCGATCCGAAGAGCAAGCGAAAGGTCGTGTCTTTAAGGAAGAGCCCGGAGAGAATAGTGGCCAGAATAGTAGTACCAGGCTTCGCCCGAGAAATTCTATTATTACCGTTCTTCGGCTTACCACGGGCACCGTGGAACCGGTTTTATTTTCCGAATAATAATACTATTCCACGGTAACGTTGTTCACGAGAAAATGGCAAAATGGCATACGTGGGAGGACGCGTGAATATCAACGTACGCTCAACTGAATTTTCTTCCTAATCTTCAGTCGTTATAGCAGTATCTTTCAGAGATTACCATTTATTTTTATATCTACTGTGAGAAAAGCTTTTCTATATAGTTATAATATTAAATTTGAATATTTTAATATATTTTAGGACATTTCACAAATTTAATATAAATCTTTGTTAAGGTAAATTTTGTGCCTAATCTTGAACTATTATAGCGGTATCTTTGAAACGTTACAATTTTTTTTTTTTTTATATCGACTGTGAGAAAAGCTTCTTTTCTGCTTTTCTGCAGTGATATTAAATTCGAATATTCTGATATATTTAACAAATTTTAAGCTTCTGTTAACATGGACTTTGTGCCTAATTTTGAACTCTTACAATAGTGTTTTTGAAAGATAACTGTTCTTCTTTATGTGCACTATGAGAAAAGCTTCTTTTGTGGAATTTTATTGTGATATTTTAAGATATTTTATAATTTTTAAATTAGAAGTAGAATTAGAAGAAAGCAGTCAAAATAACTGTTTTTGGAATTTATTTGCAGTTATTAAAAATTTAGAGCTATATTTGGCAAAATTAACGTTGAAATTATTCAGAAATAAACCTGGTTGTATATACCTATTTATCTTTATGTCACTACATGCAATATTATGTATATACTCTATACTTGAGTATATATTATAAAGTTAACTTTCCACGTTATTGAAAATTTTAAAAGAAAAATGATAATGATATTAATAATAACAAAAGAAATATTTTACAATGATATAAATTATTATAATATTTTGTACTATTATAAATTCCTTTATCTATTAAAAATAAGGTAAATTGATTATTAAATAAGCTAAGAGAAAAATATATAAAATATAAAATATTTATTTATATTTACTTATTATTTATAAATATCTATTTCTATATAGAAATATTTAAAATGTACATTTTATTAAAATATAAATTGTAAATATACATTTACTTATCGTTTATAAATATTTATTTCCATGTATATAGATATATTCGATATTTATTTAAAATTTTAAACCGAAATTTCACCGGCGATTTTATATTTCAGAATTTTCTAAAAAATTCTAACACTACGTATACAACATAGCATGCAACGAAACAAGCAGAACAATGAATATAAATACGTGTAATAAAACGAATACGGCACGCTATTGTTTAAATAGAATGCGACGTACCTACTCAATTTCTATGGTTAATTTAAAAGGAAGTGACTACCGGTCGAAGTACAGTTAATAAAAGTACACCGTCTAATTCGTGACTGATTTGCCGATAAACCGCTACAAAGAAAAAATAACGAGACATTTGAAACGGTTTTAACCCTGCAACGACGAGAACCGCAGCAGCGCCGCGCTCGTCGAATGAGGTAACTAACCGTCAGTATTTCGACATATATACAGGGTGATTCGCTTCGATGCAACCTCCACGTTATTTCCGTTACTGCGAAAGTTAGGAAAAAATGACAAAGCGATGTTTGAACGATTCCGAAGCGTGCATCTGACGGTGAGAAAAAAAAATTCTGCCAAGGTCATCGATGCAGACGATCAGCACTTACGATAGAACAAAGTAAGTTGCCCAGTTTCTGTATCCTTATAATTTAAGAGAATCACGCTGTATGTATATACTCGTTGTGCCAGAATAACGTTTCATATTGAATTTCATTTTGGTGGATCAAAATCTGATCTACCTTATTTTCCATTATCGATTTTATCTTTTTTGAAGTTTACTATTTTATACATTCGTGAAAAAAATTATTAAAAGATCAAATTGACGAATGAAAATTTATAAACGAAATAACTTTCACCGATTAACGTTTCGACGGTTTTACTCTGTAACAAATAATTCGAATTAATTTATAATTGTATTTAATTGTACAAGAATAAATTGTAAAAAATCTGCTGCATCTATTGCAAAAATTCGACAATAACTGTTGGCTAATTTAACGTATATATATATAATTGAAAAAAATAATTATAATATATATAAAATATTTCATATTTTATTCTGTTTCATCGCAATGCACGCGAACGATATTATAGAATTTATTGCACGAAATTTACGAATAGATTCTTGAAAAATTGAATCGTTTCGAGCTATACTCTGCATCGTCGCGAATACGGGAGTAATATACGAAGCATAACCGTGATACGATTATTTGCTTCGTCGAGTATATTACTGCCAACTTATTAACTTTTTATAATCATAATTTTAAAGGACTGGCGATATTTCGATTCCACGATATTTCCATGAAAATCCAGAAACCAATTCCATATAACCTACAAAATTGCGAACCTGTCTGACTTCTTGAATATTAAAAGGAATACTGTCTGTACCTAAGTAAATATGTACTCTAAAAGAAGACACTGCCCCTCCTATGCTACAGTACATGCATGCTTATTCGTGATACAAATGAAGAGAAACGAATTCAGCACAAATTGCTGCATAGTTTCGACAATATTTATTATGACGTATATTATTAAAATATATATTTACATAGTTATCGTACCTTTTTTTATTATAATTATTAACATTTTGGAGAAAAATTATTTACGCTAAATTACATATACGAATTTTCCATCTCCAAAAATGTTAAAAGATATTGATATTTTTTAAGTAAATTTAAATTTTAGGGTTTTTCAAATAACTTTTTACCTAGAAAAATATTAGCGTTTTAAAATGAATAATAATTTTCCGTAATTTAAAGGTATTAAAAAATATTGTAATTTTGTTGCTATTTTCAGCTCGAGACTTCACACCGGTATTCTATATCCGAGCATTATTACAATTTCACGAAGGCCAGAAATATTTTTAGAGGAGGAATATTTCCAAAGGCGTCGCGTTTGTCGCGACCAGATGTGACTTCTCTATTTTAGAGGTTGCCCCTTAAACTCTTTAGTTTTCTTACCAACCCCTCCTTAACTCAAAATAACCCGAAACTTCAAGAGGAATCTAAGGAAGAAGAGACGGAAAATTATTAGACCGAGTTAACGCGAAAATATACTTTCGAAAACGGGGCGAGAAAAAAATTATCCAAATGTACGCGATATTACCGATTTTGGTGTAGTAATACGTATAAACGTGATACATATATATATGTCTTACGATAAGGTCCGTTTGATATAATTTTTAACAGGTAAATCATATGGCAAGATGTAGAGAGACTAGTATTCAAAAGAAGTTTAATATATTTTAATTTAGTATCTTCTTAAAGTGCTTAATATTTAGTATATATTTAGTATATTTATGTATTTAACATTTTACACTTTTTAACAAAATATGTAATTGTAATAGTTACTGTATAATTTATATTAACGTATTTATATTTAATTAATTAATTTTTATTAATTTATATATTATTTATAATAATATATAAATTATAATGTA
>NW_016909914.1:422623-452211 GCF_001483705.2 Eufriesea mexicana
TTTAACAGTTAACAAATTAATCTATTTATATAATAATATTTAAATATTGTCATCAATTCGCAATATAATATTTTAAACAAAAAGATTCACATTATTTAGAAAATTTTTCTCTATCTCTCGCCCTCTCTCACTTTTATTAACATATGTTTACTCATTGACGATTCTAACGTAACTGTTTCATTCTGGTATATTTTTCTAAACATTTTTTATCAACATTCACACTAGATTCCACTCGCACATATTATATTTACATCATCCCAAATGACTTTTATTTATTCTACCTCAATATCATTCATACATATAAAACCAACACTCACACCCTCATAAAACCAATATTCACAAATATTATATAAATAAATAAATAAATATATATATGTATTTGACTTTATACGAGTATTATATGAGTACTTAATAGAAATATTACAAATATTATATGAATAAATAAATAAATAATTATTACCAATTTATAATAATTCAATACCAATTTATATATGTATATATGAAACGAGAAATAAAATTTAATAAGAACTATAAAATTTGTACAGTGGAACGAACACAGTATTGTTATTGTTTCTAGTATGATTACTGATATTATAATGAATCGAAATACTATACTTTGGAAAGAACATTTTGTGAGAACTCGAGATTAGAAAAAAAATAAAGAATAGCAATATTACTGCTGTCAGAATAATTAATAAAACTGTATCAGATGAAGAAAATAAATGAAATTATTTAGTCGCATATTCAAATATACACCGAAATTGGCTAGATCGACGAATCGTATATTCTTAGGATGTATTTTAATTTGCGAAAAGTCAAGTTAAATACGATAAAACTGTCTATAATATTTTCAACATCTATCAATAAATATTTTTAAATATCGTTATGTTGTTGAAATTCTTATTCTATTTCGATAATTAAAAAAATATCAAATCATCGTACCTCTCTTCGTGTTAAAACTACGTAATTTAAAAAAAGAGAAATTGCCATAAATGCATCACAAGTTTAGGAAAGTAAAAAATAAAAATCTGATATCTTATTAAATTATTAAATTATTTCAATTCTTCTCGAATAATTTATAAAATTATTATAATTTTTCTTTGTTTGAAATTTATTTAATCTACCGAAATTGTATAGAAAAGAAAAATAACAAAACTAAGATCTTATTAAAGTATTTGAAATCGTTTTACGTTATACAGAAAATTTATCTACCGTCAAATTTATTTATTCTACAAAAAGTGCAAAAAAGACTAGAAATTAATATCTTAACAAAATTAACATCTTATCGTATTATTGAATTCTTTTCAGATCATTTACAAAATCTTGAAATATTTTCTTACAGAGCTTAATACGATATTGAAAAGCTTCTGAAATTATTTATAAAATTATTCCAAATTTATTTATTTCATAAAAAATATAAAAAGTGTATAAAAAGCAAAAACAACAAATTGAATATCTTATTGCGCAATTGATTTTTTTCAGATCATTTACAAAATCTTGCAAAATTTCCTTTCAAATTTTATTAAAATATTAGAATCCTTTCAAATCGTTCAGAAAATGATTCCAATTTATTTTCCGTCAAATTAATTTATTCCAATGAAAATTGAAAAAACTCTCGAAGACGACAAATTTGACGTAAATTTAAATTATTAAAAATTTTCCTGGAGTCATTAAGAAAATCCTTCTTTTAATGCATTTACCGTAGAAAAGTCGAGACGGTAATTAAAATAAAATTACAACGAGATACAGAGTAATATGGTGTATAAAGCGTAAGGTATAGGAGAGAAAATAATTATAAAGCGATAGAACCCGTCGGCTGACTAATTAAGTCCTCACCCGATGTGCGTGCAACGTCAATACAGTCGCGACAAACAATTCAATTTCCAGGCTTCGCCGGCTTCCCTCCTCATTAATCGACGGAATTGCCAGACAATGAGGTGCGATATCCTTATCACAAATGAATTTTTCCCCGTTGTTACAGCAGGATATACTTTTCCTTCCTAATTGTCCATTACGTAACCATTAACGAGCAGAAAATAAAAATAAGAAAATTTTTTCGTGAAATTCAAATAAAGATTTTGCACTCGTTACTTCGTTGTTAAAGCGAATCTTATTCATATGGATACTGCAGAAGAAACTAATAAGATGCAAACGTTAATAATATATCGCTTAATTGTTTTAATACGAAAATACATAAAAATAAAATAATAATATAGTAATATTAATAATATAATACGATATAATAAAATAGTAATATAATAATATTAATAATATTATACGACAATAATAATTATAGTAATATGTAAATGAGTTAGGAAAAGAAGAAAATTACTGATATTATTACGATTTTTTAAAATTTGAAATTTAAAAAAGGTGTTATTAATCGTTCTGTTATATTATTCGCAGCGGAAGCAAAATTATCTAGTATTTTAAATATAATCTAGTTTAATTGAATTTCTATGACCTTCTTCGAGTTGCGAAATTTTCAAGTAGCTTAAAATATTAAAGTACTTAATTATTCCAATATTTACAATAATTTTACCATTCGATTATTTAATTCTTTAAATAGGTTTACGGAAACTTCAATATGTAAATATTTAATATTCGAATAAGCAAATATTTTTAATATGTAATACCAAATTAACGGCTTTAAATAGGATAGATAAACAATATTGCAACGGTTGTCAACATTTCTCTTCACACTATCAAAGAATATGTAATCAAGTTACATGGGATTTATTCCACATGGTATACATCGTTACACGTAAGTTTCGAATTTTATACAACTTAATTCAGCTTATGTGGGAATATTGAGCGATATTATAAAGTACAGTCGGTCACAAAAATATCGAAACACTGGTCTAATTTATTTTTCTGGTATAATTGTTCTTAATATATCTAGAATAAATAGAAATAGAGCGACAAAAATGTCTTATATTATATCCAAGTATAATACATAGATGCCACTGTATAAAAGTCTTGTGTCTTCGTACGTATGGTTGCCCAAATATTTAAAAAAGCTAGAGAAAAATATTTAAAAAAGCAGAGAAAAGTTTCCACGTCACAAAAATATTAAAACGTTTAATTAAAGCAATTTTTTATGAGACGTAAGTACGCACTGATTTTAATAATATATTTTATGCCATAAACTCATTCCTATTTTCGACGAATTTATTATTTTTCTCTTACGTATATGGCTTCTCTATTTTTCTTTGTTTTTCCAATCTCTTGCACAAGAATGACGTTGAAACTGCCAAAAATTCGTCATTTTAATCGAATAACTTAAATTTACAACGAATTTGAAAATTCTCTAAAAAGGAACTTAAAAGTCACAGAAAAATTTGTCCGTGAATGTACAAGAAAAATTCTTCGGTGCTACTGAAATGAATTAAACGATTATTTCCTTCCTTTCTTGAAAAATCAATAAAATCGACAAGGTCCTTTTTTCGATACGAATCTCTCAATTGTTTTTTGAAAAAAAATTCCACCTTTGTTTTCGAAAGGTTGATCGTCGGAATGAAAATTATGAGAACGAAAGATAAAAAGAAGAATAAAAGAATAGAGATGAAGGAATGGAAATGGGAAAGACAACGTTCGTTGATCTCGTTGATTATTCCCGTGAATGACGTAACGCGTAATAACGCGCTATGCTAATGCACTGAGTCACTCGGGTACACGTAATTTTACTAGTTTTACACATTCAGGACGTGACACCGGTGCAATTTTGCCATCAACCGATTAACGCTTACGGAACTGCCTTCAAGATACACCTACCGCATGGAATTAATCGCTTTCCTCCTTCCTGTGATAGACGTATATGTACAAGTACGTGTCTAACGCAGCGGAGTTCTATTTAACTATCTTCCTACTTGCAATTAGCCTCCTAATGCCTTCAATCCTCTTCTGTTTCAATAAGACTGAATAATGATTCGACTCGATGATTTTCGTAATTTTAGCCGATGCAAATGGAAATCATTCTTCTGAAACTTTGCATTTTTTCTTCTTTTTTCTTTTCTTTTTCTTTGGATGAAACGCTAATTTTAATGAGTTTAATGATTCTACTTTAACGACCTTGCATAGCGGAAATGATAACTATTCTTTCCAAGTTGTGCATCTCCCTGGCTTATTACAACTTTCCTTTTTAATAATAATGTTAATTATCCTTCTAAATTATTACATATTTTTACTAATAATATTAATTATTCTTCTAAATTATTACATTTTTGTTCTAGTAATGATAATTATTTTTCTAAATTATTAAACTTTTGTTCTAATAATGTTAATTATTCTTCTAAATTATTACATTTTTCTTCTAATAATGTTAATTATTTTTCGAAATTATTAAATCTGTTTTTACAACAATGTTAATTATTGTTCTAAATTATTAAACCTCCTTTTTAATAATAATTTTAATTATCCTTCTAAGTTATTAAACCTTTTTCTTGTAATCGTGTTAATTATTCTTTCGACTTATTAAATCTTTTTTCATTTTAACAAAGTTTTAATGTTTTTAATGATTTCATTTTAATGATTCTGTTGAATGGAAATGGAAATTATCCTCCAAAGGCTTTGAATTTTCTTCCTTTTAATGACACTCCAATGATTTAATGATTAATCGTTGATTATTCCCGTGAATGACGTAACGCGTAATAACGCGCTATGCTAATGCACTGAGTCACTCGGGTACACGTAATTTTACTAGTTTTACACATTCAGGACGTGACACCGGTGCAATTTTGCCATCAACCGATTAACGCTTACGGAACTGCCTTCAAGATACACCTACCGCATGGAATTAATCGCTTTCCTCCTTCCTGTGATAGACGTATATGTACAAGTACGTGTCTAACGCAGCGGAGTTCTATTTAACTATCTTCCTACTTGCAATTAGCCTCCTAATGCCTTCAATCCTCTTCTGTTTCAATAAGACTGAATAATGATTCGACTCGATGATTTTCGTGATTTTAGCCGATGCAAATGGAAATCATTCTTCTGAAACTTTGCATTTTTTCTTCTTTTTTCTTTTCTTTTTCTTTGGATGAAACGCTAATTTTAATGAGTTTAATGATTCTACTTTAACGACCTTGCATAGCGGAAATGATAACTATTCTTTCCAAGTTGTGCATCTCCCTGGCTTATTACAACTTTCCTTTTTAATAATAATGTTAATTATCCTTCTAAATTATTACATATTTTTACTAATAATATTAATTATTCTTCTAAATTATTACATTTTTGTTCCAGTAATGATAATTATTTTTCTAAATTATTAAACTTTTGTTCTAATAATGTTAATTATTCTTCTAAATTATTACATTTTTCTTCTAATAATGTTAATTATTTTTCGAAATTATTAAATCTGTTTTTACAACAATGTTAATTATTGTTCTAAATTATTAAACCTCCTTTTTAATAATAATTTTAATTATCCTTCTAAGTTATTAAACCTTTTTCTTGTAATCGTGTTAATTATTCTTTCGACTTATTAAATCTTTTTTCATTTTAACAAAGTTTTAATGTTTTTAATGATTTCATTTTAATGATTCTGTTGAATGGAAATGGAAATTATCCTCCAAAGGCTTTGAATTTTCTTCCTTTTAATGACACTCCAATGATTTAATGATTAAATTTTAATGACGATTAACGGAAATGTTAATACTCCTTTCAAAGATACGAATATTTCCGTTTTAATAAAACTCTAATGATCTAGACGATTATGACGAATCTTGTTAACATGTATTTCTTGCTAACTGTAAAATAACAAGCACCTAATTTTTCCTATAAAATCGTTCCAGTCTTACGCTAAATCTCTAAAATATCGCATCTTTGCTCCAATTTAATAAACAAAATATTCGATCCAAAATTTCATCCAAACCGGTAATTATTTATTTTAAATAATCAATAGACTCTGCACTGTTTACTTCGATATTATATATTTATTTATAATACTCTTAGAGTAATATTAGACTAATATTAGAAATAAGTATTTATAATTAATCCTTTGCACTCGGTGATTACTTTCGTTACAGAAAAATAGCAATTCGAAGACTTTCTGCTGTAACGTCGAGAATATTTTTGAAACGGTAAATAAAGAATCAGGTATAAATTAACGCTTAAAATTATTTTATTTTGCCGTTCCACGCAAGCTTAGGTTATTTTAGATTTGATATGTTAATTAATATGGATCTTTGGAATTTGATTAAACGGTGACTTAGGCTCATCTCTCGAGTGCAAAGGGTTAATAATAAATTAGTATTTATAATACTTTAGAAGCCGTAACATTTCCCTTTGTCGCACACGGCTTGTTAAACTAAATTTTCGATCATATAGTATAACAAACACAGAGAGCATACGTGACAGACGACTCACGGTCTCGCGCGTTCCCTGGCTACTAGATGTCAGCATTTAACATTTAACATCGACGGAATCAAACGTAACAAGATATATTTCACGCGTCGCAACTTAACCAAAACACCAAAATTCGCCATTAACAGGAAACGCAGATGCCAAAGATATGCAAGATATCAACGAAGGCATTCCGATGCTGCAACACGTAAATCTCGTATCGCCGACAGATCTCTAGACACATTGAACTTGGTCTTATTGTCGTTGCAGCTTTTTGAAAGAGCCTATATTTTAAGCCAGGTCAGACACGTTGGCGAGAAAATTGGTAACGATGTTTGGCCCAGGTCCAAGTTATTTCCTAGCATTCCACGTCACGGTACCTTACCCTCTATATTCGCTTAATTTATTGGAGAACGTTTCGTTGGATAGATTTCCCGAACCCTAAACGGAACGCTTTTGTCCGGTCCCCGCCATTATTCTGCTTAATTTGTACAGTTGGAGACAGGACCGACCAGGAAACCGATCTGATTAAATTCGACCAACCGATATCGTTAATTGCACCACGCCATCATGGTCGATCTTCATCTTCCTTTAGCAGCACCAACGTGCCCCTTGCTGTAACATTTATCGTCGCTGATAAAGTGTATATGACGTCGCAGGAGCTTTTTATTCGACTATTTTCTCGTTTTGCTTTATACCGAATGTATCGTTTATTTTATATCTTATTGTCTTCTTTTATACGCGATGTTGCCAAAATCGTCGTGTAACTGGTCGAATAATGATTCTACGCACAGAATAATGACTGTACTTGTAATATTTATGGAATATAAATGAAGTATAAGACGTAAAACAGTATCGTGAAAATAAGATGATAATAACGAGATCGTCCAAATTTGATAATACGAACAAGGGTAAAAACATAAGTGCGATAAGTCGAAACTTGCGATTAGTATACGAGTACCTCACATTTTCGAGAACGAAGGCTTAAGTGAAAAAATGTTATTCTTTTTATAGCATTATTTTTGCATGTCGAATAATTACCCGGTCAATTGTACCACTGTACATCTCAAATATCGCGGCAAAATAGCGATACAAAAATTTAACCCCTTGAAAACGAATATTGTAATATAATATGTGACACTCGTATAACACGTGACACTCTTATTTATTAGATGTTGTTTAGGATACTGAATATATCACAGTAAACAACAATTTTGGTACTTTTATCATTGTCGAGATTATTTTATTCAAAGAGTTTCATTTAGTTTGTTATTTTTAATAGTTTAGTACGTATTATATGTATAGTTATATTTTTCGATTTTCATCGATATTTGAAACTTATGCGATATAATATTAAGAGAAAGAAGAAAAAAGAAGAATTAAGAAGAATTTATAATAAATTGAGGTTATGTACCTCAAATACGATGGCATAGTGGTAATACAAAAAAAGAATAGAACGCAAATAAAAGTTTATTTGAACTTTTATCGATATTTAAATTTTCTATGACACGATTTACAATCAAATGAAATTATAAATTAGTTTAGAAAAATTAGAATTTTAATTAAATATGGCCAGCTATATGGTAATTAAAGTTATACAATTTAAGTAGCGCGATATATGTACTTTAATTAACGTCAACAGCTTCTTTCGTTCATGAAAATTTCTCAAACCAATCGATTAAAATAAAAATACCAATAAAAAGAAAAAATAATAATCATAATTCTATTCGAATTCTTATTACATAGTTACGATAAGATAAAAACTACTACGATGGACAACAATGTTAAAAAATGGGTATTACTAAAATAAAAAAAAGATTCTTTGTAAATATTTTGAAAACTAAATCCGTCCTTCTATTATTAACCCTTTTGTAAGAAAAATTTGTGAAAAAAATATGGTGCAAGCAATATGACATACGTAGTAAGAAGAAAATTGCAAGATTATATCGATAAAATAAGAAAATAATTCAACGACATGTATCACATTTACGATAAACATTTATCGCAGATATGAGCCGCGGTGGCGCTAGTGAGTTAAATACCAAAGCGTCTCAAGTCCGTCGAAACGCTTACTACTACAATTTGAATATGTATAGCTTTAAAAAAGAAGAAGAAATTCTTTAGAAAATTCGTCCACGACAAGATACTTAAAAATCATGACAATCGATGATCATCTGCCCTGATCTGCAAAAGGAAAGGAAACCTAACCAAAAAATTATTCCGAACAATAATAAAACGAGAGATAAATTTATTCGCGAATTATATCATCTGTTCGTCTAGTTATTCGTTATTCGTGCAGAAGGTATAAATTCTTGTGGCGTCGCGTTAGCTAACCGGATTTCTATCGCCCCAGCTACCCCCACTCCACGCCCAATAGTACCAACTTTAGTTTCACGATCGCCGAAACAGACATCTGCGAGCCCGAGCCCCGACCAGGGCCGCATACATCCACTGTTAGCAATTAAGGATTAGGAAAAATATATTCGATAATAGAAAGAAAAAATGAATAATAATAACGTTTGTATTTTTAACCGTTTTTCGGGTATCATGTTTAACGTTGGACCGCTGAGTGCACTAACACCGACGGGTGTCGATTCTTAGGGATTGATGGACGATTACACTGCATCGTGACAATTTAATTTACGACCTTGTTATATCGTGGTAGCTGCTATAAATGATTCGATTTCGCACGGCGTTGTAGGCACTTAAGTATCTGCGTACTGTGTTGCACTGTGATGCATGTGGTCCTGAGTTAGACATTAGTCGCTGCTGAAATGACAGAGTATATTTAGATGATTTTGACGTTATGACCGGTGGACGAATATGGGAACGCAATGCACGAATAATGACAGGCGGTTAAGGAAATATAGATAAATATAGATAAATAATAGACGAGGGTAGGCGTGATTTGGAAATATTTTTATTTTAACAATTAAAATAACGAATTTAAATTAAAATCGGGATATAATTTAAGCACACAGTGATAATTAGATTATTAAATAGCTATTAACGATCAACGAATTTGTATAAGAATGGTGAATAACGATGCAGGAGTAACAAAATTATAAGTATGTTGCGGAAATGTAACATAACGGAACAGAATAACGAATAATGACAAACGTTAAGTAAGGAGTTAAATAATAAACATTATTGTAATAATAATGTAAAGGGTAATAATTAATGAATACTTAGTAACGAGTAACGAATATACAAGTAACAATAATGAGCAACAAATAAACAACTAATGACTAATGAGCAGCGAATAAACAAGTAACGAGTAATGAGTAACGAATAAACGAGTAATGATTAATGAGCAATGAGTAATGAATAAACGAGTAACGAGTAATGTGTAACGAATAAACAACTGATAAGTAATGAGTAATGAATAATGAATAAACGAGTAATAAATAATGAGTAATGAGTAATGAGTAATAAGTAACGAATAAACAACTGATAAGTAATGAGTAATGAATAACAAATAAACGAGTAATAAGTAATGAGTAATAAGGAACGAATAAACGAGTAATAAGTAATGAATAATGAGTAACGAGTAACGAGTAATAAATAATGAGTAATGAGTAATGAGTAGTGGGTAATGAATAATAAATATTAAATAATGAATAAACGAGTAGTGAATAGTAAATAATGCGTAGTGAGCATTGAGTAGTGAATAATGAGTAACTAGAAACGAATAATGAGCAATAAATAATGAAAAACAAGTAACGAGTAACGAATAACTACTAACGAATAAACGATGTATCGATGAGTAACGAGTAACAAATGAACGAATATAGAGTAACGAGAATGAAATGTACGATTCGCGAATAAAGAAATAAACGAATAACGAATAATAAGTACGGAGTAATAAATAAACGGGTAAAGAAAAATAAATAAACGAAGGAGTAACGAATAGCGAATAGGGTAAAGGAAAAGGTATAGTCCCATTGTTCGTGATTCGAATGAAAGGTTAGCCGAGTAACGCCCAGCGGTGAACGACGGCTCCTTTCACCTGTCCCCTAAAGCTTTAAGTCGAAGCCGAGTCGGGTAGGTTAATCTTCGAAGAAGCGACTTTACGATACCTGGAACGTATCTCCGGTTGAGTTCACTTGCCAACAGATCGCACGGAAAACGCGTGTAGGGTCGATGACCCGCCACTTCCTCGACGAGAAATGCCTGTCAGCTGTTAAAATCGTTCAAACGGTGAACGAGAAATGGTCAAGGGGGAATCGTGCCTCTGCCGGCGCCTGTATTTTCGGCACCAAAAAGGTACAAGGAAGTCGTACCCCGGTAACCGTCGATGCTACGAGTTATTCGTTAACCCGAACCTCTCGACGTTACTCCCAACTTATGCTCGTGTTTCAGCAAGAAAATAAGTATATCGAGAAATTGACAACGGAAACATTAAATTGCTTATTTATTTTATTTCATTCTTCGATCTACCTTTCGGAAATCGATAATTATATTTTAATAGCGAAATTATTTCGCGTATTAATCGGAATATATGATGTGCTCATACAATAAAACCTAAAAATCCAATTCCTAATATTGCATAAATTATTCCTAAATTATCAAAAACTTCTTTTTTCCCACTTTCATGTATAATAATTTGTGAAATTAATCCAAATCCAGGTAAAATTAAAATATATACTTCTGGATGACCAAAAAATCAAAATAAATGTTGATATAAAACTGGATCACCTCCTCCTATTGGATCAGAAAAAGAAGTATTAAAATTTCGATCAAATAATAATATAGTAATAGCCCCAGCTAATACTGGCAAAGATAATAATAATAAAATTATTGTAATAAATACTGACCAAGGAAATAAAGGTATTTTATCTAAATCTAAACAAAAATATTTTATTACTATAATAGTAGTTATTAAATTTATTGATCTTTATTATATCCCATAGCTGATTGATTCAGTGTGATTGCACAGTAGTGTCATAATAGAAAGTATCGAATCATTAATTAATTTTATTTAATTCCCTAATGTACTGGTTGCAAATCGATAATTATATTCGTCGGTGCAACGATTTGAGTCTTCGCGTTGTATTCGGTGATACTTGTATACAATAGTGAATTAATTTAGCGTAATTGCACGCTAGCGTGTCGTAACAAAAAATAAGAATAACAAAGATATCTAGTTTATTTAATTTTATAATGCACTTTTTGAAAGTGGAAAATCATGTCCAATAATGCCGAGATTTTTAATACAATTTATAATTACATTTTTATAACGTAGTGATTTAGCATGATTACATATTGGTATGTCATAGTAGAAAATATCGAATTATTAATTTATTTTATTTTCTAATGCATTTTCCGGAAATTGATAATTATATTTTAATAGTAAAATGATCTTGTGCACCGAGTATATCGTATTCGATCATAATTAAACCGAATTAATTTTGAGTAATCAGATTTTTCGTTTAAGAAAATTATGCTATGTACTCTTTCCAAAATTATTCTACCATGTCGTATCGTTGAATCTGTTCTGGCATGCAGTATAATATTGCACTATGAAAAACATAAATATCCTTTTCTAATAAAAAAAATGAAAACAGTGACCTTAAGAGAAAAGTCACGAATCATGATACTCTTCGAAGAAGCAGAGTTGGTCATGACAATTTTTTTCTATAAATGTAACCAAAATTTTAAAATATGCCAGATAAATGGAATATAGTGTAAAAATGTATAGTGTACAAATTCCAAGTAGTTTTATTCTTAAAGAATATTTGCAAATCGACGACCTTTATTTCGTAAATGTAAATTTACTTGATATCTTAACAAATATTCCTGACGTTGTCGTGTGATTTTTACATAATTTTCAGTAATTAAAAATTGCTTAATTTTTAATTAAATTAAACATTTGTAATGTTAAAGGAATATCTTAACAAATATTCCTGACGTTGTTGTGTGATTTTTACAAAATTTCCAGTAATTCAAAATTGTTTAATTTTTAAGTAAATTAAACATTTGTAACGTTAAAGGAATAGTTTAACAAATATTGTAAAAATCACATTTATGTCGTGTGATTTTTACATAATTTTCGTTAATTCAAAATTGCTTAATTTTTACGTAAATTAAACATTTCTAACGTTAAAGGAATAGCTTAACAAATATTGTAAAAATCACATTTATGTCGTGTGATTTTTACATAATTTTCATTAATTAAAAATTGCTTAATTTTTAAGTAAATTAAAAATCTGTAATGTTAAAGGAATATCTTAATAAATATTCCTGACGTTGTGTGATTTTTACAAAATTTCCAGTAATTCAAAATTGTTTAATTTTTAAGTAAATTAAAAATCTGTAACGTTAAAGGAATAGCTTAACAAATATTGTAAAAATTACATTTATGTCGTGTGATTTTTACATAATTTTCATTAATTCAAAATTGCTTAAATTTTAAGTAAATTAAACATTTGTAATATTAAAGGAATATCTTAACAAATATTCCTGATATTGTCGTGTGATTTTTGCATAATTTTCATTAATTCAAAATTGCTTAATATTTAAGTAAATTAAAAATCTGTAACGTTAAAGGAAATATGCAAATTAACAATAAATTTATTACGTATTTTAGCAAACGTCATCGGTTCGTTTGATGTCGTTTCATTCCTGATCTCATCACGCGATTTGCATATAATTCGCGTATAATTAAAAGTTTTAAAATAATACCTACAGTGTGACAGAAAATGTTCGAAACGCCAAATTTCGTCTCGCAGATATAAAATTACTCGATATTTCAACAAACGTCGTTAATGCAGTCGACACGTTTCATTTCTGAAGTCATCGGCTAATTTGCATATAATTTGCGCCAAGATTAAATTTTAAGAATATTACGTGTATTTGTAATTATTCGTGATTTCACGGAGAGAAGAAAAGCCAGGGAAATTAAATTCGGCGACCTTTCTGGGAAATGGGTATTTAAAATTTCTCTCTGGATGAAAAGTATATTCTCGGAATTTAAACTTTACGACTCAAGGTTTACGAAAGCTAAATAAAAGTATATCCGTCTGATTAATACTTGCAGAACGGAAAATTTATGTTTGATGGAAAGTTCGATAGGCAAACCTTGATAGTCAGAGAAAACGCTGTTTTCTATATAATTTTATGTAAAATAATTTCTAGTTACATATAAATAGTTATGTAACCAAAATGAGATGTGCAATGGAAAATAAGACGTGCAAAATTCTCACCAAGTCTAATAAATTTCTTCGTATCGCTATGCTTTGAACGATATTTCGTAAAAATTATTTTTTTAATTTTTATACCCAATTTAATTTTTAAATCCAAGCATTAAAATATTGTTATAAAAATGGAAAAGTCAATAACACTGAAATATCGTTGAAAAATATATCAAACGAGTAAAAATACATTGGGTATGATATATTTTTGAAAATATTACAAAACGATATAATAAAATTTCATTATTGCGTGCATTATATAATTATTTGTGCATAATTCTAAATTAAAAAATTATTTAACTTCTAATTACTTAATTTTTTAACAATTTAATTTACATTATAATTAGCACGAGAAAGATATAAAACAAATTGCTCGTTAAAGTTTAGCGATGAAAGATTAACTAACGAATGCGCTATTTCTGAAGCTAGAATATCTGATGGAGAACCCACTTGATGTTTTCACTTGATTAGTATTATACGTGATATTACGAAAAGAGTCATACGAAGATATGTGATTTCATTTCGTTTGGAAACGAGGAGAAAATTTACTATACCGAGTTTATAACAAGAATATCAGAAACTCGTTATAAGATGTCGCAAAAGATCAAAATATTCGCATAGTATTTTTTCATATAATTTAAATCTCTTCAAAATGTTGCAAATATTGCTTAAAACAGAAATTTTTACTTAAGTTTACTGAAGATTTTCAATAAATTTAAATAAACCTTGGAACACTTGAATATTAATTAATAACATTAAAGTCCTTTCTTTTCTTTGGTTTTCTTCGTTATTTATAAATATCTATTATAATATTTTAATCTTAAATATATATATAATATATATAATATATACAACTTGTAAAATAAAAAAAAGTATTTAAACCAAGAAATTCGTGAATTAAATATCAAAAGCTTAGATCAATGAAGAGTCATCCTATTGTTTTTACGAGATAAATAGATTCCATTTTTAAAATTTATCATCAAAAGTGAATCTTATATGATAAGAAAATGGAGTGAAACAATGGTTCTATAAAGGTTGATATACGAAAGAAATGTTAAAATCGATACAATTATCTTCGTGCAAGGAAAATAATTATAATAGAAAATCAGAATTTGGTGATTATACAAGATTCATTTACCATATTTACCATTTCCTAGCTGTGGCTATAATCGTAGCAGTATCGAACTGCAAACAAGTAGATGAAAGACACGTTGAATTAGAAAAGAAACAAGCCATTTGGCACGAAAAAGTGAAATCTCGTATGTTGAAATTGATCCTACAAAAATTTCCAAACACCGAAATACAAAATTTTCTCACCTCCTTTTTATTTCACATATCTAACCTTGCTCTCAATTACGAATTCAAATTGTCTCATAACGAAGGAACCAAGTAAAAACAAGATTACAAAAATATTCTGATGCCAGGAATGCTGAGTTTTGTGAATTTGGTATAAAATATTAGTCGATAGTCAGGTGGAAATTATTTTAACCCTGTTTTGCATTATGATGATGATGCCATTATGGGGACATTGATAATATCCGATTCGTCGCTTAGTTTTATTTTCACCGACAAAAATAAATAAATAGTAGTATATAAAAATAAATAAATAGTAAAGAGTAGAAAGTTAGTTTAAAAAAAAATTGACATTATTTTTTTTCTTCTTTTCTATATAAAATTTTTGATTTCGAAAAGCTTCGTGTTGGAGAAGAGCTGGAGCTGTTGATCGATCGAATTAAAAAATTCTTGGAGAGGAAAGGGCTAAATGCGATATTTTGAAGACTCTATGTAGCTGAAATTTTATTTATGTAAACGAGATTCCGTGTGAAGCAACCTAATTTGGCTGTAACAGTGGTATTAAAACCAACGTGCATAATATCTGCATATTCACACGTCTATTCGCAGAAAGCAACGTATGCACTAGATGTGCCAAAAAGCATTTCGCGTTGCGTGATTAAGAGACGAAAAAATATTGTGTCATGGGTTAAAGACGTCTTCCTACTATTTTTATCTCGGACTGAGTCATGCGTGCTGGACCACAAATTTCCAGGATATCGACAAGGAAAGCGTTTAATTCTGAACACCGGCAGAAAAATCTTTCTTCGAGGAAATTAATTGTTTCAAACCACTTGCAAATATATCTACCGCTCAAATTTAATAAAAGTACATAAATTTATTAGAAATTGGTTCATTGATACATTCATAACATAATAAACTTCAGTAAATTTAGCAAATTTAACAAAATTTAACACATTTAAACGCATTTAACAAATTAGATAAATTTAAACAAATTTAGAAAATTTAACGAATTAATGAAATTTGGTAAATTTAATAAATTTAACGAATTAACTAAATTTGGTAAATTTAACGAAATTTGATAAATTTAAACAAATTTAACAAACTTAAACAAATTTAAAAAATTTAATGAATTAATCAAATTTGGTATATTTAACAAATTTAATAAATCTAATACGTTTAAACAAGTTTCAAATTAAAATTAAATTATTTTAGAAATGTCATAAATTTAACAAATTTTCAAAATTAGCATTAGTTTCAGAGACACGAGTGCATACATATCCACCGAAATCTTCTACTAACATAATATCGCCACCGGAATCTTCAAGAAACAGAAAAATGGTGGCAAATGACAAAGGTTGAATTTCCAAAAATACGACGCAACGTTATCAAGGTAAAAAAAAAAGAAGATATGGAGTAATGGCGAAGAGAACACGTCCTCTTTAGGGATCTATTTGCAGAAGAATCTCGTGGTTCCATGTTCCCTTTGTCCACAAGAGGGTCTAACAGAAGCATCGTGGACGTGGCTCGCGTATCTCCAGGAACCGCGTCTCGTTCGTTTTTCTCGAGCAAAAATGAAATTCATCCGACAAGCGATGCAAGGAATGTCGCCGTGAGTCAGATGCGAACGTACGCGTTCGCACGCCCGCTAAAATTGGAACTGGCTGGCGTCATAAACGCAAAAAGCCACGTAGAAACACGCCTTTCTACCACATTTTCCACCTATTCCTTAATTTTCACTGCTTTTCCTAGTACTAATTCCGCCAACCAGAAGGGGAATTATTTCAGCAAGGGTTGGCAGAGAGGATTATACCTGACGAGATTATTCGCGATGGATATTATGTCTAGCAATTTGGCAAGTTAAAGTCAGTGGAAGAGCTGTTGTATCAGAGAGATTATTGTATCAGCGAGATTACTGTATCGGTGCTACTGAAAAGTACTAGAGACTCGGGAATCTTTCTCATTCCTCTTTCTCTTTCATTTTTCTATCGAGATACATGAAGTAGACAAAGAGAAGAATATTCTGGAAGACATAAATATTGTAGGAAATTAAGGTTACCAGTGATTATTTATTTCTCTGTTGAGATTCATCGAATAGAGGGAAAGAAGAATATTCTCGAAGCCATAAATATTGTAGGAAATTAAGGTTATCCATGATTATTTATTCCTCCGTTGAGATACATTGAATAGAGAAAAAGAAAAATAATCTGGAAGCCATAAATATTGTAAGAAATTAAAAATTATCTTGGATCGTATAAATACGTTTAAGCAATTTCAAATAAATATTTCAACCGATATTAAAAAACTTTATTAAAAAACTGAAAGCTATGGGAAAAATTATCGAAGCTGTATATATTTCAAAAAGTTTCAAAAGTTTGGAGACTTTTTTATTTTTCTTTTTTTGGGAAGGGAGTGAAAAGGTTCGTTGAAGAAAAGGAGAGGAATATTTAGGAAATAGTATATACGAGAAATGAAAAATTATTTATGATTTTACAAGTACGTTTGAAAAACTTGAAATTAATACTTTAACAAAGGAGTACCTACATATTATAATTAATTATAATTAAACTTCAAAATATTAAATTTTTATGTTTGGAACTGTTTGGAACTGAATGTTATCAATGTCTTAATATAATGTTAAATAAAATAATATGTAACATCGTTACATGAAATATTTGAAAAATTACCAAGAACAGTAAAAATAGCAACTATATATTATAATATATTATTTTCTTATATGGAGTGTACTATTGAAAAGTTTTCTATATCTTAATTATGGCACATGGAATTTCTTTAAAGGTAATACACACCTAAATGAACAACACGAATAATAGATTCTTGAAAAATATTTTCATTTGTAAATATAGTTCTCCTAAATCACTATTGATAATATCACAAAAATATAAAAAAAAAATTTAATACGAAAGAGTAGTTAGAATTATTCTACGTACAATTAAGTACAATATTTAAAGCCTAAATGAGTTTTTCTCAAAGTATTTTCTACACCAATACCAATACCGAAGTATTACAAAATGATACTGTAAAAAAATTCATCGTTTATTGTTCCTTTCGTTTGCATTTAATTATTATTATTAGTTAATCGTTAACTGTTAATAATATATCATCGTGATTATAATTTTTAATCAAATTTGTAAATAAAATATAAATAAACGTTCTAAGTGGATTTTGAGAATAAATTTATAAGCCAGTAATAGTTATAATTTTCAATGACTTTTATATTACTTATTTACAACTGTAAATAAATTTGTAAATAAATGGTAAATAAATTTAATTTACGATATGCATAACAAGAATTTATACCCCCTCTAGATGTGTTTTTCATGATTAGAGATTTCCTTTATTATACACTCGAGTAGTAATATATCCTTCTAGACCAGGAATAACAAATAGAATCTAAAGATGTCGTAAACTGCTTGATTCCTTTCAACTCACGAATATATACGAGATTAAAAATTCACAAAATAATCAACATCGCATGATAAAGTAATTGACCAGTTATTCAATCAAATAACTAGTCAATTAGTTCCACAAATAGAGTAGGGGCTATTAAATGCTTCCTTCGTTCCTTATTAATCTAAATAACCGCTCGATTCTTCATCTAGATATAGACTGCACATTAACCTAGCTTAACGCTAACCTTATGAGTTCTATTAATATAATATTTAAACCACGAATATAACTAACCGTATTCCGAGAAAGAACATAAAACTCGATATTACAATTTCACGTCGAATTATATCACGATCCCACGTTGCGCGAATCAATTATTTATAATTCGATGTACGAATTAACGATAAGCAACGCGAAACGCGACAAAGAAAAAGCGGGAACAGTCCTACTCGTGTATCGATACGAGGTCAGCGATCAGCGCCATCTGTCGAGCCCGAGCGGTGACCTAATGTCGAGACACGACATTCTCTGATCGAACTGAATTTTCATCGTTGACAGTTTCCTGAGTCAGCTCGTAACAGTGGAAAGTTGCGAAGGAAACACACCGTCGGTCCAATTAGAAACGGAGAGGATATTGCGAGACCGCTTGCGTTCCCTCGCGATTTTCTACCAGATACTTAACGGTATATCGGCGAAAAAAGGAAACGACCGCGAAACGTTTCGTCGGTAATCGCATACCGATATACATAATAATCGTGATACATAGTCGAATAAGATCGATTCCAAGATTCTGACTACGGTGCAATCGTTTCCGGTAATTACTCTGCACGATCGACGGTAAAATCGCATCGATGAATCGTAGCTTTTCTCTCCTACGTTACCGTCCTTACCTACGAAAAAACGTACGTATTTATACGCGTTAATTGGTCGATAGAGATAAATACGAAGAGTTGACTTACGAGTAGTTGGCGTCTTATGCGGTGTAGTAAATTACGAATTTATTTTAAAATCGGCGCAAAGTCGAATGAGTAACGAGCACAGAGCAATTAATCTAGCCAGAAGAACAAAAATGCGGTGGAAAAATTTCTTTACGAGCACGCCACGTCTCGGCACATTTTTTAGGTTATATATTCGTTACTATACGCGACGAAATCTTCCGAGCAATTATTCACGAAACTTTTACCGCTTTTTCTCTTTCCTTTATTAAGCCTACATCTGTTAATGGGAAAACTGTGAAGAAAAATATGAAATTAAATACAATTTGAAAAATAGTTTTCCTAGCAATTAAAATAAAAATTTAGCGTAAATAGGATGACTAAATTTTTTGGTTAGTCTTTCTAAATAACGAGTCATACAAGTATAACTATAGTAAATAGTATAAATGAATAAAGTATGTAAAATTAATAATAACGTTAACAATTATTAATAATGTAATTGTTATTAAAAATAATAATAACATAATTATTATCACGCAAAATTTTACGCTCAGGTTTCTATGAATTCTATTTTTCTTAAAAAATTAACAAATACATTTTTTACTGTTATATCAATCGATAAAAGTAATCGAATACATTCAAAGCTGATGGATACAGCGCAATACTACATCTAACGAGTAGTTATCGATGCACTAACTACATAATAGTTACTGACCAACATTTTTTGCGAAATGATAAAAAATGTCTAATTATAGTGCCGTACAAAAGTCCTCGGCCAACTATGGCAACATATAACGGCAACTAAACATACTTTTAGGGACCATTTACACGTGCTGTTCTATGAAAACAGAACTTTGAATTCCTTATAAATGCTACATAAATAGAAACCTAACCTGAATCTGAAATGTAACAAAAAATTCAAAATAAAGTTACTAAAAAAAGTTACTATGTAATTATATTTTACACTCTCTTACTGAAAACACCGATGAGCATATTGTAGATAATGTAGTAAATTCACTTTTGTCAAATATTCGATGGCGTTTTCGTTCTTATAAAAATTTTGAAGATCTGACGGTGACTCTCATAGTACAATAGAAGAAACGAATCGAACAAAGGTAATTATTACGATACATTTCTTCTTTAAATTTATATAACACACGTGCAAAACTTTTCGTCCAAAGTCTAATTTACTAACGATCTAAATTCGAATAATGCGCGCGAAATTCAAAAGAGTTACCTTAAAAAGTCGTACAATTATTAAAAGAACGTGATATAAATTAAGGAACTATAAATTATATTATATATAATTTAAAATTATAATACTGTCAAGTATGTTACAAATATTTATCAAGTAGTTAATAAAAATTCCTAGTAATTTATAATTTATGACTTTTCTCAAATATTTATTTTCAGTATACTAATTAAACTTGTACGACTATTATTCGTATTTGTTATAAATACAAATGATTCGTAAATTATTTATGATCTACCCTAAAACTGTCGAATATATTAAAAATTTAGATAGCGTTAGTCTGTTCAACTCGAATAATATTATTATACAGTATACTATCATTATAACAGAATATCATTCGTGTATAATATTATACCCTTGATTCGTAATTGAATGAAAATAAAGAAACACGTTTTTCCTGAGAGAATCATCTCACTCGCATAAAATTCGAGCCTGAAACGTTAAAGACATAGTAACCCTCGGAATAAACAGCGTTATGATGCGCCATCAACGACCAAAAATGGTATCATAAGCTTCTCATCGTTACACGTGTACCCCAATCGATAAGGAATGACTCGTGAATAATTCTGGACTAAAAATTGAGACGAGAATCCAGGAAGAAACGCTGTGACCTAATACTGCGTAATACTGAGTCACTAGTTACACTCAATTTTATAGGGCATCACCCGATACCGAATACAGTATTTCGTTTCATTTCACAGATTTATACATTACGTTTTCTTCCTTATCGATGGACCAGTTTGAACATAAACTAACGAAAGTATTGTATATTTGCGAAATAGCACTATTTCGACGGTATATTAACCTATTGCACTCGACGACTTTTTCTTTAGAGCAAAATAGCAATTTGAAGATTTTTTGCTATAAAATCGGCGATATTTTTTAACACTAGAACCACCGACCTATAACTATACCGAGTAGCTACATACAGGGTGTCCCAGCAACAATGGTACAACCGGGAAAGAGGTGATTCAAGTTGAAAAAACAAATCGAAAATAAAGAATAAAATTTTTTCATTCAAAGCTTCGTTGTGAAGAAAATCGACTTTGAATATTCAACTAATGCGCGTGCACTTAACTTTGGTTAAGACGGGTGGGGCCATCGGTATATCAGCGTACTCGGTGAATATTCAAAGTCGATTTTCTCGACAACGAAGCTTCGAATGAAAAAATTTTATTCTTTATTTTCGATTTGTTTTTTCACGTAGAATCAGCCCCTTCCCGGTTGTACTACCGTTGCTAAGACACCCTGCGTTTTACACAAATGGAGATAATCGTAGTGGCACGGGGAAAATGAATAATTATAAACAATTATGTTTCGACCTGAATTAAAGTAAGCATAAATTTTATCAAAAGAAGTTTATATGTTTTAAAAACTTGTAAAAATAAAATATCTGAAACAAGTGATTTTTACTTTGGTAGTTCTAGTGTTAAGATAGTATAAAAAAACCGTATAGAATTATTTTATTTCGATGTTTCACGCATTGTGGCATTATTTTAAATTTAATATATCAATTAATATCGAGCTTTCCAATTTTATTAAATGGCGAATCTCAAACGTGTTAACAAACAGGGTTAACAAACGTGTAAAAAAGTATGAAAAAAAGAAAGGTGCACAATTAGATAATTAGAGTGAGATATGAATGCAGTTTATAAGAACTTTTTATTTATTCAGAATTTATTTCATGTATTTTAAAATGTTTAGTGTTTAATATTTTATTTTTATATTAAATTGTTATTTAACATACTATAGGTAACGTTATGTTCAGTGATATACTTAAAATGTACCTTTATGTAGAGTGATCCAATAAACGAAATAGACAAATCTACACGCTATAATATTATATATAAAACTTATAACTTAATATATAAATTTAACTAAATATGACTAACTTTAATTTTATGCTTAAATTTATATTTAAGTATCATGCTTGTATGTTTTCCTATTTATTGCCTTACGCCTTATATATAAATTATCGTTTAAAAACAAATTGACTGTGTATCATTTTTGCAGAGATATACAGTGTCCCAAAATTCACGCAAGAATTCGTGAATTCATTTTCTATAACCCTGAATAATCAGTTGTCACGCTCTTTCTTTTTCGTTGGCAACACTTTACCGCACGAATGGCGCGAAATTTAAATCTTGCGTGAATTTTGGGACATTCTTTATAAAAGTGTTACGTCGAAACAAAATATTTGCTCGACGAGACATGTCCTGTTACCTAATTGAAAAACAGGCTCGGGGACATTTCTGAACGGACTGTGCCGAATAAAACGGTAACAGGATAATAAAACGTAACGACGAAAGGTAATGATTATATTACGCATAAAGAACCGGCAAAAACGTGGTATGTCACATTTATCGACGATTCGTGAATCACCGTGTCCACAGGCGGTTACAAGGAATAAAAACAAATTGCACGGACTAGAGGACACGCGTTTAAAACTCGAATTATCAAGGCTGTACTGTCAAGGCCGTAGATTTCGGGGCCACACAATTCCTTTTCACTTGGGAGCACAGCCAACTTGGAATTACCACTCTTGCTTATTCGTCACCAACGTTGTTACGATCGAAAGATGGTCAAGAAATTAAATTACAGGGATCATAACATATAATTACGCGATACCACGAGTAGCTAGAATGAGCGCACAGGATGAGACAAAGATGTAGAAAAAAAATTGCACAATCCCAACGAATGTGATTGGACTAGCAGTAAAATTAAGATTAGTCAATTTAAGTCAAACTTACAGTTAGCTACCTTACTAGCATAAATACTAATTCTATTAATTATATTTCTATCGAGGTACCAAAAAATGTATCAGAAAGAATTTGTTGAAATTAGTAAATTTAAAAGGAAAATAAATTTAGTTAAAAATTATCTGAATTTTTACTTCTGTTTAACTTATAATTATACTTTCATCGAAATACGTAACTCTGTTTAGAAAAAAATTGCGAAGTTTCCAAAAAATTATATAAGACACGTATACTTTCCGGAAAATTTTACAAAGCTTAACCCAACCCTTTGCACTCGAGAGACTACTCTCGGTCGCCATTTGTTTCAATGCTATAACTGGAATAAAGAATAACTGTCTTAAAAATACCAACACGTGAAATATTGAAGTAAAATAATTCCTGTCATAATAAAAATACCAAAAAAGCTTCGAATTGTTTCGAGTTGAAAGGGTTAAACCTAACCTAAAAACAGTCGGAAACCCAAACAAACGCTACATCGTTACTTCTCCACTAAAAACAGAAAATAACTTCTTTCATTGTAAAAATATAAAAAAAGCTTGGAATTGTTTCGAGTTCAAACGGTTAAATTTAACCTAAAAACAGTCGCAAACCCAACCAATCGTTACATCCCCACTTTCCACCTAAAAAAAAGAAAAAAAAAAGCAGAAAAAATGAAAGCGAGGTAACAACGCGACACGATCACCGAAAAATTCAAATAAACGAAATAAAACTGGACACAGGGAATAAAAGACAAAAACGATCCTCGTCCTAAAGCCCATAAGCCGCGTTGAGAAAGAAAAGCGAGCGCAAATGGCGGAACGTATCCGATAAAGGCGTATCGGATGGTTAGAAAAACACGTCGAATGTACGGAACTGCGATGAAACGCGAAATGCGGGAAGAAGCAGGAACTTTAGACAACGAAGCCGTGGCTGTAGAGAAGCCTGGAAGAACGGGTGTCCGCTATCGGGAAACACTTAATCGACTACGCAACACTGGCCGACGACTCTCCAGGGATTCCCCTGATCAGGATTAGTCTGGACTTTTTCCGGGGTTGTTCGATCGTGCAAAGAAGCAAGGAAAGTCGAAAAGGAAAGTAAGTCGGCGTCCGCTTGTGCAGAGGGTTATTGCAACGCTGCAGGATTAAACCGATCCCATCCTGAATCACGGCCGATGGATGAGCAGGAAAATAAAAAGGAGCGAGACGGCCGAGGAGATTGGGGACGGAGCGGGGTGGGGGGCGTCCTTCGGGTGATTCACCGGGTTTGCGGTTAGGTTACTTCAGTCTGTGCGCTAGCAGACGAGCGCAGACAAGTGGTTCTCATTTCTGACGCGGGATCCAGTGATCCTCCCGTCGCGTCCCGCGAACCGCTGTGTACGCGCCATACTGTTCTCTCTCCATTTTCATCGCTCGCAATGGGTATCTTGGCTGGTGACCACCGACCCCCGGGGCTCTGTTCGCTGAACGATTTTTGATGATGCTTATGCTTAAATGTGCTTTCCAGAAAAGCTGACACTTATTCGCCTTCCGTTTCAATCTAATATTAGCATGCAGTTGTCGAGTAGCGCTGTTTGTTTTAAGCTGCCGGAGACCATAAACCGTTGCGCAGCCACGGTTTTTCTCATATTAACGGACTATTCTAGTCTAAAACCTTGATAAAATTCATTTTGTTTTTTATTTCATTTTCCGAAAGTTTGTGTCTTTAAAAATATTTCTACCAATGGATATCGTTGGATTTGAAAAAATAACGAAATTACAACGTTTGTATATAGAGTACAACACGTATACATATTCGTACAAAATACTTTAAACGCGTCTTTCTCGAAACCATAGTTTTCCAAATGGTTTCCACGATATCTCGAGTTCTAGTTGACCAATTGAGACCAAATTTGAAGAGCATCTTCGGCACGTGTATCCCTATCATCTATATCATAATTTTAAAAATCTAACGTTTTTAACTATTTTTGGGGGCACGTTAAACCTGAAAAAGGCACGAAAAATGGATAACCTTAAAGTACTGCCAAAAATTTTCTCTTCGATATTTTTAAACACTTTTGGTACCGACGATAGTCACGTTCGTACCGAATAGAATGGATGTTTGTTTGTCCATTTCGGAGAAGAAGAGCAGCCGGAATCGTGGCAACCGTGGAGGCATGTTCAATTGAAGGGGTACTACTAAACTAGCCATATCTTCAACAATTTTCAATATGTTTTCATGAAAAAAATAGCGTATATTCCTTAAATATAGATCAAAATCATGCCAAAAATCCCAATGCAATAATGTCTTTATGGTTCTTAAAAAAAGAATCCCAAATAGCACCTAAAAAATTAACCTGTGGACTAGAATACCGCCTTAATGCAAGTAGGAAAATTAGAGCGATATATTACCCTGCATTTTATGAACTTGCTGGTTGAAATATATTTTTATTCTCGCTGAGATTTTCGTGGAAATATTTTAACGCTCTCGTGGTTTGCATTATTTACGATTTTATTATAGCAACTTATAAATAGAAGATATAACGTTTATTACTAAAATGAAATTTTTTTTTCATTCAGTATAGATACAATAATTTAACGTGCAGCACTAATGGAAATCAATTTGATATCACGTGTCTAATCGAAGCTTAATATTTTAATGTAAACGTTAATAAAATTCTTTGATTATATTTTTCTCATAAATTATCAAACTGTGATTCGCTATAATATTTCTTATTCGTATAAATTTTCTCCTTTATTATTTTGTTTAGAAACGTAAGAATATTTGTTTTCAGATAATCAGGTATTTAAAATTATGCGATTAAATAAAATTAGTCTTCTGACTATAATAATGCTTTTTCCTTCTTTCTTTGAAAATTCTTCTTTTTTCTACGGTTTGATACTAACGCTAAATAACGTGTTTTATAGACTCGTGTCTCAAGTATTTTTTTATTTTTATTCCAATTTTAATGTGAATACCTAGGTGTAATTTTTGATTATAAAATCTCGAACAACGATTGACTATAATTTGTCTTGTCCATAATAACTACTGCTTTCTTATTTTGGAAATAAGGATGGGAAATGTAAGGATGTTTATTTCTAGATAATTAGATGTTTGAAATTGTGCAATTAAATAGAACAGCCCTGAGTGTAATAACGTTTGCTACTTCTTCGCGCGGAAGATTCTTTTTCTCTGTTCCTACAATTTGATACGGTCGATAAATGACTATTTTTCCAGACTGCTATACAAGTAATGTAATAACTAAAATGCATTACATTCATTACATTCGTTGCATTCGATATCTTCGGTACACGATTAAAGTAAAGCAAAGATATACGTGATATCTAGTAAATCTGTGCACGACGTGTTAAGGCATGCTTTAACTAAGGAATGCGATAATTACGTATATTTTTAAGTAGGTGTACATAAATGTCCATAACGAATACTGGGAATTTTATTATTTGACTATGAAAATTTATAACGCGTATAATAATATAGGTTGCAGATAGAAAATTTCGTTGTTAAGTAATAAATAAATAATAAAATAAATAAATAAGTAGTAAATAAATATTTGTTATATTTCCTAATTTTACCTTTTCCTTTCTGAGAAATTTAAACAAAAATTTTATTTCTATTCAATTTTCATACGTTCAACATCGCGTGACATTTATGTCATCGTTCGATGACACTTGCAGCAAAACTTGCTTTACAAGAGATGCATCTGAGACTACTAATAACTTATGAGCAATACCTTTAGTCACTGACAGAAGAATTCGCGAGAATTGCGCGATGTTTCAAGATCAAATTAATTCTGACGATTTCCAAGATATTTTTAAGTACGATGACGAGAAAAAATAAACGACAGTGATTAAACGACTCGTTTAAAAGAATTATTATAATAAAATTACCGTTAGGCGGGTATATCATGAAGTTCAAAATTCTAAAAAAAAAACAGCATAAACAGAAAAATTTGCAATTTATTACTTCGCGTTCTATACTTCCAAAATGAATTGCTTATTTAAACATTTTTCAACGATATCGTAATATGTACAAAAAGTAAAAAAGATAAATAAAAGTTTCTCACCGAAGAACATTGTTATACATTGTAAACAACGAATCTCATATTTCCTAGTAATAAAAATAACATAAATTTCATAAAAATTAATCCATATTACGCGAACAAAAATAACACGAATTTTATCATTCGAAACTGAAATTATAAATTACAGGCGACGAAAATTTTGCCCAAAATGTGTCGCTAAAATTCACTTTTAAAAAGGGAAGAAAGTTTTTTAAAGAGGAAAATTAATTATTCGCTTTCGAAAAGGAAACGAAATAGGAAAGAAGCGTAAGAAAATATTAATCACTTAGACAGTGGAATATGGCACCTGGGGAGAAAATTCCGCGACGGAATTTTTCTCATCGGAATGACGGTAGTATCGTATCGTACCGTAAACGAAACTGTATTTATTCGATTTCAACCGATATGACCTGCTTAGCGGAACAAGAAGCGAGGATGAAAAAAGCAGAAACTAGAGGAAACATGGAATACCGTGGAGAAACGTACCGTATGAGTAATCGTTACGCACGGCACGTCGACAGTTTTATCAGGAAAACAGATCTGCCGTGTCTCGATTGAGAGACTAGACCGAGACGAAGGAACAGGCCAGGATTCCTAAAATCAGCGCTGAAAGGAGCAAGGAAGAAGCGTGTTGTGAATGGAAGACTCGACGAGTCCTTTCAAGACGAAGAAACACTCGAGCCGTTTCGCTTCAGTAACCGCGGTCTTGGTTCAGCTCCTCCCGGATTCCTTTGTTTAATGCCTTATTGCGATATTTTAACACGGTTCCGCTGTTGCCATGCGGCTCCACGCTTACCCTGCTCGTCGTGTGTCGCCACAGTCGACCAAGAATCATCCTACTCTATACCCGCTGCAGTTATGCAATCCTGCCGTTTTTTCCTCGGGATTATCTGACCTTTTTAGGACAATCTTTCGGATCCGATCTTTCGGTTCGCTTCGTATCGAAAAAATACTTTCCACGCTGGACGCCGTGCTCATGAAACACATGTCTTACCAGAGATATCGAAAAATCGCTCATCGTTCATCTTTCGTTCTATCGTTGTATTCCAGAATAGCCTAATTTATCAACGTAAATGCAACTTAAATGCAACATAATTGCAACGCCACGCAATGAGACCAGTATTTAATTGCTAATTTATACCGATTTTAAATTGCAATTGGTGTAGTATAAAATAGCTAATAATTATATAATGCAACGCAAATCGTATAGGTGGGATAGTTTTAAATATTTGAATATTTAATGGAATTTGAAATATTCGAACTTTTATTTTTGTATCCGTGTATGCGCGATGTATTATACATAAATTGCAGATAAGCCTACTTTAATGCAACTTTCTAAATATGGCGAAGAATTGAATTGGTAAGTCTCCATATTTTTATACGTATATACAGGGTGTCCGATTTAAGTCGACACAGCGAAAAACCGCATAAACGAGAAATTTAAAAAAACAAAGCGACGTGTATTTTTCTGTATTTAACATTTTATGTATTTTATAATTAAAAATACCGAAAAACAGATTTCTTTGTTTACATCAGTTGCTCACGAAATTTTCGTTCCGTCAGATTAACGCTAAACCTAGTACAACCAATCAAATGACAGATAGAAGGGAATATGGAAGAGCAAAATCGAGAAATCGAATAACCAAAACGATAACACTATCCAAAATTTTTAACGAAATACCGAAAACTGGTTATATAGGCTATAGTGGGTTTAGTATCGCTTTCCTTTCGGTAATGAAAATTGTTGAAAACCGTAAATGAAATTGAAAATTAAAAATGGACGAAGTTTATCGAATGTTAACTTTTAAAATATATATAGGGTGTCGCAAAATTCACGCAAAATTTGAATTTTGCGTCATTCATGCGGTAAAGCGTTGCTAACGAAAAAAAGAAGAGAGTGTGGCAGTTCAGGGTTATCGAAAATGGAGCGCTACGCGAACGAACAACCTGTTTTCGTTGTTGAGTAATATTTACAATTTTTAATTAAAAACTTGTTTTTTATCGAAATTACCTCTTGCGTGAAATTTGGGACACCTTATATATACATAAATATATAGTTTAAAAGTTAACATTCGACAAACTTCGTTTGTTTATAATTTTCAATTGCATTTGCGACTTTCAACAATTTTCACTAGCGAAAGGAAGACGGCAGAGCGTTGAAACCCTACTGTCGACTTACGTCCACGTATAGAAGATTTAATAACACTGTTAAACGGTGTAGGCGAGCCTGCGGGTAAAGCCGAGGTGAACAAGAGGCTTCTCCAAGCAGCGCAAATAATAGTTTGCAAGAATCGCGGATATCCGGCGGATGCCCGCATGTGCAGATCTCTTTCGCTCTATGTTGCACACTGTAGATGAAATATTTTC
>NW_016909914.1:452510-454672 GCF_001483705.2 Eufriesea mexicana
TTTTCGAATTTTCTTCGAATCTATGTCGTACATTAATAATTTCTTCTGTAATAATAATAAGAATTTCTTTTCGAAAAATAATTTCTATTTATTTCTCACTGCGTTTAAAAATCGCTCAGAAATTTCCAGCAAGAAATAACGATTACCGACAATCGGAATTTATACGTACAGATATATAAATATGTACATGATAATTATTATTAAATAATTATATTAGTTTATTCAAAAATTTCACCGATACCCTTTTACGGCTGACTAAAAATTGGAAATTAAAACCAAGTCGAATAATAATTAAAAAACATTGAGAATAATTATCTCTGAACACGTGTGAGCAAAATTTGTGTCATTAAATGAATTGTTTGTTAATTTATATAATAACAAATGAAAGAGTATAAATTACTGATTTATCAATACATTTTACTTGAACGTAAAGGATATTTCTCCAACGTACAAAGGTTAGGAGCTATCGTTTAAATATAACTAGAGGAAATTTGATCCTTTCAGGAATTTGCAATGAAGGTTGTGCATACACGGGAATATAGCAGACGTTCTAAAACCGATCGTGTACAGTCTAGAAACTATACAAAAATGCTGAGCATATATACGATGGTTTTTTTTTGACATAAATTTGCATAATGAATTTTCGAAATATTTCCTCGAAAACGCAGCTTCAAATCGAGAAAGTTTATTCTACGATTTTCGCTCATTTTTGCACGAAGAATACTATGAGTAACACATCCTGCCCTTTTCTACTATATTTTCAACTATATGCTATATAAAAAGACAACGATTTATTTGCTCATTTTCTGTCTTTACGAAGATGTTATAAAATTGTTTTAGGAGATAAAAGAAAAACAATCGTTGATTATTGGCGAGAAAGAAACTTGCCTCTGTGTAACACTGTTTACACGCGAAAATATCGTTAACTGTATAACGTTACTAAGAAGGTAATATTCGTAACGTAAGAAGAAAGCGATAAGTTAGAAAAATTTTAATTGAAAATCATGTACAGTATCTTTCATAAGTGTCTAAATTCTGTTATACTATATATTTGAAACGATAGTACACGAATATTACTGAAACGCACAAATTAGTAACGAGATAAGGAATTAGAAATAGAAGATAGAGCTTTCATGATTATTCATGATTTTTAATTATTACGTCAAAAATATCATATTTAAATTAATATCAAATTTCTCAAATTGAATTAACAATTAAAAACATTAAACGGACATACATAAAAATTCTCATCAACTAAGCACTGAAATATACTTGAATAAAAATTTGAATAACAACAACACTCGATGCGTATTCTTAATATAATATTTTTATTATTTTTGTACCAAAATTGCTAATAATCCTACAAACACGCATAAAAATTCCCATCGCTTAAATACTTTTATTGAAATATATTATACTTCAATAAAAAATTCAGCAACAACAACACTAGGCACGTATTTTTAGTATAATATTTTCATTATCTTTCAACCAAAATTGCCAACTATCGTACTAAAAATGAAACGAAAAAATTACTCCGTACAAAATTAGTATCACCTAACCTAACCTAACCTAACTTAACCAAATTTCTCAAATTGAATTAACAATTAACAAAACGTTAAACGAACATACATAAAAATTCCCATCCCTTAAATACATGTATATTATACTTCAACAAAAAATGCAAGAACAACAGCAATACTAAATGCGTATTCCTAGTATAATATTTGTATTATTCATGTAGCAAAATTGGCAAGAATCGTACTAAAATTGAGTAAAATAAATAACCCCGTGTAAAAGCCCGTAAGCAGAATTTGGGAAATGAGATGCATGGTGATTGTCGAAGCACGAGAGTAGAATATTATTAACAGTGCAACGCGTCTACGAGGGCAGCGCGTGTAAAATAAGAGATTCGCGAGTCCGGCTGTTTCGTACGGATCCAGCTGGCAGATTTGGTCGAGCGCTCTGCCGCTTGGGCTCGCGCGAATGCTTTAATATCCGCGTAATGAAAACAAGAAAAACAGGATCCGAGTGACACCGACGTCTAAAGTGCAGCTGCAAGTGGATGAGCGTGCAGTGAATTCCGAGTGCGTCTAATTAAAAGTCATCTGCATATTTATGGAAGGGGAAACCAGGGAGAAAGGGCTGGCGGATTAACGTAGGGA
>NW_016909914.1:454775-461602 GCF_001483705.2 Eufriesea mexicana
GGGAAAGCGGGGGAAAAGAGGAGTCTCGCTGATGCTGTTGCTTCTGCCTCTGCGTCTCCTTCTGCCGCCACGGCGGCTCCTGGCTGCATTAAAAAATAGAGGGCGTAACAAAGGAGCGGAAGAAACGTACACGTCTGGTTAAAGTGGCCGTGTTTACCACTTTTATATCTCGTTATGACCCGATGTTTTCCTTCCTCCGCGAATCTTTACCCGACCATGGCTACACCTTTACAGCTACCAAAGCCATTACACAGATGGCGCTCACGGCCGGGCTGATGTTTTTTGAACGGTGGACAAATGAAACGCGCCAAGGGACACGGACGCTCCTTTTCAAGGGATACGCAATGAAATTGCTAAATTGCAAGCATTTACATAACGAGATACTCGCGTGTCTGAAGACACGTTGGGCTTTTAGGGCTTATGTGATAATCGTGGTGTTTAGGTTCGTTTCAATCTCATTGTTTCGTGCGTTTTAATCCAGTCGTCTGTTTAAATTCTCTCGCTTTTTCGTTACTAAATGGGTACTGATATAGTCGTACCAGTAATTGTGAAAATGGTCCAAATGAAAGATGTAAAGGAAATAATTCTGTCGCTTATTTCGCATTGCATTTATTTCAATTTCGATAAAATACAATTATCGTCATGAAATTTTCAGTTTGTAAATTATCTGACAATTAATTTTATTTTATCAAAGTGTAAATAAATGCAACACGAAATAAATGTTAAAATCGTTCCTTTTAGGTTTTATTAAATTTTTAATTTGTAAATTATCTAACAATTAATTTTATATTATCAAAGTGTAAATAAATGCAACACGAAATAAACGCTAAAATCGTTTTTTCTAGAGTTTTATTAAATTTTTAATTTGTAAATTATCTGACAGAAATAATTTTATTTTATATTAGTTTCCAATTTGTAAATTATCTAACAATTAATTTTATTTTATCAAAGTATAAATAAATGCAACCCGAAATAAACGCTAAAATAGTTTCTTTTAGGTTTTGTTAAATTTTTAATTTGTAGATTATCTGATAGAAATAATTTTATTTTGTCGAAGTGTAAGTAAATACAACACGAAATAAGCGACAAAATTATTTCTGTTAGATCTTTCGTTTATGCCATTTTCATAATTACCGAATTAATAACATAAAGACAGAGATGATTAGGCTGTAAGCTGAATATAGCAAACAATGAATAACTAGCCATTTCTCTTTTCTTGTGCGCTTGCGCTCTTCTGTCCACGGGCTATAATGGCTGCTATGTTATATTCTCTCGCATTAATATCTGTAGTACTAATTTTAGATTAATGCTAGAATTAGCAAAATATTCGGTACAAGTATAAATGAGAAAGTGATTCTAAATTTTTGGTCAGTAGTATACATCCATAGATAGAATATTAAATATCTTTATGTAGATTATGTATATTTATACTTTCTAATACAAATACACGTATATTTCTATTTTATATAAAATATTAAATATTTCAAATAGAATATATGTTCATTTACGATAAAATATGTATTTTATACATATACGAGTATATGTATGTGTTCTGTATTCGAATATGCATATTTATACAATACACATATATATCCATATACAGGGTGATTCAATAAGAATGTCCATGCGAAATAACTCCTTACTCTATTTTTGCATAAAATTGCATAAAAAGATATTTCAAATTAAGTTTTTTGTATTTTTTATATTACAGATTTCTTAAGATTACGTACAAAAAATTTAATTTTGAAAAATTTTTTTATCTAGTCACTGACAAGTTGTTTTGACATATGACAAGTTATTTTAAACCGTTATTCTTATTGATTCGTACATAGAATATTAAATATGCAATATAGGAAATGCATATATTTATTAACGTATACAATATTATATATAAATTTAATTTAAATACATAAACTTTTGTACATGTTTTCAAAACTCTTTGAAAAGGTTATAATACTAACGTCGTATAAATTTAAGAAACTAACCTTCCGTGACTATGTTTTCTCTTAAATATTGTAATTCTGTCACAACAAACCAAATTTTGTCACAAAATTGACCAAAATAATCTCACATGTAATTACTAACAAGAAGTATGCAACGTTTTTAGATAATTTTTTCATCTCCTCATGCAGTTTTCGTATTCACATTTATTTATACTTAGAAAATATTTATAATTTTTTTTTCACTAAATTAATGAAAATTGTATAAATTATATAGCCTTAGGTAAATCATGTTTTTAAAAACGAGCTCGAATGGCTGACGTAATTCTGAACAATCTGATTATCGAAGACGAAAAAACCAAAAAGCATCTTATTATTATAAATACGACTATAAACCATGAACCACTGAAATAATGAAATTTCGAAAACTAAAAAAAATGGGAACATTTTCAAGTTTAATTATCGATTTTCCTTGCGCTTTTCGTCCTTTGAATAGTAAACAAAAATAGAAAAAAACAAGAGATTTTGAAATTCGTGCTTCACGCGATAAAAGTGCATCCAGTGTAGATCGCCTTCAAATTTCGAGTCAATCGGTCAACTAACACTCGAAATATCATAAAACACGATTGAAGTTTTTGTTACTCGTTGTACAACGCCTGTACGCAGCACTGTAGACATTTATAATTTCGCTAATTTTAAAAATTCGAACGAATCCTTTCACATAGACATTTTGGAAGCATACGCTTTGAGAAAATGTAAAAAAAATCGATTTTTTAAACTGGTTACAATACCCCCTTAAATTTCAAAGTTACCTTTTCCTTGCCAATAAAAAGTAGGAAAAATGATGAAAAATATATCCACTACAGATATTGAGCGTGCAGAATTTTTACAAAACTTCTTGGTATTCTCTCCGAAAAGAAAGTGTAATACTTTTGTCGAAACGCCTAAGGAAGAATTTCTCTTTGCCTGGTTGTGGTGCTTTTCCTAATTAGCGTGATATAGAAAACGCGTCGAGGCAGCTCCAAGTTGGCGCAAAACGCGAAAAAATGACTCGTTGCTATATTTTCCCTGGAATTTTCAGCAACGGAGCCAGGAGGAAAAGCTAATGAACGTCGGTGGAATCGAAAAGAGTTCCAAGAAGCATATTTTCACAGACGACTGTACCGGAGTTTCGCGGAGAAAGAGATTTCCGGGCTCCTTTCAATGGGCGGCCAACATTCTCATGGTGAGAAAATATATTTCACACGACGATGATCATCCTCGCGTTTCTCTTCCTTTCTTGCACGCCTTCCAAAAATTTATCTTCATTTAACCCAGGGAACTCGGGAGACAATGAGTTACGTCAGAATCCGAACGTTTCCCTCGAAGAGTTAATCGTTTAGGTGAACGCTACCGAATCCGTCAAGATGCATACTTTTACATTTTCCGTTTTTACTGCTGCGGCAAATGCGTAGCTTTATTTGGGAAAATTAACGTTGATTTTTATTGGGAGAGAAAAATAATTACGTAAATACCCATTTACCTCGCACGAGTCTAATTAACTCTCTACATTCCTAATACTTTTTCAATTTTCTTTCTAATTACTCTATATTATCTCGAGTACTTTGTTTTCTTACTTTTTATTTTTTATTTTTCCTTTAAATTTAATATCAATTTGAAATTATCTTTTACCTTTTATTTACATTTAACTTCAATTTGGAACTATTCTTAATTTTTTACTTAAAATTATTTGCAATTTTTATTTTTAATTAAAATTTATTTTAATTAAGATAGACGATAATGTACTGACAGACATCGATTCAACCAAATATTCTTTATAATTATTTTCGTAATATATTTAAAATCGCGACGTATATTACAAAATGTGAAGTCATTTCAGATCTAAAAAATGGAATAAAAATTTGGAAAAAATAATGAATCGTGAATAGTGTCTCTAATCTTTAATTTTCTTTACATTATATATATTTTTAATATATTTTTATAACACTCAAAAATCATAAAACAGAATTAAAACATCCTAAAGGAGTGTTTCTTTTATATTAAATAAAATTGTTTAACGAGTAGTAATTGTTTAATAAATAGATTGCAAAACGGGTGCGAAAGATAAAGTTAGTAACAATTAAAATTCTACAATTGTGGAATATAATTTTATTCTCAATTCTCATATTTTCTTGTCTATAAATTATATTTTTCTTTTTCTTTTATCTGATCGTTATGTTACATCTATATTTTTTGAAATTGAAATTTCGCAAATTACTTACAAGTGGCATTTTCCAATTATCGCTTAAGCGAACCTCTCACTTCTACATTCTTCTATTTCTAATACGATATAATTGTTGTTAATGCAATTATGTGCAATTAACGCGTAAATGCAACACCTATATCATTTCAAATTCGTATCCATTTTCATCACTGAGTACGTTACACGTAAGAACTACCCAAAATTCAAACTGACTAATTACATTCTCCAAAAAATTTTCAATTTTTATATGAAATTACATAATTACTGTTTAATTTTCTAAAATCAAATCAATTAACTTCGATAGACTAGTCAAATGGATTTCTATTTAGCTCTCGTCTTGTATAAGGAGGAAAAACAGGGAATGTCCATTTTTAGTGATTTCATGGCGTGTAGTATATTTTGCTAATTATGTTCACAGTAATAGAAACCATAAAGCCATAGAAATAGACCATGAAAAATGGCAAAATAAAAATAAAAATATCCACGTACATAAGACAAGACGAAAACGAAAAATTTTCCTAATTAAAAAAAAAAATGTTCCTAATTAAAAATCCTAATTAAAAATTGGAAATGTCTCCACTATTCCTACTTTCACTGTGTTTTTATTAATATGAAAGTGCATTAAATCCTGAATAAAGAGTAATTAAGAAAAAAAAGATCTAAACATTAATAAATTTGAATGTTAATACGAATGACTTAAATATTAATATTAAAATAAATAATATAAATAGAATGGGTGAACACTTGTTGCTGGGGCAATAATATATGGACATTCTTTTGATAATAAAATCCAATACCTTTGAGAAAGGTTAGGTTTCTTATACACGAATCCATTTCTTGTAGCTTACTTGCTCAGGTCGATATATTATATCGCGTTCTTTTAACACAGTATTTGGGGCACTGAACTAAGACATGCTCAACAGAGTCTTGTACATTACGTATATGGCAGATGGTTGAGTTTGATTTAGCGACGAAAAGAAAATACGTTGGATTTATGTGGTCTATTCTTAACCCTTTCGTTCTCATGTTATTTTCCCACGAAACAAACTTTTTCGAATGATTTTATCAACGAAGTATGGAATAATGACGGAATAACTTTAATATTAAGTTAACTATGTCGACAACGTAATTTTTTCCAAGTCGTGTGGGCCAATGGAAATTTGAAGCTCGGAGTAATAATAAATTAAAATGAATGAAATGATATTATTATAATAATACTGTCATGGCATTATCACAGTACTGTCGAGTAATTCAATCATGTAATATCGCGATAATAATATTGTCATAAGAATTACTTGATATTCTAGTAACATATGTAACTGTGCTTTTAGAATTGCTAATACTGTCCTCCAGAATGTTCAAAACCGTCATGATCTTTCCCAAGCTTTTCCAAAGATTATATTTCTACCACTAAATTTTATTTAAATAATACGTGAAAAAGTGATTCGTTAAAATTTCACAGAAATAAAAATTGATAAATTTATAATAAGTAACGTAACTAAGATATATGCAAAATATTTGTACATATTCTTCAACATTTACTAATATAAATGTTATAATAAGATGAGTTGTAAATACCAGAATGGTCAAAGGTCCACATGGACCTTGTGGGAACGAAAGGGTTAAATAGCCACCATAAACCTAGGCCGTCTGAAGAAGGCCTCTTACTGGTCTCTAACTTAGACCAAGAGACAATACTCATATAACATATTCTAACATAATGGCTTATACAAGACGGTAATAATATAGTGCTATTATTAATTATAGCGTATATAATTTACTATACAATTTACTATAATTCGCTTACAGTCTTACAAAGATGAAGCAGAAAATTTGATAGACACCTAGACAAAGTGCCAAAGACTCATCTTCTATTTCCGCTACTTTTGTGGAAATAGGAGGGTTAATTTAGTCAATATTACTTGGTAAACTTGTTCTTTAGTGATAAACTATCGAATTAAAAATTAAATTCCTCGACAAATCTGTTTTATCGCATTTCTTTTCCATTACTTACTCCTTTTCTATACCCTGTATACGTTACCAAACAAAGCGACTTAACTTCAACGATTAATTTCAGAAATTCGAGTAGGCAAACTCTATAGTTAGTTGAAAAGGTTACGAATATTCAGTTGCACTATTTATACTTGTATTCACCCTTTGCACTCGAAAATATTTCCATTGTAGCAACTCTTCTTGCCTCATTTACATATGGATACCAGATATCACTGAAAGTCTCGAATTTCTTTATCTTAACCGCTTTTCATTCTTTCCAAATAGAACAATAAATATCTCTTTCACTAATTACGCGTTAGACATATAATTGTTGGGCACTATTAAATGTTCTAGCGAGATCATTTTGTATTATCCGTGATTTCGAGAGATATTTTAATATTTATATTACTCAACACTTATACTCAAATAAATATAATACTTATACTACCTTTTATACTTATATTATAATATAAATATATATTATATAATTGTATATATTCGTATAATTAAATAACTCAAATTTAGAAAAGCAACCGAAGAGCGGCAGTGATTAAAAGGAAATGGAAATATTGAATATTGAATATTGAATATTAAAAAAAAAATGGAAAAATATGGAAAATAATGAAAATTTGTCACGAAAACTGTTAACGACC
>NW_016909914.1:464849-477115 GCF_001483705.2 Eufriesea mexicana
CCTGCTGACTGAGGTCATAAAGATGAGTTGTAAATACCAGAATGGTCAAAGGTCCACATGGACCTTGTGGGAACGAAAGGGTTAAATAGCCACCATAAACCTAGGCCGTCTGAAGAAGGCCTCTTACTGGTCTCTAACTTAGACCAAGAGACAATACTCATATAACATATTCTAACATAATGGCTTATACAAGACGGTAATAATATAGTGCTATTATTAATTATAGCGTATATAATTTACTATACAATTTACTATAATTCGCTTACAGTCTTACAAAGATGAAGCAGAAAATTTGATAGACACCTAGACAAAGTGCCAAAGACTCATCTTCTATTTCCGCTACTTTTGTGGAAATAGGAGGGTTAATTTAGTCAATATTACTTGGTAAACTTGTTCTTTAGTGATAAACTATCGAATTAAAAATTAAATTCCTCGACAAATCTGTTTTATCGCATTTCTTTTCCATTACTTACTCCTTTTCTATACCCTGTATACGTTACCAAACAAAGCGACTTAACTTCAACGATTAATTTCAGAAATTCGAGTAGGCAAACTCTATAGTTAGTTGAAAAGGTTACGAATATTCAGTTGCACTATTTATACTTGTATTCACCCTTTGCACTCGAAAATATTTCCATTGTAGCAACTCTTCTTGCCTCATTTACATATGGATACCAGATATCACTGAAAGTCTCGAATTTCTTTATCTTAACCGCTTTTCATTCTTTCCAAATAGAACAATAAATATCTCTTTCACTAATTACGCGTTAGACATATAATTGTTGGGCACTATTAAATGTTCTAGCGAGATCATTTTGTATTATCCGTGATTTCGAGAGATATTTTAATATTTATATTACTCAACACTTATACTCAAATAAATATAATACTTATACTACCTTTTATACTTATATTAGAATATAAATATATATTATATAATTGTATATATTCGTATAATTAAATAACTCAAATTTAGAAAAGCAACCGAAGAGCAGCAGTGATTAAAAGGAAATGGAAATATTGAATATTGAATATTGAATATTAAAAAAAAAATGGAAAAATATGGAAAATAATGAAAATTTGTCACGAAAACTGTTAACGACCGTCTACTCGGGCCCCCCCCGTTTTACAATTTTCCCAACATAGAGCAATCTAACGTGCAGGTGGCAACGCACGACAGCCGTGTGAACAATTCATTCGCGTCACGCCTACACAAGCGCATAATTGCATGCCCTTTGTACCATCGCGGAATACAAAACGGGAAGAAACATTGTTCGCGAACTGTCATCGATATTAATTACAAAATCAGCATCCTTCGCAGGAAGGAAAGTCGGGAATACTTATTATCGCATTTCACCGGAATCGGCGATGATCGAATAAATAAGTAAAGTATATAAATAACTCAAAAACTGAAGAAAAAAGATGACTAATATAAACGGAAGTAATTATTAATGCAAGAATTGTAGAATATTTTTACAGTAATACCTTCCCTTAACATGATAAGGAAATACGTTATAATATAGTTATAAAAATGTTATAAAATAAATATAAAAATTATAAAATAAAAACATTACTATTTACGAAAGGCATAAATAGAAGAATTTTTAATAAAATAAATATAGAATATTTCTACAATGATATTTTTTCGTTTGATATATTTAAAAAATATATTTTTAATACGACAAAAAGTGTAATATATATTATATCTATATGAAAAAATATTTGAGATAAGTTGAAAATTTTCATGCGAAATAAGTGAGTTTTAATAAATAGAAATTAGCGACAGAATGAATTGCGGTAAATTCGCTTCTTCTAAGAAAAAAAAGTTCTATTCGAATGAATATGAATAAAGATACTAAAAATTAATATGGATCAAGGTATTAGGCTACAAAACGCTTATAAACACTGTCTCTGATCGGTGAGCTCGAAAGAAGCGCACGTTTAAGTAATTACAGTGATTAAATCAGAGGAAAGCCCGACATCTCGGCCAAAACCGCGTGCGTTCATTCGCAGAAGGAAATGACGTCAGAAGGAAGTATTTCAATGGAATCGTCCTACCGGTTGCGTTTAATCGAACTCCATAATGAGGAATGAAAAGAACGTCTTCATTATTGCCAATTGTATTTTTATGTTTTCGAATTTTAAATTACATATCCTTTACTATTTTAGTATTGTATTTAAATTAAATATTATAATATTTTAATTACAATATTATTTATTATATATATTATTTCAAATAAATATTATAATATCGTAATATTAAATATAATATTTGTCGAAACAAAGAGTAGAAAATAGATAACAGAAACGAAAGTTGTTATTATTAAATTTAGTAATATTGACTGATTAAATTTTTTGATTTTGCGTTATGCGTTTTTCGATCTTTGAAATATTTGTGGCATGAAAACAGAAATGGCAAAATTTATATCGAGTGTGGCAATCCAAGTATGGATTTATAAAATTTGTAAACATCGAAAATGAACGAAAAGTTGTTAGAACTACAATTTTTCTTGCATATAAAAAGGATTTTAATTTATTTAGAAATTGAGAACCAATAATTATTATAAATGTACTACTTGACATTACTAATATAATATAGTAGTACCTATAGAAATATAGAGACAATATAGAACAACAATGGGGTAGTGACAAATACATAAATAAAATGAAATTTGAAAATATAGATCAATAATTATATAACGTTTAGGTTTCAAGGCACAATATATCGGGTTAAGATTATTTTGTTTTCTCTTTGTTACTATATAGCATCTTTAATAAAAATAAAATTAATATATATTAAACGTACGACAAATACAAAATTCCATATATATGTTAATTTTTTTAAATAATCAAATATATTTCTTTTTTTAAACCGAAGTGGATATCTAATAATTTTCATAGTTCATTTAGAAAATAAATAATATTTTGACCTCACAAGTCATTATACCTAAAATCAACGTGACCTTCCCCAAAATAAAATGTAACGTAATACGCTGGAAACTAGAAGAGAAGAAATGCAAATCATCGCGTTATCGGTTCTGAATTTATTTAATAAGATAGCCTTAAATTTAGCAATTTTTAGCTATTTTCATAAAAAGTGGCACTACTTGCAAAATATTATCTCCAAAATTATCTGCCATTTAATTTTTCCCTTTTTCATTTTTCAAAACTCAAATCGTTCTTTTCTATTTCTTTTTTTTCTTTTCAATTTTGAATTTTTCATGTATTCCAATAATATTTTTTCACATTAAAAAATTATCAGATAGAAAATTATTAAGAAAAAGAAAAATAGCGAAATTTATATCGAGTATAGCAATCTAAGTATGGATTTATAAGATTTGTGAATATCGAAGATGAACGAAAAGTTGTTATAACTATAATACAGATTTACATTGGAAAATTACACTGAAATCCTTGGATATACGTATAAAATGATAATATTGAATAGGGTACAAGACCTATCGTTGCTGCATTTAAACGTCATTGGTGGAGTACGACCGTAATAGCGGAGCACGCGGTTCGCTTATCTGAATCGGGGCACACCGGTTCTTTAACAGATCGTTGCAACGTTAATTTTAGAAACTTCGTCTTTAAAAACTAGCTCGATTCGTAGCTAAAATCTCAAACGATATACCGATATTTTTTAAAATTTACAAAAGCGCTTCAGAAACAAATTTTAAAAACAAAACGTTTTAATGTTAAAAAAAACTAATTTCTCGATGTGAAAAGATCAAAAGTGAAAAATATTATTAGAATACGTGAAGCTTTGCAAGACAAAAAAATAAGAAAAATAAGAAAAAGAATGTACTCGCTTTGAGAAATAATTTGCGAAGTAAAAATTCAGAAGATGGCCGGTTTCCATAAAAACGTATGAAAATTGCAAAATTCGAAATTTCGTATTTTGCAAAGAAAAATTTGAAACGGTCAAAACGATGACCGAAACCGTTAACAATTTCATACTTGCTACGTTGTATTTTATCCGAAACAAAAATCATTACTCTAAAAAAATCACTCTAACTAAATTTTTCATCGATCGAATTAAATAAAATTTTGTTCGGCCCACTCGATGTATACTTTTTAACATATTTTTAATATATAATTTTTCCCATATTTCGCCTAAACATTTTAACTAGGATATATAATTTAAATTTAACGTACAATTAGTTTTATCTTATTTTGTAAAGCGAATTCTCGCGTAATCACGCTCGAGACTTACCGACACGATACACGCTCGTAGGAAACGATCTACTCGGACGATATCCTCTTCTTCCTCCCGTGTCAGAGCACTAAGTATAGATCACTGTGTGAAGCACTGTATTCGATGGTCTAGCAGCCTCTTTTGACCGAACTGTTCTTATCTGTAGAACAACTCGAACGGGGACGATCTCTATAAGCCAGCGACGAAATCGGCGAGAATCTAAAGAACAAACTCTAACCCCCGCCTACGAGAAAACTTGGAGACGTGCGAAAAGCCTGTGCGCTATTCCTCCGCTATCGTCGCAGGCTCGTTAACCGATACTCTATCGGCACGAAATTTCTCTCGCGAGCTTCCTCGGGTCGTGAACGCGAGAAATCGCTGATACGTCGGCGAGAAGGCGAAGAGTCGACCGCGAATTACCGGAAAGAGATGCGTTACCGACAGAAAGGTGAGAATTCCCGGTGTACCTTCTGACAGACGACTTCACAAACGAATGACGAACGAGCGAATGGCCGGAGGATCCGTAGGCATCGACTCTTTTGCCCGAGGACGAAGGAAGAGGTAGTCACTGAGCCACGGCGCAGGCTAGTGCCCCGGCGGTACGAAAACACCATGCAGGTAGAAAAGTTTCCCGGAAACTTTTTCATTCGGTCTTTCCTTCCACTTCCCGCGAGCAGACAGTCCACTATTCGTCTATCGAATTGAAAAGAAACGCTGACAGACGGTGAATTATTTTTTTAATCGAATTGAAACGCGAATTTTTTGAATTTTTTATTATGCATCATTTTTATTTATCTTAATTATTGTCAACAGAAACGGTTTTCACGTAATTTCTTTTTTTTAATTCTATTCGTCGTAAATATCGATTAAGATAGATCTAGAACTAATTTCGTATCATTCTATACACATTTTTAATAAAGGATTAAAAGTTTAAAGTCGATGTAATTGCCGAGTTGTTTTAATTGAAAAAGTTGCGATATCAGATCGATATTTCAGCTTGATAAAATTCGTGTAACACGTTCTTTTAAAAAATTTAAGTTAGTCTGACAAATTCTACGTAATATTCGACCTATGGTCCTATTATTTATAAACTTAATTTTTTCTTGCTTTTCGGTAAAAACAGATGAATGAGAAAGAAAGAAATTTTCCCTACGTTATATTAAATCTACAATAAAATTCGTGCCTCGTTAAACTGGGTATTTCACGTCGATCTTAATTACGTCGAATTTAAATGTAGCCGTCTGGTCGGTGTGAATTTTACTTTGGTAATAAGGAGAATACGTAAACCTGATAATTTTTCCCTTCGTATCCGGAGTCTACCATACGAGAGAGAGAGAGAGAGAGAGAGAGAGAGAGAGAGAAGAAGGGAGAGGGCGGGGGAGGGAGAGAGAGAGAGAGAGAGAGAGCTCTATACGCTTATCCTACTCTTCCTGCTAGGATGCACTCGACGGCCATGCTGGTTCAGACATTTCCATCTTTTTCTCTCTCGGCCGTGCAAGCCGGCTTTCAATTTTATTTCGTTCTTCAATCATACACCGTACTTCGTCCAGAGATGCTGCAATGCGGCTCTCCTGCCTTGCATCGATTGCACCAACGTTACTTTTTTTATCACGGATAACATAATCATAGACGCGATCCATACGTTTCCATCTTCCTTCACCGTTAGCCGAAGATTCGCGAAATAACTCGAAGATTCTCGAAGTTACTCGAAGTAACCTGAAATATCTCGAAGTCGGCCGAAGTTAGCCGAAGTTAGCCGAAGTTACTCGAAGGCACGCCGAATAGTGGCTTTAGATGCTCTAATTCAATTTGCCGAATCTTTTTCTACGGGAACATTCTCTTTCTTTATCTCTCCTTCTACTCGGATCATATTTCGTGAAACACAATGTACCGTGCGGATTTTAAACGGGAAAATGAACTACGAACGTGTAAAGTTACATTTTAATATTTAGTTCTCCTTACGATATTTAAACATACGTATATCATATTAACGAAATATTAACTAAAATATTAACGAACAGGAGATTCTTTTATACACGGTGATCTTTTCCATTTGGAAGCAACCGATGATACCTTTTAAGTTAAGATTAAGATAACATGTGTAATTAATCGTTTCACAGGGAAAGCTTGATTAATAGGATTGCAATCTTGTTGCATTATGCTTGTTAAGCATAAGTAAAATGTTTAACTTCGCGTTTGCAGTAATACGGCATTGACAGCCTAATTTACTATTTACTATTTAACGATGTTCAAACGAGATTTCCAACGAGTGGATGGACTGCGTGTCGCTGTAGCTCTACATCGAACGCGTTATTTTTCAAACACAAAACGGTCGATCAAGACTGTTTTTAACGACACAAACTTTCACGCACGCGCCAAAGACTATGCTTTCATTACCTAATTGATTAACGTGCATGCCGGCATACAACGTACCGCGGTTTTATCCACCTAATGGATCTTAGAAAATGCGAAATAGCCAGAAGTAAGTGTTCCATAGCTGATCAAAATTCTCCACCGTGATCGCGTCAGCTCGAGCGTAAGTAATTGCATACAGTCAAAGTGCAGCCGGTATTCCATATAGTGATGGGTCCGACTCGAACAAGTATTTTAGATATTTCTAAATTATCATAAATAATTTTTTGACAAACATAAATTTTACAGGTGTTTACTGTGAGTTTGTTGTATAACAATCGTATATTTATTAAAAAATTATAAATTATACACCTCTTATAACGTAATTGTTCACTCTCACGCTTCTTTTATCAAACTGAACTTTCTTATAACATATCAACTCTGATCCATAGCAACTGCACAACACCACGCATTCTAGATCTTCCACTCGCACTTCTAAAAACATACATATCTACATTCGTGCCATTACTCGACCTCGCACATTTGCATTCACACTAATAAAATCAAATCCACATTTACAACCGAAAACTATTAGATACTGGAAAATAGTCCTCCGCGAAATACTGAAAAATTTTTTACCATTGGAAGCAATTTTCACCAAATGGGATAAATGGAACAAAGCAACATTATTCTATGGCGATCATTCTGAGAATATTGAAAAAGATGATTGAGGTTTTCTTAAATAACCATAAGCGGTAGAATGAACTTATACGGTTTGAATAAATCTACTATACCTAATTTATTTTTGATGTTAATAGTAGTTGCAAGTTGCTGCTAAGAAATGTTCCTACAAAATGAACAACGAAATTTAATGTTTATGAAGACTCGTTTAAGCACTTTGTTGGTTACAATTTAGAGATTGGAAACCATAAAAAATACACAGGAAATAAGTATCTCTGATAAATGTAAATAAAAAATCAAAGAAAAAGGTGTTATTTAAAAAAATACAAGATTTCTGGAATCAAGGAAGATTTCAAGTATTTTAAGGGATAAATTTGTAGAATTACAAATATATCTGGACAACATTGCTTAATGTAAATATATCCTGATAACATTGCACGATGAGAGGCAATCATTTGGAGAGTACAAATTAATTTTTATTCCAATTTTTTGAAAAACGCTACCAACTAACATCGTCAAATTTGGAGAAAATTATTATAATTTACTAGAATTCAAATTACGAAATTCCAGAATAATTATGAACTGTTTATTGATATTTGGTATTACACTTAATATGCTATAAACTTAATATGGTGCATATTTGCATACTTTGTCGTGCATAAAACTCATATGCTTTATGCATATTTATTATGCATAAATCTTCGCAGTCTACTTATAAGTATCTATTTACTTGTCAGAAGTTTCAATTTAAAACTGAATAATGTTCAGTAAAATAAAAGTCATCAGTCGTTTTAAAAATTTTACACTGGTCATTTTTTCTTTCAAATATATTCGATTATACTCGAGTACCTTTTAACTATTGAATTACGAAAGAAGAAATTTTTCAAAAAATTTTTAACTTTAAACAGGAAATTAATTAAGATGGAAAGATACTTTGACCACTACAATGTTTAAACCCATCACTACTGAAGTTTTATTCCTGGTATCGTAATAAATATATTACGCGTACAGTAATATGTCGAATATTAAAAAATTAAAGGAAAAAATTATTATAGCATTTGAAAAACCATAATTGCAAACTAGCAATTTAGACAAGATGCGTAATAATTTTGTAAAAATATTACGATTATGTATGTAATAACGTAGACATAATTTTTAATAATTTTTAAATTAGAAGAATTTCGAAAAAGTACACGCTTATTTTAGCTTCTCGTCATTCGATCTACTCGATGTATATGCATAATGGAATATTTAACAACACGAATAGAGAAAGAGCAGTGAAATTCGTTAAGTTGAAACGCGATCAAGTGTACGTGTATTTAATGAACTTTCAAAATCATTTTTTTTACAAATAAAATCTTGTACGAGAAAATTTCATTTCGTATTTCGATGAGCATTTCCATTTTCTTCTTTGCACTACGACATACATACATAATAGGCTGTTGAAACTACGTTACAAAGGTATTTTGAATTTTCTAAACATCAAACTTTATAGTAAGGTAAAATGGTTTATTAAAATGACTACATAATCAATTTTATTTAAGATAATTTAATGAATGAAAATTATACGATGACTTAGGTTAATATCTCTCAAAGTATAAGCATAATAATAATAATATCATTTATCAGGTACTTAAAACTGCAAAGGATCGAGATCAGCAATCTCATTTCCTCCATTTCGTTTCTTATATTTTTCTTACATGAGCCTATTTTATTCAAGTAGATCAAGTTCGAGAAAAAATTATTTTAACGACATTTTCTGAAACGTAGTACGGTATCAAGATTAATAATTTCACTTCCTTCAAACTCTTATTATACTTTCCCAACTCGCGTCATCTTATTTTAGCTAAAAGGTTAATTCAGAAAATTTTACAAAAAATTATTTTCAAGCCATTCGCCTATACTATACTAAATTACCGTTTATAACATTCTCGTAAAATCATATCTCTATCATTCAGGGCAAGTATTTCTTTTAAGCTGTTCTTGTAAGCATTCTACTTATATTATTTCATCTCAAGAACCAAATTTAATAGAAAATTATTCTCGAAATATTCACATAAATTGTATAATAACGCTATTTATAATATTCCTTTAAAAAATGATTATACTATCACGTAACTACGCACCTAAAACTGAGAGGGACCCAGAGGAACAATTTCATTTCTTTTTAACTATTCTTTCAGATTTTCTATTTGTATCATACTATTTCATCTCAATAATCAAATTTAATAAAAAATTATTCTAAAAATATTCGCACACACTGTACAATAACGCTATTTATAGTATTCCGTTCAAAATTATTATGGTATCACATAACTATGCATCAAAAACTGAGAGAGATCCACAGTTTATACTTATACTATTTCATCTCAAGAACCAAATTTAATAGAAAATTATTCTACAAATATTCACACACACTGTACAATAACGCTATTTATAGTATTCCGTTCAAAATTATTATGGTATCACATAACTATGCATCAAAAACTGAGAGAGATCCACAGTTTATACTTATACTATTTCATCTCAAGAACCAAATTTAATAGAAAATTATTCTAAAAATATTCACTTTAACTGTACAATGACGCTATTTATAGTATTCCTTCCAAAAACATTATGCTATCACGTAACTATGCACCTAAAACTGAGAGAGACCCAGAGCAACAATTTCATTTCTTTTCAACTATTCTTCCAAGTATTCTACTTATATCATACTATTTCATTTCTTTTCAACTATTCTTCCAAGTATTCTACTTATATCATACTATTTCATCTCAATAACCAAATTTAATAGAAAATTGTTTTAAAGATATTTGCACAAACTGTACAATAACATTATTTATAGTATTCCGTCCAACGTACATCTACTCATAGCACTTTACTCCAAGGAGACCAATCAACAAGAAATGACTGCAAAGCTGCTCAGCTGAAAGATCCAACTATTTATAGTATTCCGTCCAACGTACATCTTCTACTCATACCACTTTACTCCAAGGAGACCAATCAACAAGAAATGACTGCAAAGCTGCTCAGCTGAAAGATCCACCTCGTTTCTAATTCACTCGTTCACTTTAAACTATCAACTTCTTGGCCGAGGAAGTTGAAACGATACTTACGATACACTTAACTCCATCCGTAGCATCAACCCTGCTAAATATCTGACAGAGGAAGCCACGAGCAACGATGTGTTCATATGCCACGTGCCCGCAACACGCTCCTGCAATTAGGCCTAGGAATTGCCATTGTGCCGGAGCTTGACCCTCTCAAATAGAATCTCGACAATGGGTATGCGAGCAATTTGCCGAGAGCAACTGGCCCAATTGCAGCACGATCACGGAATTGGGTAAACTTCGTCAATGAGATTCTCCAAATCGAAGTCCAGTTCCACTCCGCTTTGTTAACAGGTTGAACGAATGACCCTGCACATTTTCTTCCGTTTCAATGCCCATCGAGTCGTTTCTCTCGTGGAAAACGAATCTCGCGATCGATTATATTCCACGACTCCGAATCTAACAAGCAAGAAATCTAGTTACCTAATGAGAACCTAGTGTAGTAATTACATACCTATATACAGGCTAGTAGGTAACCGAACAGGGGGTGAATTTGCACGCAAAGATAAGATAAGTCGAAAATGTGGAATATTTCATATGACCCTTCGTTTTGGGGAAAACCGACTTTAAATAAGAACCAGCTAAAACAAGAAGAATAAAACAGCAGCGATGTAACTTGTTTCATCAGTGCGTCCACTATTATATCGACTATTTGTTAGGAATAGCCTAAACGCGAAGATTCAGGAGGTCAGAAAAATGAAAACTTAAATCAAAAGAACACAATATTCTTTTTCTCATTTCTCTTTGGCCTTTCTAGGGTCCCAGAGCTGTGTAGCACTATATGTAGTTGGTAAATTGACAATCAGAAAAGATGTAGACCTAGTTTGGCCATAGTCCAATATGTCTATCTTCTATCTCCTCAAACACAATAATGGAAATATGTTAGAGGAATTTTCGCGTTGTTGACTGTCATATCCACGAATAGAATCACGCTATAAATCATGTCAATAGAATGACGAAAAGGGTGGATAGCCCAAACACACCAAGACCAAACGAAATTGACTCAAGATAGATATTGACTATCTAACAATTTGTAATCGTAACTAGATAAAATACTATTTCAAAATAGAAAATACTTTATTTTACATCGTGCATATATTTTTGAAAATAAAATATTTTATCTCTTCGAGAAAATATACTTTTGGAAATAGAATATTTTGTTTATTGGAAAAATTGTTTAAGACAGTATTTTAAATAGTGCTTTATTTGAAATACACTAAAATTATTTGTGCCAAAGTTTGGAATAATTAAAAAAATATTTATCCTCTGCATTAGAAATATAGTTATTCACAAAATGAGTTACAAAGAGAGATAATTTTCGAACGCGAGAAATCATAAGATTTAGAGGAAATAGCTGGCTAATCTGTGCGCGTTTATCAACACAGCAGAATAGACGCCTCTGTTTTAAATTAGCAAAATAAAATATTTCATTCGATAAAATTTCACTTCTCATTCGAAATACTATTTTATTTTAACCGCGAGGAATCTATTATTTAAAATAGCATTGAGAATAATTTTTCCGCAAATATTAGCCATTTCTGCTTGCAACGAAGAATTTGAAAGAAGAAAACGCCGTTTGGGAATGTCAAAGACAACTTTCGCAGTACCTCGGGCACATTAATTTAACCGTTTATTTTCAAACGAGTAACGAGTACGAGTAATTTTTGCCAATTCGGCAAATTCATTTTTTCGTTTGTCCTATATTTACGTTTCTCCCCTTTTCTCTTTTCGGAATAATATTTTCTGGAAATATTCACCGCACGGAAACCTGAAAGTTCATTCCACAGACACCTGACCACGCTGGAGAAATATAATTATGGTAAACTTTCGAAATTCAAAGGAGCGTTCGAATTACCATGTTTCTCGATCACGGAAATTCGAAGTGAAGAGCGTAAACCTGATACATATGGGGCATGATGGAAGAG